>NC_140010.1:43094168-43430285 GCF_964263955.1 Coregonus lavaretus | reverse complement strand
GAGAGAGAGGAAGAGAGAGAGAGAGAGAGAGGAGAGAGAGAGAGAGAGAGAGAGAGAGAGAGAGAGAGAGAGAGAGAGAGAGAGAGAGAGAGAGAGAGAGAGAGAGATAAATAAATCCATTATACCCAATGATTGTAGGACTGACACTCACCAGTGCAGTGGGCTGTGGCTCCTTGCGGAAATAGGCGTAGCAGGCCTCTGGGCTACAGTGGGTTACTGACCAAGAGAGAAAAAACACCAGGCCTGCCAATATCACCACGATAACAGTCACTGTAGTGGGCTTCAGCCAGGTAGGTCCAGGACCTTTGAACACAGTGACAATATTTGTGTTATAGTAGAGAAGTATACAGCCTTAATGTAGCATAAGAGCACAATACAGTGCATTCTGAAAGTATTCAGACCCCTTGAATATTTCCACATTTGTGACCCGTTTCAGGAAACTAGGCATATGTCGCAAGTCACAACTTTTTTTAATTAAATTTTTATCAAAATGCGTTTTTTGGCAGAAATGCCTTCTGGAACATTTGAACTTTCATGTGCCTTAATAACAAACGTGTATGCCATCTGTAAATACGAATTAAGTTGTTAAATTACAAGCCTAGTCGGTTTAGCCACAGAAATAGACAGGAACCTTCCCACTAGCCATGATTGGCTGAGATAATGAGTGGGCTGGACATGCCAAGAGATGAGTTTCAGATTGGTCTGCGGTGTAGAATCTTGTGTCTATAATATGAGCTGCTCGTTATGCGTAGATACTCCTTTCTACTACAGTTTTTTCTAAAGATATAACGTTAGCCATGGAGAACTGCAAATATGTTGCTACTGCGCTCAATAACATTGCTGCCCTGAATTTATCACGCGCTATCGACAACGGTCAGTTTGAAAAAGTTGTGATGGACTACTTTCTGGAAGACGATCGTGCAATGCTGACTCTGAAAATGAATCAGACGATGAGGAAATCGCTGATTTAGGTAAAAATATTTTCATTGAAGAAGACATTGTAGAGTCTTCTGATGACAGTGATGGGGATGAAAAGGCGATCAACAGTGTTGTTGTCATGCAAGAAGTTGACAGAGTTTTGAAATCAGTGGAATGTCTGGTAGAAGCAGTATGATAAGGAGATGAATAGAATTCTGCCGTTTGATTACAAATGCAGAGGGAGTCGAAAAGAGAACACAGAAGTATGAAAAAAAAAATGTATGCACTCACTAACTGTAAAGTCGCTCTGGATAAGAGCGTCTGCTAAATGACTAAAATGTAAAATGTAAATGATTCTTATGGCATTGCACACGATCAGTGTGAACCAGAGTGACTTGACACAACTGGCCAAGCAAGCTGTACAAACAAAACGGAAACGACACAGGACGTCTTATTTAATGAAAGGGGTTGCAGTCTGCCGTGAAGCGTTCATCCATGTATACGGGTAAGAGTCTAGTACAGTTTCAGATACTATGCCATTTCGCATTGCTAGTTATAGCCTAATGTTAGCTAGCTAACTAGCTAACATTGAACCTATTTGGTTAACTTTAGCTAGCTATGACAATCGGTTTGTATTGCTAGTACTCTATGGATTGGGATTATGGTTAATTGTTTAGCTAGCTAGCTAGTAGCTACAGAACAAGTTAAAGCGTACTGTTAGCTAGCTAGCTGATGTTAGATGGCTGGCTTGCAAGCTAACATTATGTGTATGATCTGTGTGTAGTGATATCTCAGAATGCCATTTCACATTGCTAGTTATAGCCTAATGTTAACTAGCTAACATTGAACTTATTTGGTTAACTTTAGCTAGCTATGACAATCGGTTTGTATTGCTAGTACTCTATGGATTTGGATTATGGTTCATCGTTTAGCTAGCTAGCTAGTTAGCTACATGTCTAAACAAAAGACCCCAAGTTAAAGCTTACTGTTAGCTAGCTAGCTGACCACCCATCAAGTTAACCAGGTGTGTCTGACGGTGATTACGGCTATCTATTGTATAATAATGCTAAAACATTTGTATCTGGAATTTGTCTTTCAGCATCAGTAGTACACACCTGACTCTCCTCCACCAGTCCTACAAGGAGAATGGTCTAATGCCTCCCATCAAAAAGAGAGTTGGCCCAAGCAAGCACAGGTTACACCTGAAGCATGAGGACATGCAGCGAGTTGTGAACTTCATCAACAACTACGCAGAGGATAATGCAATAGTATTACCAGGACGCCACCCAGGACACAAATACTTTGGTGGAAAGCTCAGATCAAGCAGTACCAGCACTTCAGGTGAATATAATTTTCATTGCATTATATCCTGGGAGGTGAATTGATGTTGTGCAAGGTTGTGATGTCTTCTAATTTTTGTTGTTGTTATTTCCTGTTTTACAGCTTCGATGCTTTGGAGCCTGGTGTTGTCGCCAAGGAGCGTTCAGACTCAGTCGGGACCAGGTTTCAGCTGCTGCGCAACGCTGACATCCTTCCTCCCATAGATGGTCTGCCTGTACAAGCACCACCTGTACAAACGTATCATTTTGAGAAGATCAGGGAGTTTTGCGATGAAGAGGCTATGGACATCACATGCCCTGCACCAAAGTCAAGGGCAGGACAGAAACAGGCTCTCCGAATATAGATTCCCTTGTTAATGTGTGGTTTGGACGGACCAGTCATCAGCACTATCTGCAGTGCCTCTATTCAAATGACTCTCTCCTAACACATACGTTGCTGCTAATATTATTATTATTTTTATCCTGCTACTCAGCCACTTTACCCTTGATTGTATGCATATAACTACCTCATCTATCACTGAAATCGTTATTGATATTATTCTTGTATATTATTTAATTTATATTGACACTATCTATTTCTGATATTGCTACTATGCAAGTAACCATTTTGCTGTACCGTTTACACCTTCTGTAGAGACCCATCCACTTAGCAAGATGTGGCTGGGGGTTATAGCATTTCTTTCACATGACCCATCAATTTAGACAAGTGTGTCTGGGTAAGCGTATTTATACAATATTTGTGTCTGTTTACCTGGAATTTTTCCTTATGGTAGGCTACTACTTTTACCACTTTTAGTCTAAATCTTTACTACACTACTCACTGTTCAGCACATTACCTCACATGTGAATCCTTAAAGAAATGGGTGGGGCTGGCTCAAGAGGGTGTGAACAATGCTGAATGGGTGTAGACAAAGGAGAGCTCTCAAGTAGGTTCCAAAACATTCAAAGGCCATTTTCTCAAAAGTGAGTTTACAAGTTTATCAACTTTCAAAGCAGAATTACTTTCCCATTGTTCCTCAAAAATGCAGTGTATGATATACCATTTTGTAGCTCTGACTCTCAACTTTTATCCAATGTAAAAAATACAATTTGAAATGTTGCTACATAAGACTGATTTGAGCCGGCAGTCACATTTTGTTACTTTACAGCCTTATTCTAAAATTGATAAAAAAAACATTTTCCCTCATCAATCTACACACAATACCCTATAATGACAAATCAAAAACAGCTTTCCAGAATTTTTGCAAATGCATTGAAAATAAAAAACGGATATTACATTTACATAAGTAATCAGACACTTCACTCAGTACTTTGTTGAAGCACCTTTGGCAGCAATTACAGCCTTGAGTCTTCTTAGGTATGATGATAGAAGCTTGGCACAACTGTATTTGGGGAGGTACTCCCATTCTTCTCTGCAGATCCTCTCAAGCTCTGTCAGGTTGGATGGGAGCGTCGCTGCACAGCTATTTTCAGGTCTCTCCAGAGATGTTCGATTGGGTTCAAGGCCGGGCTCCTGCTGGGTCACTCAAGGACATTCAGAGACTTGTCCCGAAGCCACTCCTGCCTTGTCTTGGCTGTGTGCTTAGGGTCGTTGTCCTGTTGGAAGGTGAACCTTCACCCCAGTCTGAGGTCCTAACCTGCTTCAGAGCGCTCTTAATCAAGAATCTCTCTGTGCTTTGCGCCGTTAATCTTTGCTTTCTGACTAATTCTGACGAATTTCCGAGTCCCTGCAACTGAAAAGCATCCCCACAGCATGATGCTGGCACCACCATGCTTCACCAGGTTTCCTCCAGATGTGACGCCTGGCATTCAGCCCAAAGAGTTCAATCTTGGTTTCATCAGACCAGAGAGTCTTGTTTCTCATGGTCTGAGAGTCCTTTAGGTGCCTTTTGGAAAACTCCAAGCGGGCTGTCGTGCCTTTTACTGAGGAGTGGCTTCCATCTGGCCACTACCATAAAGGCCTGATTGTTGGAGTGCTGCAGAGATGGTTGTCCTTCTGGAAGGTTCTCCCATCTCCACAGAGGAACTCTGGAGCACTGTCAGAATGACCATCGGGTTCTTGGTCAACTCCGTGACCAAGGCCCTTCTCCCCCGATTGCTGACTTTGGCCAGGTGGCCAGCTCTAGGAAGCGTCTGGTGGATATCAAACTTCTTCCATTTAAGAATGATGGAGCCCACTGTGTTCTTGGGGACCTTCAATGCTGCAGAATTGTTTTTGGTACCCTTCCCCAGACCTGCCTCGACACAATCCTGTCTCAGAGCTCTATGGACAATTCCTTCGACCTCATGGCTTGTTTTTGCTCTGACATGCACTGTCAACTGTGGGACCTTATATAGACAGGTGTGTGCCTTTCCAAATCATGTCCGATCAATTGAATTTACCATAGGTGGACTCCAATCAAGCTGTAGAAACATCTCAAGGATGATCAATGGAAACAGGATGCACCTGAACTCAATTTCGAGTCATAGCAAAGGGTCTGAATGCTTATGTAAAGAAGGAATTTCAGTTGATTTATTAAAATTGTTTTAACCTGTTTTTGCTTCGTTATTATGGGGTATTGTGTGTAAATTAATGAGGAAAAAACACAATTTAATCCATTTTAGAATAAGGCTGTAACGTACGCACTGTATCCATCAGAAGGTTATGTTTCCATGATTAGCAGATTTGTTTTTCTAGAGCAGTTACAAAGTGCACAGAGATGATCAAGAATCCCAATGTGTAAGTGTGTGTGTGGTTGGTGTGTGTTTGAAATGTACAGTCGTGGTCAAAAGTTTTGAGAATGACACAAGTATTGGTCTTCACAAAGTTTGCTGCTTCAGTGTTTTTAGATATTTTTGTCAGATGTTACTATGGTATACTGAAGTATAATTACAAGCATTCCATAAGTGTCAAAGGCTTTTATTGACAATTACATTAAGTTTATGCAAAGAGTCAATATTTGCAGTGTTGACCCTTCTTTTTCAAGACCTCAGCAATCCGCCCTGGCATGCTGTCAATTAACTTCTGGGCCACATCCTGACTGATGGCAGCCCATTCTTGCATAATCAATGCTTGGAGTTTGTCAGAATTTGTGGGGTTTTGTTTGTCTACCGCCTCTTGAGGATTGACCACAAGTTCTCAATGGGATTAAGGCCTGGGGAGTTTCCTGGCCATGGACCCAACATTTCGATGTTTTGTTCCCCAAGCCACTTAGTTATCACTTTTGCCTTATGGCAAGGTGCTCCATCATGCTGGAAAAGGCATTGTTCGTCACCAAACTGTTCTTGGATGGTTGGGAGAAGTTGGTCTCGGAGGATGTGTTGGTACCATTCTTTATTCATGGTTGTGTTAGGCAAAATTGTGAGTGACCCCACTCCCTTGGCTGAGAAGCAACCCCACACATGAATGGTCTCAGGATGCTTTACTGTTGGCATGACACAGGACTGATGGTAGCGCTCTTCTCCAGACAAGCTTTTTTCTGAATGCCCCAAACAATCGGAAAGGGGATTCATCAGAGAAAATGACTTTACCCCAGTCCTCAGCAGTCCAATCCCTGTACCTTTTGCAGAATATCAGTCTGTCCCTGATGTTTTTCCTGGAGAGAAGTGGCTTCCTCGCTGCCCTTCTTGACACCAGGCCATCCTCCAAAAGTCTTTGCCTCACTGTGCGTGCAGATGCACTCACACCTGCCTGCTGCCATTCCTGAGCAAGCTCTGCACTGGTGGTTCCCCGATCCCGCAGCTGAATCAACTTTAGGAGACGGTCCTGGCACTTGCTGGACTTTCTTGGGCTCCCTGAAGCCTTCTTCACAACAATTGAACCTCTCTCCTTGAAGTTCTTGATGATCCGATAAATGGTTGATTTAGGTGCAATCTTACTAGCAGCAATATCCTTGCCTGTGAAGCCCTTTTTGTGCAAAGCAATGATGACGGCACATGTTTCCTTGCAGGTAACCATGGTTAACAGAGGAAGAACAATGATTTCAAGCACCATCCTCCTTTTAAAGCTTCCAGTCTGTTATTCTAACTCAATCAGCATGACAGAGTGATCTCCAGCCTTGTCCTTGTCAACACTCTCACCTGTGTTAACAAGAGAATCACTGACATGATGTCAACTGGTCCTTTTGTGGCAGTGCTGAAATGCAGTGGAAATGTTTTTTGGGGATTAAGTTCATTTTCATGGCAAAGAGGGACTTTGCAATTAATTGCAATTCATCTGATCACTCTTCATAACATTCTGGAGTATATGCAAATTGCCATCATAAAAACTGAGGCAGCAGACTTTGTGAAAATTAATATTTGTGTCATTCTCAAAACTTTTGACCACGACTGTATGCGTACGTGAAATAGATACAAGATGTTATGTTTTGGATCTTCTTTCCATGGTACACATAATGATAAAGTATACCATTGCCTGATCAGTTTGTGTGTTAAAAAGGCCATATCTATATCTGTCTCGAAGGACCAATTGCCAAAGACCGTCTGACAAACAGTCTTTTTAACAGAATGTGTGTGTCTATGAGTGTGTATTATAATTTACAACCCACCTGTGATGGAGACACACTGTGTGTCAGTGCTGCTGCTCTTGCTGTGTGTGTCCAGATGGGCCTGGGCTTTGACGCAGTACACTGCTCCCTCCTGCAGGGCATCGATGTGGAGCGGATTCTGTTGCACTGTGATCACACGCAAGGAGGACTTGCCCTTGGAGACAGAGCACAGTGAGACGCTGCTGAAGAGAACTCAACCACTGCTTGATGTGAGTTTAATAGGAGGAGGTCATTATCATGCTACCTAGGGGGTCACCTTTGGGACCAATTCCAAACCAATCCCTTGCGCCAATCCCTAGGCATCCCCCACACAACAAGCTCCAATCTCTCTCCCACCACACAATACATGACAGGGATTTTTCTAGATCAAAAAGGGGCTTAGGTGGTGGGTGTGGCAGGGGGCGTGGCAATGGCCGTGGTTGTCATTTTAGAAAACATTTTTGAGGCCTCCATCTTGGCGGTGTAGATACATTTTTGCATTTTTATGCCAATTTCCTGCAACTCTACGAATTTCTCCATGGAGCTGAGAAGTTTTTTTCGTTTTAAAGCAAATTTCCTGCAATTCGACACATTTTGCATGGAGTTGAGAGAAAATGTAGCAGTTTTAAATCTCATTTCCTGAGATTCTACATATTCTGCCATGGAGATGAGAGCATTTGTTTGCTGTTTTAAAGCTAATATCCTGCCATTCTATGCATTTAGCCATGGCTAATACTGTGTTATTTTGCACAAACATAACAACAAAATCAAAACTGCTAAATTCATTGTTTTTTTATTTTAAATTCTCTCTGACTGTCTAGGTAATTGTTAGTTCTCAAAGATTCTATTATAAAAATATATATATATAGGTCGATTATCTTTTCTACATACTTTATATCTGGTTTTAGTCATTTAAGTTTACACTGAAAGCGTTTTTCCACCACGGAAATAATTTCTTTATATTTTCTTTATATTTTTTATATATTTTTTTTTACACTGTTTGGACTTATACGACCCAAAAAAGTGCTTAGGCGGCCCGCCGAAGGATTTCTATGGCAGAAAAATCCCTGCATGACTATAATATACATGTAATATCCTCAGCCTTACCAACTCGCCTTTCTTCCAGATAGTCACGGTCACTCCCACGATCAGGGGAAGGCCTTTGAAAGTCACCTGAAGGGCATCACCCATGGTGGTCACGGTCATAGCTGGCACTGTCAGAATTGCTGTGTGGAAGGTGAAAGTCATAGTAAGTCACAAACATAGGCTGTGTCTGAAATCGTTCTTGCCTACTACATACTATGTGCTAACCATACTACCTAGAACATACTGCTTAGTTAAAACTGAAGAAATAGAAACATACTACGCTCATGCATACTGAGAAGGCTTCATTACATTTACATTTACATTTTAGTCATTTAGCAGACGCTCTTATCCAGAGCGACTTACAGTTAGTGAATACATTTTTTTTTTTTATACTGGCCCCCCGTGGGAATCGAGCCCACAACCCTGGCGTTGCAAACGCCATGCTCTATCAACTGAGCTACATCCCTGCCGGCCATTCCCTCCCCTACCCTGGACGACGCTGGGCCAATTGTGCGCCGCCCATGAGTCTCCCGGTCGCGGCCGGCTGCGACAGAGCCTGGATTCGAACCAGGATCTCTAGTGGCAAAGTTAGCACTGCGATGCAGTGCCTTAGACCACTGCATCGACCACTGCGCCACTCATCTAATGCGCAATTAGGTTGTTCCCCGCCATTCGTTAATTTTGGTACAGCCTGTCAGCATTCCCTTATCTGAATACAGTGGGGGGAAAAAGTATTTAATCAGCCACCAATTGTGCAAGTTCTCCCACTTAAAAAGATGAGAGAGGCCTGTAATTTTCATCATAGGTACACGTCAACTATGACAGACAAATTGAGAAAAGAAAATACAGAAAATCACATTGTAGGATTTTCTATGAATTTATTTGCAAATTATGGTGGAAAATAAGTATTTGGTCACCTACAAACAAGCAAGATTTCAGGCTCTCACAGACCTGTAACTTCTTCTTTAAGAGGCTCCTCTGTCCTCCACTCGTTACCTGTATTAATGGCACCTGTTTGAACTTGTTATCAGTATAAAAGACACCTGTCCACAACCTCAAACAGTCACACTCCAAACTCCACTATAGCCAAGACCAAAGAGCTGTCAAAGGACACCAGAAACAAAATTGTAGACCTGCACCAGGCTGGGAAGACTGAATCTGCAATAGGTAAGCAGCTTGGTTTGAAGAAATCAACTGTGGGAGCAATTATTAGGAAATGGAAGACATACAAGACCACTGATTATCTCCCTCGATCCCTCGACGCAAGATCTCACCCCGTGGGGTCAAAATGATCACAAGAACGGTGAGCAAAAATCCCAGAACCACACGGGGGGACCTAGTGAATGATCTGCAGAGAGCTGGGACCAAAGTAACAAAGCCTACCATCAGTAACACACTACGCCGCCAGGGACTCAAATCCTGCAGTGCCAGACGTGTCCCCCTGCTTAAGCCAGTACATGTCCAGGCCCGTCTGAAGTTTGCTAGAGTGCATTTGGATGATCCAGAAGAGGATTGGGAGAATGTCATATGGTCAGATGAAACCAAAATAGAACTTTTTGGTAAAAACTCAACTCGTCGTGTTTGGAGGACAAAGAATGCTGAGTTGCATCCAAAGAACACCATACCTACTGTG
The DNA here is from genome assembly GCF_964263955.1 of Coregonus lavaretus. NCBI lineage: Eukaryota > Metazoa > Chordata > Actinopteri > Salmoniformes > Salmonidae > Coregonus > Coregonus lavaretus. Next base: position 43,420,803 of record NC_140010.1, on the reverse strand, counting down.
AAGCATGGGGGTGGAAACATCATGCTTTGGGGCTGTTTTTCTGAAAAGGGACCAGGACGACTGATCCGTGTAAAGGAAAGAATGAATGGGGCCATGTATCGTGAGATTTTGAGTGAAAACCTCCTTCCATCAGCAAGGGCATTGAAGATGAAACGTGGCTGGGTCTTTCAGCATGACAATGATCCCAAACACACCGCCCGGGCAACGAAGGAGTGGCTTCGTAAGAAGCATTTCAAAGTCCTGGAGTGGCCTAGCCAGTCTCCAGATCTCAACCCCATAGAAAATCTTTGGAGGGAGTTGAAAGTCCGTGTTGCCCAGCAACAGCCCCAAAACATCACTGCTCTAGAGGAGATCTGCATGGAGGAATGGGCCAAAATACCAGCAACAGTGTGTGAAAACCTTGTGAAGACTTACAGAAAACGTTTGACCTGTGTCATTGCCAACAAAGGGTATATAACAAAGTATTGAGCAACTTTTGTTATTGACCAAATACTTATTTTCCACCATAATTTGCAAATAAATTCATTAAAAATCCTACAATGTGATTTTCTGGATTTTTTTTTCTCATTTTGTCTGTCATAGTTGACGTGTACCTATGATGAAAATTACAGGCATCTCTCATCTTTTTAAGTGGGAGAACTTGCACAATTGGTGGCTGACTAAAAATTCCCCACTGTATCAGCTGTTGTCAAACACATGTGGGTCTGAAAAGACAACTCTCTTCCTCAATAGTGTGCAGCAAATTCTAATTAGAATTGTTGTGTGTATTACATGATTTTCATCACAACGCAATTTTCTTTCTTCATAACACATTCGTGTACATTACACACATTTCCAATAAGCAATTTGTGTCTATTTCACAATCATCTGTGATACTGGGTTGGAAATAAGTATGATACCCTGGATTTAAAGCGTACAACATTTTTGAAATTTCACATAGTAATCGGACACTGTATTGTCATAATAATGACCGGAAGGCTGCTTGTTTAAATGTTTTGGCATTTTGTATGGCTGTTGTGCACTTGGGTAAGTGTTTTGTCTTCAGCTAATATTAGTACAAATGCTGTAGAGATGAATTAATGTATATAATATCTCCAGTTTGTCTTAGTTTCCTTGGATGTATGAAGGAATTATAAAATGAATGTATTGACCAACTATTGCCATGGCATCAAAAAAATGTATATGGACGTAGATGTCCCACAATGCCTCACTCTCTCTCCTGTTGAAGGGCCTCCCGAGCTCAGCCCACGGTGACACACGCCTTCCGCACTCTGCCCGCACACGGATGTTGTAGTCTGAGTCAGAACCAAGGTCAAAGGTCAGGTCGCACTCAGTCCGCGTGACCTGCTGACAACCAACCGCGTCCTCCCAACTGCCATTCATGATCCTCAGCTCAAATTCCCTACAGGACGCATGGAAATACATTAGCCAGCTCATATTGACACATTATACCCAGAGCAAATGTTTATTGTCCTTTTGTTTGTCTGCATGATAAATATTTTTGACATTAATGTTCCATATTTTTTGACATTAATGTTCCATGCTTGTGGTTAACTAACCTTTACGTCTTCTCAGTTACCACCCCCTTCTTAAACCAGACGCAATGTCCTCTAAACAAATAGTGTGATGTCTCAAACACGTCAGTTTTATCAATGCCCATGAGAAGGAGGCAATTATAAAAATAAAGTAAACAGTGCAATGTTACTCTTGCTAATTGCGAGCTGCAGTATTTTTTTATGTACATTTATTTTAGTCATTTAGAAGATGCTCTTATCCAGAGTTAGGTGAGATAACCACATAGCACAGTCATGGTTAGAAAGCTGCTTTATTGAGGAAAAGGTTTTCTTACTATGACTGTGATATGTGGTTGTCTCACCTAGCTACCTTAAACTGTAAGCCGCTTTGGATAAGCGTATCTTGTAAATAAAAAATACTGCAGCTCGCAATTAGCAAGTGTAACATTGCGCTGTTTACTTAATATTTGTATAATGGGTATTGATAAAACATACATTTTTGAGACAACACACTATTTGTTATTAGAGGAAATTGCGTCTGGTTTAAGAAGAGACAAATGTCACCATTGGTGCTATTTAGCAACAGGGGGTGGTAATTTAGAGGGGAGGGGGGGAATCTCATCTAAATCAATTGTTACAGGTTTTAGCCCACTGCCCGGGCTGCATTCTCAGTGTACAGTTCCCGCCAATCAGCCAGAGAAAAAGGATGAAAGTGAAAAAGTCAGAGAAAGCCCATTTAGCAGTATTGGGAATAGCAGTATTATCGTCAATGTGTCTGAACATTCCTGTAATGTTTCAGAAGTGATTGACTCACCCCTGGAACTGCACAGAGTAGATGATAGAACTGCAAGGAGACTGTTGACGGTGCCACTTGAGCAAGTGCCTCATGTTTACGGACTCCATGGAAATTCCCCACGGCGATGGCAGCAGCCAGGAATCTGAAATTAAACAGATAAACAGAGTAAATATAAAAACATTGGAATGTAATTAGGTGGACATGCCCACAACAGTGATCAAATCTGCTATTAAAACATAGCCCCTTGCTAAAAACAAAGATTTGCAATATTCCAAGCTGATTAAGTGTCAAGCTTTGGCTTGTGCAAGCCGGAACAGCTCGTAGGAGCAGAAGCCTATCTCCGGTTTCTGTAGCGTGAGGCAGCTGGATGTACAAGTACACCCCCTGGACAGGATGCTAATGCTGAGTGCAAAGCAACGACGCATCAGGTCCCATTTTTACAGGCTTTGGTATGAGTGAGTGCTATGTGTCTATCTTTCCTTGATCAGTGCAAGTTTGACAGAATCCGGTCTTTAGGGGAATTTATGTTCTAAGCACACAGAAGGACCTGTTGTCTTGTTCACAAACACATACTGTAGATTTATGTGCACAAATGCTTTAGCACACACGTAAACACATTCACAGCATTCTAAACCCACTTGCATGCGGTTTAGCCTTGGGAAATAAGTGTTAGACATCCTGTGACACACACACACACACACACACACACACACATACAGGATTCTCAAGTTTCCAATCATATCAGCCATGGCATTAACTGTGTTACACCCTCTCCCTCAGGCATAATTCTGTTTTTCTCCTTCAAAACATCTTCAGTGTCATCTACCTTTAATGGACATGTTGTATAGATGCACCACAGGAGGTTGGTGGCACCTTAATTGGGGAGGACGGGCTCGTGGTAATGACAGGAGCGGAATTAGTGCAATGGTATAAAATACATCAAGCGCATCGTTTCCAGGTCTTTGATGCCATTCCATTTGCTCTGTTCCAGCCATTATTATGAGCTGTCCTCCCCGCAGCAGCCTCCGCTGAAATGCACACATTGTAGCATACTCACAAATTTGTGACAGCCCTACAGCAGTTCTCACCTATGTTTCTGGTTTCATTTATGCCTGTGAATCTGGCACATGAGAACATAAATGTATTTCCACGGTCATTGTCCACCACCTTGGATGACACACCCATATCAGGATATAAGCACACCGCACCTTATACCTCACTTTTCTGCTTCTGCTCTCTGTTTGCCATTGGTTTCATATACAGTATAACATGTAGAAATAAACATACTGTAAATAGGCTAGCTGTGATCAATAGGCTTGAGGTAGAATTTGCATCTAACTACAGATCTAGGATCAAATCACACTACCCCAATGCTAACCTTAACCATTGGGGGATGGAAATAATATCTGATCCTACATCAGCAGTTTGAGGCAACTTCTTCCAATGCTGTTAAATAGCAGGACAGTGTGTGTTGCTGCAGTACTTACAGTTTGTGACGATGTTGAGGACCAGTATTAACAGTCTGTCAAAAAATCTCCTTCTCAGTCCCATAGCCCCTCTGTATGGAGAAGAGTGGGAGCGCTGCCGTGATCAAGTGTGCAATCACTGTGTTGACCGTCTCTCACTGCTAATTTGAACGTAATACAAACAATCCCGGAGTAGTGTGATCACTGCTTTTATGTTTTAAATATAGTCATCGCGTTGCCCGTTGATCGTTCTTGTTTCGACCGTAACATGACCACTGCAGACTGTTATACCAACCATACTCTGTACTAAGACCCCAACTGTAACTTAAACTTTCCTCGGACCGGAGTGGGACCGCTCCTATGACTGTGATCCTAGCACTCTTCTCGGTCCTTGTGATGGTTCCTCTGCCACACTCCCTTTGCTTTCCCACTGTGTCTCCTGTAAAAGGCTTGCAGTGTAATATGACCTCAGAATGTGTTGCGAAAATACACAAATAGTGTTGTTACAAATATGTGTTTTTAAGTGAGAGCCATATCAATTACATTGTATGATCCGTGTGCGTGTGAGTGAGTGGTTATGTAGGTAAAGCTGTTTATAAAAGTGTGTGTTTGATTGAGAGAGTGTGATGTACTCATGTGAGTCTAAAAGAATGCCTGGTATGGCTTGGCTGGATGCTGAGGATGAAATGATGGTTAAGCCTGTCAGACTGGTTATGATCAGTCCCTCCCATCACTGTATGTGTGTGTGTGCATGCATGCGTGTGTGCGTGTGCAGAGCTATAAAGTGTGACCATTTTGGTCGCATATGCTCCTAAATATTTAGTTGTGCGACCTGGAATTCTAATTTGGGAGCGCCAGTGCACCTAGAATAAAAATCACCCAGATAATAATTGTTGTAATGAAACAGCGACCGCAGAATCATTAGTATCGTGGTAATGACTGGAGCGGAATTAGTACAATGGTATAAAATACATCAAACGCATCGTTTCCAGGTCTTTGATGCCATTCCATTTGCTCTGTTCCAGCCATTATTATGAGCTGTCCTCCCCGCAGCAGCCTCCGCTGAAATGCACACATTGTAGCATACTCACACATTTTTAACAACCCTACAGCAGTTCTCACCTATGTTTCTGGTTTCATTTATGCCTATGAATCTGGCACGTGAGAACATAAATGTATTTCCACGGTCATTGTCCACCACCTTGGATGACACACCCATATCAGGATACAAGCACACCGCACCTTATACCTCACTTTTCTGCTTCTGCTCTCTGTTTGCCATTGGTTTCATATACAGTATAACATGTAGAAATAAACATACTGTAAATAGGCTAGCTGTGATCAATAGGCTTGAGGTAGAATTTGCATCTAACTACAGATCTAGGATCAAATCACACTACCCCAATGCTAACCTTAACCATTGGGGGATGGAAATAATATCTGATCCTACATCAGCAGTTTGAGGCAACTTCTTCCAATGCTGTTAAATAGCAGGACAGTGTGTGTTGCTGCAGTACTTACAGTTTGTGACGATGTTGAGGACCAGTATTAACAGGCTGTCAAAAAATCTCCTTCTCAGTCTCATAGCCCCTCTGTATGGAGAAGAGTGGGAGCGCTGCCGTGATCAAGTGTGCAATCACTGTGTTGACCGTCTCTCACTGCTAATTTGAACGTAATACAAACAATCCCGGAGTAGTGTGATCACTGCTTTTATGTTTTAAATATAGTCATCGCGTTGCCCGTTGATCGTTCTTGTTTCGACCGTAACATGACCACTGCAGACTGTTATACCAACCATACTCTGTACTAAGACCCCAACTGTAACTTTCCTCGGACCGGAGTGGGACCGCTCCTATGACTGTGATCCTAGCACTCTTCTCGGTCCTTGTGATGGTTCCTCTGCCACACTCCCTTTGCTTTCCCGCTGTGTCTCCTGTAAAAGGCTTGCAGTGTAATATGACCTCAGAATGTGTTGCGAAAATACACAAATAGTGTTGTTACAAATATGTGTTTTTAAGTGAGAGCCATATCAATTACATTGTATGATCCGTGTGCGTGTGAGTGAGTGGTTATGTAGGTAAAGCTGTTTATAAAAGTGTGTGTTTGATTGAGAGAGTGTGATGTACTCCTGTGAGTCTAAAAGAATGCCTGGTATGGCTTGGCTGGATGCTGAGGATGAAATTATGGTTAAGCCTGTCAGACTGGTTATGATCAGTCCCTCCCATCACTGTATGTGTGTGTGTGCATGCATGCGTGTGTGCGTGTGCAGAGCTATAAAGTGTGACCATTTTGGTCTCATATGCTCCTAAATATTTAGTTGTGCGACCTGGAATTCTAATTTGGGAGCACCAGTGCACCTAGAATAAAAATCACCCAGATAATAATTGTTGTAATGAAACAGCGACCGCATAATCATTAGTATCGTGGTAATGACTGGAGCGGAATTAGTGCAATGGTATAAAATACATCAAACGCATCGTTTCCAGGTCTTTGATGCCATTCCATTTGCTCTGTTCCAGCCATTATTATGAGCTGTCCTCCCCGCAGCAGCCTCCGCTGAAATGCACACATTGTAGCACACTCACAAATTTGTGACAACCCTACAGCAGTTCTCACCTATGTTTCTGGTTTCATTTATGCCTATGAATCTGGCACATGAGAACATAAATGTATTTCCACGGTCATTGTCCACCACCTTGGATGACACACCCATTTCAGGATACAAGCACACCGCACCTTATACCTCACTTTTCTGCTTCTGCTCTCTGTTTGCCATTGGTTTCATATACAGTATAACATGTAGAAATAAACATACTGTAAATAGGCTAGCTGTGATCAATAGGCTTGAGGTAGAATTTGCATCTAACTACAGATCTAGGATCAAATCACACTACCCCAATGCTAACCTTAACCATTGGGGGATGGAAATAATATCTGATCCTACATCAGCAGTTTGAGGCAACTTCTTCCAATGCTGTTAAATAGCAGGACAGTGTGTGTTGCTGCAGTACTTACAGTTTGTGACGATGTTGAGGACCAGTATTAACAGGCTGTCAAAAAATCTCCTTCTCAGTCTCATAGCCCCTCTGTATGGAGAAGAGTGGGAGCGCTGCCGTGATCAAGTGTGCAATCACTGTGTTGACCGTCTCTCACTGCTAATTTGAACGTAATACAAACAATTCCGGAGTAGTGTGATCACTGCTTTTATGTTTTAAATATAGTCATCGCGTTGCCCGTTGATCGTTCTTGTTTCGAACGTAACATGACCACTGCAGACTGTTATACCAACCATACTCTGTACTAAGACCCCAACTGTAACTTAAACTTTCCTCGGACCGGAGTGGGACCGCTCCTATGACTGTGATCCTAGCACTCTTCTCGGTCCTTGTGATGGTTCCTCTGCCACACTCCCTTTGCTTTCCCACTGTGTCTCCTGTAAAAGGCTTGCAGTGTAATATGACCTCAGAATGTGTTGCGAAAATACACAAATAGTGTTGTTACAAATATGTGTTTTTAAGTGAGAGCCATATCAATTACATTGTATGATCCGTGTGCGTGTGAGTGAGTGGTTATGTAGGTAAAGCTGTTTATAAAAGTGTGTGTTTGATTGAGAGAGTGTGATGTACTCACGTGAGTCTAAAAGAATGCCTGGTATGGCTTGGCTGGATGCTGAGGATGAAATGATGGTTAAGCCTGTCAGACTGGTTATGATCAGTCCCTCCCATCACTGTATGTGTGTGTGTGCATGCATGCGTGTGTGCGTGTGCAGAGCTATAAAGTGTGACCATTTTGGTCGCATATGCTCCTAAATATTTAGTTGTGCGACCTGGAATTCTAATTTGGGAGCACCAGTGCACCTAGAATAAAAATCACCCAGATAATAATTGTTGTAATGAAACAGCGACCGCAGAATCATTAGTATCATGGTTGCACCCTTACTACAGCGGAAACTGCAAGTTTCTAGCACAAACAGTTCAAAAGATTTGTAAGGAAGCCCATTACCGGCAAGTATATATTTTTTCTATGTGTATACTTGTCACACCCTGGCTCTGGGACTCTATTTGTTGAGCCAGGGTGTGTTTATTCTATGTGTTCTGTTTCTATGTTGGGTGTTCTAGGTTGTGTTTATCTATGTTGGCCTGAGTGACTCCCAATCAGAGGCAACGAGTGTCAGCTGTTTGCTGGTTGTCTCTGATTGGGAGCCATATTTAAACTGTCGGTTTTCCTTTGTGTTTTGTGGGTTCTTGTTTAGAGTTGGTTGTGTTATACCGTGTACTGTCACGTTTCTGCCTTTTGTTGTTTTGATATCGTTTCGCTTAATAAATGAGTATGTTTGTCTGCAACGCTGCGCCTTGGTCTACTCCTTACCCTGACGATCGTGACAGAAGAACCCACCATACCAGGACCAAGCAGCGTGTCCAGGAATCGGCAGCCTGGACGTGGGAACAGATTTTGGACGGGCAGGGGTCCTGGACCTGGGAGGAGATCCTGGCCGGGATGGATCGCCGGCCATGGAGTGAGACAATTGAGAGGCGACGGAGAGAGGAGCAACGGCGTAAGCAGTGTCAGCGTTGGACGGTCGAGAGGCAACCCCAAAACATTTTTAGGGGGGGGCACACGGCAGGGGCGACTGGGCAGCAGGAGGCTGCCACAGGGCGATTAGGTGAGGAGGCCACCAGGTTAAGGGGGCTACTGGCGAAGAGGGAGCAGGAGTTAGTGTTGCAGAGGATGGAGCTATTAGAGGCGATTAGGGAAAGGGTGAGAAATGAGGCACGGCGAGAGGAACTCGGTAGGCAGCTGAGGGAGCGGAGGGTTATGATGAAACCCAGTCCCGCTCCTCACACCAAGCAAGTGGTGTGCGTCACCAGTCCGGTCCGGCCCGTTCCTGCTTCCCGCACTAAGTGTACGGTGCACGTCGCCAGCCCGGCCCGGCTCGTTCCTGCTTCCCGCACTAAGTGTACGGTGCGCGTCGCCAGCCCAGCCCGGCCTGTTCCTGCCTCTCGCACCAAGCCTACGATGTGCGTCACCAGCCCGGCCCGGCCTGTTCCTGCCCCTCGCACCAAGCCTACGGGGTGCGTCGCCAGCCCAGTCCGGCCTGTCCCTGCTCCACGCACCAAGCCTACGGTGTGCGTCGCCAGCCCAGCCCGGCCTGTCCCTGCTCCACGCACCAAGCCTACGGGGTGCGTCGCCAGCCCAGCCCGGCCTGTCCCTGCTCCACGCACCAAGCCTACGGGGTGCGTCGCCAGCCCAGCCCGGCCTGTCCCTGCTCCACGCACCAAGCCTACGGGGTGCGTCGCCAGCCCAGCCCGGCCTGTCCCTGCTCCACGCACCAAACCTACGGTGTGCGTCGCCAGCCCGGCCCGGCCTGTTCCTGCCACTCGCACCAAACCTACGGTGTGCGTCGCCAGCCCGGCCCGGCCTGTTCCTGCCACTCGCACCAAACCTACGGTGCGCGTCGCCAGCCCGGCCCGGCCTGTTCCTGCCACTCGCACCAAACCTACGGTGCGCGTCGCCAGCCCGGCCCGGCCTGTTCCTGCCACTCGCACCAAGCCAGGGGTGCGAGTCGCCAGCCCGGCCCGGCCTGTTCCTGCCACTCGCACCAAGCCAGGGGTGCGAGTCGTCAGCCTGGTCCAGCCTGTTCCTGCCACTCGCACCAAGCCAGGGGTGCGAGTCGTCAGCCTGGTCCAGAACGTTCCTGCTACTCGCACCAAGCCAGGGGTGCGAGTCGTCAGCCTGGTCCAGCCCGTTCCTGCTACTCGCACCAAGCCAGGGGAGCGAGTCGTCAGTCCGGTGAGGCCCGTTCCGGTTCCACGCACCAAGCCAGGGGTGCGAGTCGTCAGTCCGGTGAGGCCCGTTCCGGCTCCACGCACCAAGCCAGGGGTGCGAGTCGTCAGTCCGGTGAGGCCCGTTCCGGCTCCACGCACAAAGCCAGGGGTGCGAGTCGTCAGCCCGGTCCGGCCAGTTGCTACTCCACGCACCAAGCCAGGGGTGCGCATCATCAGGCCGGTCCGGTCCATTCCTGCTCCACGCACCAAGCCAGGGGTGTGTATCGTCAGCCCGGTTCGGCCAGGTGCTACTCCACGCACCAAGCCAGGGGTGCGCATCGTCAGCCCGGTCCGGTCCGTTCCTGCTCCACGCACCAAGCCAGGGGTGCGTGTCGTCAGTCCGGCTCCGGCCAGCGGGGCTAGACCGGACCAGGGGCGCTATGGGGGGTTGATTGGAGGGTGGTGGGCAAGGCCGGAGCCAGAACCGCCGCCGAGGAGGTATGCCCACCCAGCCCTCCCCTGTTTAGCTCTTATTGAGGCGCGGTCGCAGTCCGCGCCTTTAGGGGGGGGTACTGTCACACCCTGGCTCTGGGACTCTATTTGTTGAGCCAGGGTGTGTTTATTCTATGTGTTCTGTTTCTATGTTGGGTGTTCTAGGTTGTGTTTTTCTATGTTGGCCTGAGTGACTCCCAATCAGAGGCAACGAGTGTCAGCTGTTTGCTGGTTGTCTCTGATTGGGAGCCATATTTAAACTGTCGGTTTTCCTTTGTGTTTTGTGGGTTCTTGTTTCGAGTTGGTTGTGTTATACCGTGTACTGTCACGTTTCCGTCTTTTGTTGTTTTGATATCGTTTCGCTTAATAAATGAGTATGTTTGCCTGCAACGCTGCGCCTTGGTCTACTCCTTACCCTGACGATCGTGACAATACTATCTAAAAATTTCGAGATAATGTCTCAAATTCCGAGATAGTATCTTGAAATTTCGACTTAGTATCTCAAATTGTTTTGATAATAAGTCACATTTTCGAGATACGTAAGTAAACATTTCAAGATACTATACAAACATTTTGATATACTAAGTCGAAATTCCGAGATACTATGTTGAAATTTCGAGAAACTAACTCAACATTTTTAGATAGTAGAGCATACTTATAGGATACATTTCTTAATTTGTAACATTGTGTGATTTCAGTGGTGGCATTACAGGTCCAAGATGTGGTGGGGAGGGGGTGGGTATTTCAATAAACAGTCATGGATACATCATCTCACATTTCAAAGTTCCCTGCAATATGTGTTGTACAGACAGGGGGACTAGTTCAGGGCTAAAACAAAATTGTGACATTTCTGGGGGTCCCCGATGAGAGGTTTGAGAACCACTGGGCTAACCTAACCATGCAAAACTCCGGACCCTAGTTGGAAGGTATGACATACTAATAAATCAGATGTAAAACAGTTTTATATGGGCTATGATGGGACCAGATTTTTTCTAATCAGGTCATAGGGTAAAAAAAAAAAGCAGACAACTGCGATTGGACAATAAAACAAACAGGACTGAGTTTACTTAATGCAGGGTTGCATCATGTAGGCCTTTGCATCTGTAATTGAAAAGTTACTCACACAGTATACCATTCCTATTGTGTTGATTGATCAATTCCAGTCAATTATTTTGGATCGATAAGGTCTAGCTAGCCTAGCCACCTGAAGTTTGAATGTAAACAACATTTGATCACATTCACATTTAACACAAATAAAGAGGCCTATTTTGGGCTTTAAATACATTACTTTGGCTATAAATACAGTGCCTTCAGATACTATTCACACCCCTTGACTTTGTCCACATTTTGTTGTGTTACAGCCTGAATTTAAAATAGTTGAAATTGATATTTCGTGTCACTACACACAATATGCCATAATGTCAAAGTGGAATTATGTTTTTAGACATTTTTACACAAATTAATACAAAATGAAAAGCTGATGTGTCCAGAGTAATAATAATAATATGCCATTTAGCAGACGCTTTTATCCAAAGCGACTTACAGTCATGTGTGCATACATTATTGTGTATGGGTGGTCCCGGGGATCGAACCCACTACCCTGGCGTTACAAGCGCCGTGCTCTACCAGCTGAGCTACAGAGGACCACAGAGTCAATAAGTATTCAACCCCTTTGTTTAATTGTTCTTAACAAGTCACATAATAAGTCGCATGGACTCACTCTGTGTGCAATAATAGTGGTTAACATGATTTTCTAATGACTACCTCATCTTTGTACCCCACACATACAGTGGGGAGAACAAGTATTTGATACACTGCCGATTTTGCAGGTTTTCCTACTTACAAAGCATGTAGAGGTCTGGAATTTTTATCATAGGTAAACTTCAACTGTGAGAGACAGAATCTAAAACAAAAATCCAGAAATTCACATTGTATGATTTTTAAATAATTAATTTGCATTTTATTGCATGACATAAGTATTTGATACATCAGAAAAGCAGAACTTAATATTTGGTACAGAAACCTTTGTTTGCAATTACAGAGATCATACGTTTCCTGTAGGTCTTGACCAGGTTTGCACACACTGCAGCAGGGATTTTGGCCCACTCCTCCATACAGACCTTCTCCAGATCCTTCAGGTTTCGGGGCTGTCGCTGGGCAATATGGACTTTCAGCTCCCTCCAAAGATTTTCTATTGGGTTCAGGTCTGGAGACTGGCTAGGCCACTCCAGGACCTTGAGATGCTTCTTACGGAGCCACTCCTTAGTTGCCCTGGCTGTGTGTTTCGGGTCATTGTCATGCTGGAAGACCCAGCCACGACCCATCTTCAATGCTCTTACTGAGGGAAGGAGGTTGTTGGCCAAGATCTCGCGATACATGGCCCCATCCATCCTCCCCTCAATACGGTGCAGTCGTCCTGTCCCCTTTGCAGAAAAGCATCCCCAAAGAATGATGTTTCCACCTCCATGCTTCACGGTTGGGATGGTGTTCTTGGGGTTGTACTCATCCTTCTTCTTCCTCCAAACACGGCGAGTGGAGTTTAGACCAAAAAGCTATATTTTTGTCTCATCAGACCACATGACCTTCTCCCATTCCTCCTCTGTATCATCCAGATGGTCATTGGCAAACTTCAGACGAGCCTGGACATGTGCTGGCTTGAGCAGGGGGACCTTGCGTGCGCTGCAGGATTTTAATTCATGACGGCGTAGTGTGTTACTAATGGTTTTCTTTGAGACTGTGGTCCCAGCTCTCTTCAGGTCATTGACCAGGTCCTGCCGTGTAGTTCTGGGCTGATCCCTCACCTTCCTCATGATCATTGATGCCCCACGAGGTGAGATCTTGCATGGAGCCCCAGACCGAGGGTGATTGACTGTCATCTTGAACTTCTTCCATTTTCTAATAATTGCGCCAACAGTTGTTGCCTTCTCACCAAGCTGCTTGCCTATTGTCCTGTAGCCCATCCCAGCCTTGTGCAGGTCTACAATTTTATCCCTGATGTCCTTACACAGCTCTCTGGTCTTGGCCATTGTGGAGAGGTTGGAGTCTGTTTGATTGAGTGTGTGGACAGATGTCTTTTATACAGGTAACGAGTTCAAACAGGTGCAGTTAATACAGGTAATGAGTGGAGAACAGGAGGGCTTCTTAAAGAAAAACTAACAGGTCTGTGAGAGCCGGAAATCTTACTGGTTGGTAGGTGATCAAATACTTATGTCATGCAATAAAATGCAAATTAATTACTTAAAAATCATACAATGTGATTTTCTGGATTTTTGTTTTAGATTCTGTCTCTCACAGTTGAAGTGTACCTATGATAAAAATTACAGACCTCTACATGCTTTGTAAGTAGGAAAACCTGCAAAATCGGCAGTGTATCAAATACTTGTTCTCTCCACTGTAAAACTTTCTCGAAGGTCCCTCAGGCGAGTAGTGAATTTCAAACACAGATTCAACCACAAAGACCAGGGAGGTTTTCCAATGCCTCACAAAGAAGGGCACATATTGGTAGATGGGTAATAAAGAAAAAAGCAGACATTGAATATCGCTTTGAGCATGGTGAAGTTATTAATTACACTTTGGATGGTGTAATACACCCAGTCACTACAAAGATACAGGCATCCTTCCTAACTCAGTTGCAGGAATACAAAGCGTAATGTTTTGGGCAAATCCAACACAACATATCACTGTGTACCACTCTTCATATTTTTAAGCATGGGGGTGGCTGCATCATGTTATGTGTATGCTTGTCATCGGCAAGGACTGCAGAGTTTTTCAGGATAAGAAGAAAAGGAATAGAGCTATGCAAAGGCAAAATCCTAGAGGAAAATCTGGTTGTCTGCTTTCCAACAGGCACTGGGAGACAAATTCACCTTTCAGCTGGACAATAACCTAAAACACAAGGCCAAATATACACTGGATTTGCTTACCAAGACAACATTGAATGTTCCTAGTGACAGCTTTGACTTAAATCGGCTTGAAAATCTATGGCAAGACTTGAAAATGGCTGTCTGGCAATGATCAACAACCGACTTGACAGAGCTTGAATAATTTTCTTAAGAATAATGTGCAAGTATTGTACAATCCAGGTGTGAAAAGCTCTTAGAGACTTACCCAGAAAGACTTACAGCTGTAATCTCTGCCAAAGGTGATTCTAACACGTATTGACTCAGGGGTGTGAATATTTATGTAAATGAGATATTTCTTTCTTTCATTTTCAATACATTTGCAAAAATGTCTGAAAACATGTTTTCAGTTTGTCATCACGGGGTATTGTGTGTAGATGGGTGAGAAATCAATTTTGCATTCCGGCTGTAACACAATAAAATGTGGAATACGTCAAGCGGTATGAATACTTTCTGAAGGCACTGTACATGACGTTACCGCTTCCTTTCCGCTGGCCAGAGGGGATCAGAGCGCATAGGCTTCCCTAGGCTACCTGCAGCTGTGGTTGTTATCAGTAGGCTACAGTTAATCAGACTGAAGCACAGATTAATTGTGCACGAGTTGACAAATCATGAGGAAAATCAGTCTTAACAACAGTGTCCCTATTTTCAACTCTTTTGTGTCAATATTTTTTATTAAACCAAATCATAAGTGTTGGGGCATATGCCAGCTCACCACAATTTTGACAAAATGAGAAAAAAAAATCCAGAAAATCACATTACTGAATTTTTATTGAATTTATTTGCAAATTATGGTGGAAAATAAGTATTTGGTCAATAACAAAAGTTTCTCAATACTTATATACCCTTTGTTGGCAATGACACAGGTCAAACGTTTTCTGTAAGTCTTCACAAGGTTTTCACACACTGTTGCTGGTATTTTGGCCCATTCCTCCATGCAGATCTCCTCTAGAGCAGTGATGTTTTGGGGCTGTTGCTGGGCAACACAGACTTTCAACTCCCTCCAAAGATTTTCTATGGAGTTGAGATCTGGAGACTGGATAGGCCACTCCAGGACCTTGAAATGCTTCTTACGAAGCCAC
The DNA here is from genome assembly GCF_964263955.1 of Coregonus lavaretus. Classification (NCBI taxonomy): domain Eukaryota; kingdom Metazoa; phylum Chordata; class Actinopteri; order Salmoniformes; family Salmonidae; genus Coregonus; species Coregonus lavaretus. The sequence continues at coordinate 43,405,789 of NC_140010.1, read as the reverse complement.
TCCTTCGTTGCCCGGTCGGTGTGTTTGGGATCATTGTCATGCTGAAAGACCCAGCCACGTTTCATCTTCAATGCCCTTGCTGATGGAAGGAGGTTTTCACTCAAAATCTCACGATACATGGCCCCATTCATTCTTTCCTTTACACGGATCAGTCGTCCTGGTCCCTTTTCAGAAAAACAGCCCCAAAGCATGATGTTTCCACCCCCATGCTTCACAGTAGGTATGGTGTTCTTTGGATGCAACTCAGCATTCTTTGTCCTCCAAACACGACGAGTTGAGTTTTTACCAAAAAGTTCTATTTTGGTTTCATCTGACCATATGACATTCTCCCAATCCTCTTCTGGATCATCCAAATGCACTCTAGCAAACTTCAGACGGGCCTGGACATGTATTGGCTTAAGCAGGGGGACACGTCTGGCACTGCAGGATTTGAGTCCCTGGCGGCGTAGTGTGTTACTGATGGTAGGCTTTGTTACTTTGGTCCCAGCTCTCTGCAGGTCATTCACTAGGTCCCCCCGTGTGGTTCTGGGATTTTTGCTCACCGTTCTTGTGATCATTTTGACCCCACGGGGTGAGATCTTGCGTGGAGCCCCAGATCGAGGGAGATTATCAGTGGTCTTGTATGTCTTCCATTTCCTAATAATTGCTCCCACAGTTGATTTCTTCAAACCAAGCTGCTTACCTATTGCAGATTCAGTCTTCCCAGCCTGGTGCAGGTCTACAATTTTGTTTCTGGTGTCCTTTGACAGCTCTTTGGTCTTGGTCATAGTGGAGTTTGGAGTGTGACTGTTTGAGGTTGTGGACAGGTGTCTTTTATACTGATAACAAGTTCAAACAGGTGCCATTAATACAGGTAACGAGTGGAGGACAGAGGAGCCTCTTAAAGAAGAAGTTACAGGTCTGTGAGAGCCAGAAATCTTGCTTGTTTGTAGGTGACCAAATACTTATTTTCCACCATAATTTGCAAATAAATTCATAAAAAATCCTACAATGTGATTTTCTGGATTTTTTTTCTCAATTTGTCTGTCATAGTTGACGTGTACCTATGATGAAAATTACAGGCCTCTCTCATCTTTTTAAGTGGGAGAACTTGCACAATTGGTGGCTGACTAAATACTTTTTTCCCCCACTGTATGTTCTACTATCTCTGAATTTCTAGTTATTATCTTGACATTTCTAGTTCGTTTCGTAAAATTTTGAGTTGGTATCTAAACATTTTGAGAAAGTATCTCGAAATTTTGACTTGCGTATCTTGAATTTTTTGGATAGTATCGACATAAAAAAAAGAAATGTGGCGGGAATGGACTTCCAAAGATATCACCCATATTACCACCGCAAGTTTTTGCTTCCATGTAGCGGGCCGTTCTAAAACTACTCCAGGGCCATTAACCACTTGTTTACGCCTTGTTCAGTCATTTTTGTTAACTCGTTAGCTAGCTAGCTAACAACATGGTAACTTTACCAGTATATCCAAACATTTGGGGACACAGAAAGAAAGGAAAAGGGATAGTTTCTTCAGGAGATCAATGATCATAGCAATGAATGAATGACTGATCTCTTGCATGTCATTGATCACAAACTTGACGTTCTTAAAGAGACAGTGTACAATTTTCAATATAATGCATCTCAATAGGAAAATAGTGCTTTTACACAATGTAGAAACCTAATATTCCACAAATGACTTTGAAAGTTAGCCTATACTGGGCCTATATGAATTCTAGCTACTTCTGAAGCACATGTTGTGCCCTAGAAAACTAATATGTAGCCCTGTAACTACATTAGTTTATTTTAGAAAGCTAAAACGTTGATACAAATACCTGTCATGGAAACTACAAAGTCATTTCATCGATCATATTTTCTGGTGCTCCTAAATGTTATGTTGTGCTCCACCAGTGCTACCAATGAGTATTTTTTATTTAGAGCCCTGTGTGTGTGTGTATAGACATGTCATGAACACACACAGTGATGCATTAACTATGTTTCCTGTTAGCATTTCTCTGTAAAACTAGGCCAAGTACGTGATCCACGTCAGAGTTACTGCTACAAGGTGTGAGTTCAGATTGAAGGATGCTGTTGCAGTTATTTATTAACAGGGGGGCAGTGAGACACATGTAGAGAATACCCTATGAAAGTCCCTCCTACTTCCTGGTACAAGTCTTGTACTGTTTTTGAATGGGCGTCAAGCTAATAACATCAAATTCATGAAAATGGGGTCATTTAAGATACAGTATATGCACAATTATATTCATATTTGTGGATGAATTTAACTTTACCCAATGCCTTTTATGAAGGCTGTCACGATCGTCCAATGAGGGAGACCAAAGCGCAGCGCGTTGAGCGAACATGACTTTATTATATTAAAGTATAGAACACCAAAACAACAAACAATGACGATACGTGAAGTCCACAGTGACAAAGACTGATACGGAACAAAAACCCACAACCCCAAGGTGAAAACACACAGTATAAATATGGCTCCCAATCAGAGATAACGAGCCGACAGCTGACACTTGTTACCTCCGATTGGGAGTCATTGACCAAACATAGAAATAAACCCAACAGAAATACAAACATAGAAAATGAACACATAGAATGCACACACCCTGGCTCAACATCATGAGTCCCAGAACCAGGGTGTGACAGTACCCCCCCCTAAAGGCGCGGACTGCGACCGCGCCTCCATACGGGCTAAACAAGGGAGGGCTGGGCGGGCATACCTCCTCGGCGGTGGTTCTGGCTCCGGTCGTGGTCCCCACCCCACCATAGTCACTACCCGCTTTCATCGCCTCCTCCAACTGACCCCCACCGGATTAAGGGGCAGCACCGGACTAAGAGGCAGCACCGGACTAAGGGGCAGCACCGGACTAAGAGGCAGCACCGGACTAAGGGGCAGCACCGGACTAAGGGGCAGCACCAGGATAAGGGGCAGCACCAGACTAAGGGGCAGCACCGGACTACGGGGCAGCACCGGACTGAATGGCGGATCCTGGCTGGCTGGCTCTGGCGGATCCTGGCTGGCGGAAGGCTCTGGCTGATCCTGTCTGGCGGAAGGCTCTGGCTGATCCTGTCTGGCGGAAGGCTCTGGCTGATCCTGTCTGGCGGAAGGCTCTGGCTGATCCTGTCTGGCGGAAGGCTCTGGCTGATCCTGTCTGGCGGAAGGCTCTGGCTGATCCTGTCTGGCGGAAGGCTCTAGCGGCTCCGGTCTGGCGGACGGCTCTGAAGGCTCATGGCAGACGGGCGGCTTATGCAGCGCTTGGCAGACGGACAGTTCAGACGGCGTTGGGCAGACGGCAGACTCTGGCCGGGCGACGCGCACCGTAGACTTGGTGCGGGTGGCAGGAACAGGCCGGATCGGGCTGGCGACGCGCACCGTAGACTTGGTGCGGGTGGCAGGAACAGGCCGGACCGGGCTGGCGACGCGCACCGTAGACTTGGTGCGGGTGGCAGGAACAGGCCGGACCGGGCTGGCGACGCGCACCGTAGACTTGGTGCGGGTGGCAGGAACAGGCCGGACCGGGCTGGCGACGCACACCATAGACTTGGTGCGGGTGGCAGGAACAGGCCGGACCGGGCTGGCGACGCGCACCATAGACTTGGTGCGGGTGGCAGGAACAGGCCGGGTCGGGCTGGCGACGTACACCGTAGGCTTAGTACGTGGAGGAGGAACGGGCCTTACCAGGCTGACGACTCGCACCCCTGGCTTAGTGCGAGTGGCAGGAACAGGCCGGGTCGGGCTGGCGACGCACACCGTAGACTTGGTGCGGGTGGCAGGAACAGGCCGGACCGGGCTGGCGACGCGCACCGTAGGTTTGGTGCGAGTGGCAGGAACAGGCCGGGTCGGGCTGGCGACGCACACCGTAGACTTGGTGCGGGTGGCAGGAACAGGCCGGACCGGGCTGGCGACGCGCACCGTAGGTTTGGTGCGAGTGGCAGGAACAGGCCGGGTCGGGCTGGCGACGCGCACCGTAGACTTGGTGCGGGTGGCAGGAACAGGCCGGACCGGGCTGGCGACGCGCACCGTAGACTTGGTGCGGGGAGCAGGACTGGGCCGGACAGGGCTGTCGACGCACACCGTAGACTTGGTGCGTAGAGCAGGAACAGGCCGGACCGGGCTGTGGAGACGGATAGGAGGCCTGGAGTGAACAGCGGCCACCACCCGTCCTGGCTGAATGCCTACCCTCACACACTCTGTGTGAGGCATCCGCACAGGACGTACAGGGCGGTGTACCCCTGGCCTGGTGGCCTCCTGGATACTCCCCCTTTTCTCCTCCATCAGCCCCGTCGTCCATGCCGTGTGCCCCCCCCTAAAAATTTTCTGGGGTTGACTCACGACCGTCCGACGACGACCCTGATTACGCCGTAGCTCCTCTCTACGGCGCGCCTCCACCGTCTCACTCCATGGCCGGCGATCCATCCCGGCCAGGATTTCCTTCCAGGTCCAGGACCCCTGCCCGTCCAAGATCTGCTCCCACGTCCAGGCTGCCTGCTCCTGGACACGCTGCTTGGTCTTGGTATGGTGGGTTTTTCTGTCACGACCGTCTTGAAAGGGAGCAGACCAATACGCAGCGCGTTGAGTGAACATGATGACTTTAATGAGTACAGCACGTAAATACAAAACAAAAGACGATAGTGAAGTCCAACAGTGACAATGACTGTACATGGAACAAAAACCCACAACCCCAAGGTGAAAACACACAGTATAAATATGGCTCCCAATCAGAGATAACGAGCCGACAGCTGACACTCGTTACCTCCGATTGGGAGTCATTGACCAAACATAGAAATAAACCCAACAGAAATACAAACATAGAAAATGAACACATAGAATGCACACACCCTGGCTCAACATCATGAGTCCCAGAACCAGGGTGTGACAAAGGCTTTCGTTTATAATAAAAAAAGCAATCGAAAACCTTCATGAAAAGCATCAGGTAGAACTAAATTAATTCAAGTAAAATAAATTACAATTTTGCATATATTTTAAATGACCACGTTTTTATAAATTTTATGATATAAGTTGGAAGCGTGCACCAGGAAGTAGGCAGGACTTTCATAGGGTATAGGATGAATGAAACTCAGACCCTTCCCTCTCTCCTTGTTATTATATCCTTCACACAGATAAAAAAAAGGACTGGATAGGTAATAAGTGTCATTTTGAGAGAGTTTGGGAGAGTGGGATGCAGGATGATAAAAGGAGAGATGGATAAATTGGTGGAGTTTTTTGGTATTATTGAAGTATTTGGTTGCATTATTGGCAAAGGATGTCAATTATTACACAATGTATTACACACACTACATTAAGGGTTGTGATTTTAGTTCCTCTCACTATTTGTTAAATTTTTGATTTCAATGAATTGTTCCAATGTACGCAATAACAATAGTAATACATTATTTTCAGCAATTTTCACACATTTAGCTGAAAGTACAAACATGATATGTGTGAACATAATCCCACATCCCATGTTTGTAGTAGTGAAAAGTACCCTTTGTTCTCATTGTACAACTATAACTGTTTGAATTTTTATTTGAAAGAGAAACAGTGAAAGAGAGAGAGAGAGAGCGAGAGAGACAGAGAGAGAGAGAGAGAGAGAGAGAGAGAGAGAGAGAGAGAGAGAGAGAGAGAGAGAGAGAGAGAGAGAGAGAGAGAGAGAGAGAGAGAGGAACAACACAGGAGACACACCAGACTTTGGACTCTGATGATTATCAACCATTAACTAGAGCCATAAAGCTATAAAGTCATAAAAACTCACAGCCCAAAAACACACACATTCACTGTCTGCCTACAGCAGAATTTTACCGCGAAACTAGTTTGAGAGGCTGGGACTGCGTCTCAAAGGGCACCCTATTCTCTACATAGGGCACTTTTGACCAGGGCGCCATGGGTTGGACACAGACAGGAGGGTGGGATGTGTGGATGACAAGTGTCATAAGTCACCTCCTCCCTGTTACCTAAGTGTAATCACATGAGTGATGAACGAAAGTATGAGCAGTTGCTGTGAGGCAGCACTTTTCTGGTCTCCTGAATGAATCATATCTGTGTCTCATTCAAACTGTGTAAAGAATGGGGGAAATAGAAAAGTAAATTTAGCAATTCTGAGACACCTGTTTTGTAATACAATATAAATAGATTATAGGTACAGTTGAAGTAGGACGTTTACAGACACTTAGGTTGGAGTCATTAAAACTAGTTTTTCAACCACTCCACAAAATTATTTCACTTATAATTCACTGTATCACAATTCCAGTGGGTCAGAAGTTTACATACACTAAGTTAACTGTGCCTTTAAACAGCTTGGAAAATTCCAGAAAATTATGTCATGGCTTTAGAAACTTCTGATAGGCTAATTGACATAATTTGAGTCAATTGGAGGTGTACCTGTGGATGTATTTCAAGGCCTACCTTCAAACTCAGTGTGTCTTTGCTTTACATCATGGGAAAATCAAAAGAAATCAGCCAAGACCTCAGAAAATGAATTGTAGACCTCCACAAGTCTGGTTCATCCTTAGGAGCAATTTCCAAACGCCTGAAAGTACCACGTTCATCTGTAAAAACAATAGTACGCAAGTATAAACACCATGGGACCACGCAGCCGTCATACCGCTCAGGAAGGAGACGCGTTCTGTATCCTAGAGATGAGCGTACTTTGGTGCGAAAAGTGCAAATCAATCCCAGAACAACAGCAAAGGACCTTGTAAAGATGCTGGAGGAAACGGGTACAAAAATATCTATATCCACAGTAAAACGAGTCCTATATCTACATAACCTGAAAGGCCGCTCAGCAAGGAAGAAGCCACTGCTCCAAAACCGCCATAAAATCATCATGCTGTGGGGGTGCTTTGCTGCAAGAGGGACTGGTGCACTTCACAAAATAGATGGCATCATGAGGAAGGAAAATTATGTGGATATATTGAAGCAACATCTCAAGACATCAGTCAGGAAGTTAAAGCTTGGTCGCAAATGGGTCTTCCAAATGGACAATGACCACAAGCATACTTCCAAAGTTGTGGCAAAATGGCTTAAGGACAAGAAAGTCAAGGTATTGGAGTGGCCATCACAAAGCCCTGACCTCAATCCTATAGAAATGTTGTGGGCAGAACTGAAAAAGTGTGTGCGAGCAAGGAGGCCTACAAACCTGACTCAGTTACATCAGCTCTGTCAGTAAGAATGGCCCAAAATTCACCCAACTTACTGTGGGGAGCTTGTAGAAGGCTACCCAAAGCGTTTGACCCACGTTAAACAATTTAAAGGCAATGCTACCAAATACGAGTGTATGTAAACTTCTGACCCACTGGGAATGTGATGAAAGAAATAAAAGTTGAAATAAATCATTCTCTCTACTATTATTCTGACCCATATGCGACCAAGCTTTAACTTCCTGACTGATGTCTTGAGATGTTGCTTCAATATATCCACGTAATTTTCCTTCCTCATGATGCCATCTATTTTGTGAAGTGCACCAGTCTCTCCTGCAGCTAAGCACCCCCACAGCATGATGTTGCCACCCCCATGCTTCACAGTTGGGATGGTGTTCTTCGGCCTGCAAGCTACCCCCTTTTTCTTCCAAACGTAACGATGGTCATTATGGCCAAACAGTTCTATTTTTGTTTTATCAGACCAGAGGACATTTATCCAAAAAGTACTATCTTTGTCCCCATGTGCAGTTGCAAACCGTAGTGGCGGTTTTGGAGCAGTGGCATCTTCCTTGCTGAGCAGCCTTTCAGGTTATGTCGATATAGGACTCGTTTTACTGTGGATATAGATACTTTTGTACCTGTTTCCTCCAGCATCTTCACAAGGTCCTTTGCTGTTGTTCTGGGATTGATTTGCACTTTTCGCACCAAAGTACGTTCATCTCTAGGAGACAGAATGCGTCTCCTTCCTGAGCAGTATGACGGCTGCGTTGTCCAATGGTGTTTATACTTGCGTATTATTGTTTGTACAGATGAACGTGGTACCTTCAGGTGTTTGGAAATTGCTCCCAAGGATGAACCAGACTTGTGGAGGTCTACAAATTTGTTTCTGAGGTCTTGGCTGATTTCTTTTGATTTTGCCATGATGTCAAGCAAAGAGGCACTGAGTTTGAAGGTTGGCCTTGAAATACATCCACAGGTACACCTCCAATTGACTCAAATTATGTCAATTAGCCTATCAGAAGCTTCTAAAGCCATGACATAATTTTCTGGAATTTTCCAAGCTGTTTAAAGGCACAGTAAACTTAGTGTATGTAAACTTCTGACCCACTGGAATTGTGATACAGTGAATTATAAGTGAAATAATCTGTCTGTAAACAATTGTTGGAAAAATTACTTGTGTCATGCACAAAGTAGATGTCCTATCCGACTTGCCAAAACTATAGTTTGTTAACAAGGAATTTGTGGCGTGGTTGAAAAACGAGTTTTCATGACTCCAACCTAATTGTATGTAAACTTCCGACTTCCACTGTATGCATTATAGGAGCGGCTTCATGCACACCAATTAAGTCTAATCCTGGACTAATCCAGACATGGAATCACTGGCCACTTTAAAAATGGAACACTAGTCACTTTAATAAGATAGGAACACAAGCATTTCGCTACACCCGCAATAACATCTGCTAAATATGTGTATGTGACCAATCACATTTGCTTTGATTTGAAAAATAATTTTCAATGAACATTCTCCATTTAGCTTGGTTTTTAGTCCTGGATTAGGATTAATCTGGAGCCATGAGCTATTATGGAGGTCTATAGCATTTCTTATGATGCACTATGGGGTGCTTATAGGCACTGCGTGCATGCACATTGCATTATAAACATAGAATGGCTACTGCAAAGGTTTACATTTGTGCTCAGGTTCAGTTTGGCCTCAAATAAACTCTTTGACCTTGTTCTATTCTTAACCTCAGTCCTCGTCTTAAACTTGTACATTTATTTGACTTATACCCTAAAAATACCTTTTGCACTAACCTTACCTACAGTGTCTAGTGAAAGTCTACACACCCCTTGCACAGTTTTCAATTTTTGCTGCCTTAAAATTAAATCTATAATATAATATGCCATTTAGCAGACGCTTTTATCCAAAGCGACTTACAGTCATGTGTGCATACATTTTTACGTATGGGTGGTCCCGGGGATCGAACCCACTACCCTGGCGTTACAAGCGCCATGCTCTACCAATTGAGCTACAGAGGACCAAAAAGGGATTACATTTGATGTTCTTCCTACCGATCTACACAACCTACTCTACATTTAAAAAATGAAAGACATATTAAAGAAAATAGATGTCCCAGAGCTAATACTTGGTGAAACCACCTTTGGCAGCCATTACGGCTGTGATGGACAGCAATATTCAAACCTTGTCTCTCATTTTCAAGCAGATTTAAAGAGCAACTACCCATAAAAACCAACTTCTCATTTAGAAAACAGCCTATGTGGCATCGATATGAGTCAGAAACATTTATTCTACTGTGAAAATTGACTACAAAGTGTAAATAGGATAATTTTGGTCATAAAGTCAGTCTCGTCCAAAACTGAGTTTTGTGAGACTTGTGGTCATGACTGCATCACAACGTAAATAAAGGTTGGGTTTGTTTCAATCCTGACAAACAAAAGGTGTAATGGGTCCGCACTCAAAAAGATGTTGCATAAAGCTTGCTTAATATTTCAATGCATCAGGGATAGCATACACAGATGTTTCGCCTTCTTCAGTGTGTAGGTCCAATTTTATTTAAATTTAAAACAGCATTTGTAGGGATCAACCTATGAGCAGCAGGTGCTTTTAATCAGGGATGCCACTCATCTGCCAATCAGAGATGTGGCTTTTCTGGTCTACCTCTACACCAGTTGGTCTACCTGTTTACACCTTTTGTTTGTCTGAATTCGCTGGTTTTACTCACCAGCCAAGCATCTGGGAGAGTGCGATGGTCCCCTTTTGATTTGTTTCAATCCTGCCCACATGCCCACAGCTGGCAGCACACAAGTAATCATCAATTCGGAGTGCAGCTATACGTGACCCAATCGTAATGCCCGTGGAAAATTTGGGTTAACTTTGGATATCACTATGGGGCTAGTTAAAGACCATCAATAAATGACACAATTTGTTATCATTCCAATAGCTCCAAATTTCAATGACTTAAAAACCTCAAACCAACTATAAATTGTAGTAATTCATATACAAATATTGAAAGCATTTCATTAGAAAACTAAAAGGTGTGCAACATAAAAATATTGCCTCATTTACATTGTGTAATTTATTAATGGTCCCCAACTAGCCCCAGAGATAGGCTATCGAAAGTCAAACCAACTTTGCCATGGTCGACACCAGCCGGCTGAAGCTGTTTGGCTAAATAATTTGGCTAACTCTTCCCACCTGCGAACACACACAAGAGACACCCACATCAAACCACACCCTGAAACCAACTCACGTTTGAATTGATGCTGCCACCACAATACATGAAAATACAGAGGATAACAAACATTGCATTCACTGAAATCAAATCAAATCAAATCAAATCAAATCAAATCAAATTTTATTGGTCACATGCGCCGAATACAACAGGTGCAGACATTACAGTGAAATGCTTACTTACAGCCCTTAACCAACAGTGCATTTATTTTAAACAAAAAAGTAAAAATAAAACAACAACAACAAAAAAAGTGTTGAGAAAAAAAAAAGAGCAGAAGTAAAATAAAGTGACAGTAGGGAGGCTATATATACAGGGGGGTACCGTTGCAGAGTCAATGTGCGGGGGCACCGGCTAGTTGAGGTAGTTGAGGTAATATGTACATGTGGGTAGAGTTAAAGTGACTATGCATAAATACTTAACAGAGTAGCAGCAGCGTAAAAAGGATTGGGTGGGGGGGCAGTGCAAATAGTCCGGGTAGCCATGATTAGCTGTTCAGGAGTCTTATGGCTTGGGGGTAGAAGCTGTTGAGAAGTCTTTTGGACCTAGACTTGGCACTCCGGTACCGCTTGCCGTGCGGTAGCAGAGAGAACAGTCTATGACTAGGGTGGCTGGAGTCTTTGACAATTTTGAGGGCCTTCCTCTGACACCGCCTGGTATAGAGGTCCTGGATGGCAGGAAGCTTTGCCCCAGTGATGTACTGGGCCGTACGCACTACCCTCTGTAGTGCCTTGCGGTCGGAGGCCAAGCAGTTGCCATACCAGGTGGTGATGCAACCAGTCAGGATGCTCTCGATGGTGCAGCTGTATAATTTTTTGGAAACCTGCCTAATGGTTGGAACAGCGCCGGAGAAGATGGCTGCCGTTTTACAGCCCTCTAACCAATTGTACTATTATGTGTGTTTTTCCGCGTTATATGTAATTTATTTTGTACATAATGTTTCTGCCATCGTCTCTTATAACCAAAAAGAGCTTCTGGATATCAGGACAGCGATTACTCACCTCGTATTGGACGAAGATTTTTTCTTCAACGAGGCGGCCGCGAAGGATATCATACAGACACCCGACAAGGCCCAAATCCCCGTCATTCGCGTGAGGAAGAGACGGAGATATCGGGGACGGAGATCGGGGTGCCTTGTAAGGATCCGACGGCGAGCGAGTAAACTGCCTCTTCCATCAATCCTATTAGCCAACGTTCAATCTTTTGAAAATAAAGTGGACGACTTAAGATTACGGTTATCCTACCAAAGGGACATTAAAAACTGTAATATATTATGTTTCACCGAGTCGTGGCTGAACGACGACAATGATAACATTCAGCTAGCAGGCTATACGCTACATCGGCAGGACAGAACGGCTGACTCCGGTAAGACAAGGGGTGGCGGTCTGTGTATATTTGTAAACAACAGCTGGTGCACAAAATCAAATACCAAGGAAGTCTCGAGGTTTTGCTCGCCTGAGGTAGAGTATCTTATGATAAGCTGTAGACCACACTATTTACCAAGAGAGTTTTCATCTATATTTTTCATAGTTGTCTATTTACCACCACAAACCAATGCTGGCATTAAGATTGCACTGAATGAGTTGTACAAGGCCATTAATCAACAGGAAAACGCTCATCCAGATGCAGCGCTCCTAGTGGCCGGGGACTTTAATGCAGGGAAACTTAAATCCGTTCTACCTAATTTCTACCAGCATGTTAAATGTGCAACCAGAGGGAAAAAAACTCTAGACCACCTTTACTCCACACACAGAGACGCATACAAAGCTCTCCCTCGCCCTCCATTTGGCAAATCTGACCATAACTCTATCCTCCTGATTCCTGCTTATAAGCAAAAACTAAAGCAGGAAGCACCAGTGACTCGGTTAATAAAAAAGTGGTCAGATGACGCAGATGCTAAGCTACAGGACTGTTTTGCTAGCACAGACTGGAACATGTTCCGGGATTCTTCAGACAGCATTGAGGAGTACACCACATCAGTCACTGGCTTCATCAATAAGTGCATCGATGATGTCGTCCCCACAGTGACCGTACGTACATACCCCAACCAGAAGCCATGGATTACAGGAAACATCCGCACTGAGCTAAAGGGTAGAGCTGCCGCTTTCAAGGAACGGGACTCTAACCCGGACGCTTATAAGAAATCCCGCTATGACCTCCGACGAACCATCAAACAGGCAAAGAGTCAATACAGGTCTAAGATTGAATCGTACTACACTGGCTCTGACGCTCGTCGGATGTGGCAGGGCTTGAAAACTATTACAGACTACAAAGGGAAGCACAGCCGCGAGCTGCCCAGTGACACAAGCCTACCAGACGAGCTAAACCACTTCTATGCTCGCTTCGAGGCAAGCAACACTGAAGCATGCATGAGAGCACCAGCTGTTCCGGATGACTATGTGATCACGCTCTCCGTAGCCGATGTGAGTAAGACTTTTAAGCAGGTCAACATTCACAAGGCCGCAGGGCCAGACGGATTACCAGGACGTGTACTCCGAGCATGTGCTGACCAACTGGCAAGTGTCTTCACTGACATTTTCAACATGTCCCTGACTGAGTCTGTAATACCAACATGTTTCAAGCAGACCACCATAGTCCCCGTGCCCAAGGACTCTAAGATAACCTGCCTAAATGACTACCGACCCGTAGCACTGACGTCTGTAGCCATGAAGTGCTTTGAAAGGCTGGTCATGGCTCACATCAACACCATTATCCCAGAAACCCTAGACCCACTCCAATTTGCATACCGCCCCAACAGATCCACAGATGATGCAATCTCTATTGCACTCCACACTGCCCTTTCCCACCTGGACAAGAGGAACACCTACGTGAGAATGCTATTCATTGACTACAGCTCAGCATTCAACACCATAGTGCCCTCTAAGCTCATCACTAAGCTAAGGATCCTGGGACTAAACACCTCCCTCTGCAACTGGATCCTGGACTTCCTGACGGGCCGCCCCCAGGTGGTAAGGGTAGGTAACAACACATCTGCCACACTGATCCTCAACACGGGGGCCCCTCAGGGGTGCGTGCTCAGTCCCCTCCTGTACTCTCTGTTCACCCATGACTGCATGGCCAGGCACGACTCCAACACCATCATTAAGTTTGCCGACGACACAACAGTGGTAGGCCTGATCACCGACAACGATGAGACAGCCTATAGGGAGGAGGTCAGAGATCTGGCCGTGTGGTGCCAGGACAACAACCTCTCCCTCAACGTGACCAAGACAAAGGAGATGATTGTGGACTACAGGAAAAAAAAGAGGACTGAGCACGCCCCCATTCTCATCGACGGGGCTGTAGTGGAACAGGTTGAGAGCTTCAAGTTCCTTGGTGTCCACATCACCAACGAACTATCATGGTCCAAACACACCAAGACAGTCGTGAAGAGGGCACGACAAAGCCTATTCCCCCTCAGGAGACTAAAAAGATTTGGCATGGGTCCTCAGATCCTCAGATTGTAGAACTCCACTACAAGTTTGGGTCAAATCCAATACAACACAACACAGAGTGAAACCCTCTGTATTTTCAAGCATTGTGGTGGCAGCATCATGTTATGGATATACTTGTCACCAGCAGGGACTGGGGAGTTTGTCAGGTTGTAAAGAATTATGAAAGGAGGAAAGCCCAGGTAAAAAGTTATAGGAAAACCTGCCGCAGTCTTCGGAAAACCTAACCCTAGGAGTTACATTTTTCAGCGGGACAATTACACAAATTGTAATGCAAAAAGACATGAGAATGGCTTTCCAAGAGTTGTTTAGTGTTCCTGAGTTGTCCAGTCCATAGGGCAGAGAGAAGAATTTGCTGTTTTATCGCTCATCTCATGCTACTCTTCACATTTTGCCATGAGGCTGAGAGAAAATGTTGCAGTTTTAAATGAACTGTCCAGTAAAAATCTCACTTTTAAAAGTTAATAGTCTGTTAACTCATACCCAAATAATGTTGTTGACTCATCCTATACTCGTATTTGTGGCCAAAGCATTAATTGGAGAAAAAACACTTCAAAAACCCCATCTCAAACTTGAATCTCAAACAGACCGTTTAAAAAATATCCCAGCTTGGATAGAAAGTTGTTGTGCATAAAACCCGTCTATTAATGCCAAATAATACTGTCAGTCCACCCTCAAAACACTAGCTTATTAGGGATTTTCATTATGCAGTGTACTATCTATAGCTATATACTGTCTAGCTACGATTTAGGGGCTATTTATATACTTTTAATAAAAATTACACATAAAATAGCGTAACAATAAGGAAAAAAGTAGTCGGCTTGAGGAAAAATTCTGCCACTATTTATTGTTGAACTCAGCAGGTTTTGTCTGGCTAATACCCTACACAAATGGGCAGCATTATTCAAAGTAAATTAAATTACTCCCCTGGTCTCCTGAAGTCCTCCTTTTTTGTGTGCAAATTTTTTCACCACGGCCTGTAGGTTCAGGTTGCGGGCCCGACTGTTTTCTATACTGAGTATTGCCAACCCAGACAGTCTTTCCTAAGACATTGTGCATTATATGTCCATTGTGCTGCACACAATTTTAATTTAGTCTTGAATGATGCATGCCAAGATATACCAGAGATAAGGGACTGTTGATATTGCAACCACACAACTCAAACGCCGGTTCACCAGTATGAACGAAAATCGCAAACTGCTTTTTTTGTTCAGGCCTTCAAGAACTGTTGTCCAATAAATATGATAATCTGTTTGCATCTGCCAATTTATTCGCTGTCCAGTATCCAGACGACCTGTCCCCAGAGCTTCCTATACAGTTAATCTCTTTCTGTAACGTGTTGAGGCCAGCAATTAAGGAGAATGAGAGGCTCAATTAAAGATGTTACAGAACTGCTGTATTTAAAGCACTCCTCCCTTCTGCCCAGTTTCCCTGATGTTGCTATGGCAATCAAGCTGTTTTTACCATCCCTGTAACTGTCGCTTCTAAGGAGAGATCGTTTTCTAAACTAAAACTCACAAAGAATGACATAAGAAACATTAGGCTCTCGGTCTGATATGAGCTTTTGAACACCTGAGTAGCTCCACTCTCCACACTGGTGTCGTCGTGGCCTTGACCACGGCATTTGTTAGCCGATATCCCTCTTATACTTTCAATCTGTTAAATGTGTTCTTTTTCGAAACCTGGGACACTTTTTCAGTCACATTCCTGAAGCCCAAGAAACAAACACTTAGCTTCCTAGTACATATGGAAATTAAAAAGGTTTATGAATGAATTACTTTTTGCAGGGTTACTGTCAAGATGATTTATTACATTTTTAAAAATCAATGACAGGCACATGGGCCCTCAGAGCTCGTGGACCCCCCTTCCTTGCGCCAGTGCCCACACCATTCCAACACAGAAACGCTGCCTTTTAACATACTTAATAACAATTTTTGTGAAGGAAAACTATTTCACTCATATTGTAATTAATTATAGGTCATATTTCATAGAAATCTGGAAACACTGGACAATTACTTTAAAGGTAAACTTTGGGCTAAAACTAAAAAATAATGGCTTTAAATTGTATAACTGATCAACATACCAGGTAATTTAATGCAACAACTAAAAAAATTGATTAATAAGATATTTGGTTAACAGAAGTGCCATGTCTTACCGATCTCTACAGCTTACATCCCCAAACAAATCCTGTGAAATGATGTCAACATATACTGGAGGAGTTACTAGTTAGCTACCGTATATGCCGTATCGATTATGTAGTACAATAGAGAAATCATGCACAAAGTAAAGCACGTGAAAAGCACGTGAAATATGTTTACATGTGCGCCGCACACATAGCTAGTTTCAGCAGAATATCAGGCAGCAAGAGCGCTGGTTGTAGCATGGAGCAACTCACAGAATTGAACAACATCGGTTGCCAGTAGGGTAGGTAAGATATCGCAACTTACGATATCTAGCAGTAAATGCTAACTAAGGCAACAATGGTTATGCAAACCAGGTATTGAAAAAGTTGAATCTTTCCTATGCGCAATTCAGTCATCATCCATTGTTTGAATGAACATGTCTAAAGGCTTTCCCCAAAAACCTTCCCAATTCAATGTTGACTGCAAAGTAGGCCTACCTGGCAGAATGATATCATGATGTTTTGTATCAATCGGGAGGGCATTTGTTTTGTAAACTCTGCCATCACATGTAGCCTACACTGTAGGCCTACATTGTACAGTACAGAAACAATGCTAGCCAAAATATATTTTGCTAGGTGCACAATTGACTTAAATGGCAACTACACCCTCCGCCCTAATTTATGTATTTATTTTTCCCAGACCTCAAAAATGGTCTACTGATGTGGTTTAAGCATTGTTGTGGACTTGGAACATCACATTTTTGTAGTTTTTCTCTAAAAAAGTGTGATTCTGAGAGTGAATACAGTACCTGAAAAAACTATAGGAAAACATTGCATGTTTCACACAGGGCGGGCCATATGGGAAATGTTTTACTAAATTAATATGAGTATACCCACTTCTCCAGGCACCAATGCACCACTGAAAATCAGAGACAAGGTTTGAATATTGCCGTCCATCAATGATTCCCAACTAAATTGAGCAATTTTGACAAAAACAATGGATATGAATTGCCCTAAGAGTTGTGCAAAGTTGGTAGAATCTTATTCAAAATTATTCAAAGGTGCTTCCACCAAGTATCAATTTTCAGGTTGTTGTTTTTTTTATTTGTAAAAATGTATATCATTATTATTTTATGTTGAAAATGGGGAGTATGTTGTGTAGATCTGTAGAAAAATAAATCAAATGTAATCCCTTTTTTGATTTATTTTTAAGACAGTAAAATGTGAAGACAGTGCAAGAGGTGTGTAGACTTTCACTAGGCACTGTATATCCTGAACCCAAGCGAACACTCTAAACCCCACCACCCTATGGTTCTAATTTAAATTGTCCAACATAAATTTTTATAGCTGCGTTTCTTCAAAAGTTGTTCTCGAGAGAAATCGTCTCTTCTGAAACAATTACAGCCTCAAGGATGTTGAATAGCTCTAGGTTGGACCAAATGTATTCAGTCAGTCAAATTATTTAACTGAGACTGAACATAATCATGTTTATTGCTCAGGTGATTAATCCAACTTCCTATTTAGAGTACATGATCTTGTAACTTCCTGTTTTTCTGTGCAAGAGCAATACTGAGTTTCCCCAGAACCACTGAAAGGGCATTTATGGAGACGTGTCGAACAACTTCAAATGCTTTGGTGCCACACCCAAAAAGCAAAAAAAAACGTTCCTCAATTATTTAGATAGGGTGCTAGTCTACAAAGATGAGACACACTCCAAAAACGGAACCCTTCAACCGAAGAACCATATATGTGCATTTTTCATTTTCAGCTGATTACTGATTTGGTATCTCATTATAAGTTCCCTGTAATGTCCAGTGTTCTCAACTGACATGGACATGTATTGTACTGTACATTTTGTCTATTTATAGTCTGAATTTCAAGACTATGGATGATTCATATTGACTATACAACTAGAAATATTCCATGTCACCAAAACAGAGATTTATGGTTCTTCGTTTGAAGGGTTCAACGATTTTTTAAATAAAAAATATTGTATGTGGTATCAAATATTTGATCCATCGTGCTCGTTCTGAGCCTATGTTGTGAAAACCTATGTTGTGAACTTGATGTAGGCGTAAGCAGTTTTGCAACCTGAAACCACAGTAGGCACACCCAATGTTTAAAAAGAGCAACGTCTTTAATACTAAACATGAAAGTGGAAGGTGAAATGATAATAACACCTGTTGATGTAGAATGACACCATTAAGCAGGCACAATAAAAATTATTCGATCATGCCCAACAATTTCTTTGCGATATAAGAGAGGGCAAACTGATATTGATAGCTGACATTGAAAGCAATCAGAGCAGGAGCGGTTGAAGATGGATTGACTATGTTACAGTTTAACCATACAAGTATTAACTATCAGCACAATGTACTACAGTGCAGCAACATATTTCATTGGTCACCAAACTCTTTTTCATCTGTGTAGTAGTATTGATGAATTCATTATGTATGGTCACCCACATTTGGAATCACAAGCACACACACAACAATGAGTAGCTGTTTCGCATAGCATTTTTGTGGCTTAGCGACAGGAGGGGAATTCATATGGTCATAAAATCATTATCTTAGTTTCATGGCAATCATTATCAAGGATATTTCAGTAGTGTTTTAATCTATGACAGTTTGTTCAGTGACCCATTTTGAATGCCATCTTCTAGCAGGAGAACATATAAATGTATCAAATGGGTCAGTTATTAATGTCAAATGAAGTCAAAGCCTGTAATATCAAAAGATGTCATAGATTTTGACAACCGATGCTGTTGTATTTATGTCTAGGTCCAATAATTGATAAAAATAATTTACTAAGCATGTATTTAGACTTCAAGACTTATTGTGACGGCACCAAAGTTTTGATTTGAGGGTTCAATTAGACAACCAAAAGATGACGAGGAGGTGCCAGAAATGTCTTCCCTTTACGACAAGAAACAGACAGCATGATGTAATTCTGTCACCACAACAGAGGAAGTGACTATTACCTTCATCATCATCGTCATCATCATCATTGTCAACACAACCTTAGGAGAATGGAGCAGAGCAGGAGGCGAGAGTATCGAGGGCCTGGTTTGGGTGTGGCCACTAAGGTCTTCCATCCTTATCACCGTCATCATAATCAGTAGGGTTGGAGAGAAGTGGGGGAGTTGGTAGAGAGGGCCCATATGGGTGCGGCTCCGCTAACTTTATGGCCCCTGGTAGGGTGTAAAGTCCTCATGTCAGAGCCAGGGACCTGAGATATAGGAAGCACAACGGACAGATAGGGACAATAGCTAACATCCACCCCACACATCTATACCTTCAGTCTTCTGTGCATACTTTGGTAGATTTTCAAAGGTTGTTTTTGGGGTTCTTTTAAGGCCATACCCTGTCTGTAGTGTAGTGTAGTTTTTAGCGTCATTACATTTTTAGGGGGACTTTTACCTATTTGGCCCTGTAGTTCTGTATTTTCTGTGTATTTTGGGAATCCATTCCGTCTCGTGTGGTTGTGAAAGGTTTCAACCATGTCGACCGCTGTGGAGGCAACCGGATTCTTCATGTGTATCGCCAGCTGGCTGATCACTGGTGCGGCTCTCGCCAACGACTACTGGAAGGTGTCCTCCGTCTCTGGCAGCGTCATCATCTCCCACAGACAGTATGAGAACCTGTGGCACGCCTGTGCTGAAGACAGCTCTGGAATCGCTGAGTGCCGCGACTTCGAGTCCCTGCTCGGCCTGCCCGGTAAGAACCAGTAGTCTAACTGTTCTAACCGTCACCACCAACTCAGACACTCCAACCAGGGAGAAAACACTTTGAAACGGAGTGTAATGGGGCGGTACAACCTGAATTGGTCAAATGACACTACTTCTCGTTTTCTATTGCAAAAGGTTTTTAAATGTTTTTCTTTTGGTGTGCTTTACTGAACAAGACCCAGGATTGCCAGTCTTAGAGTGACTGTCATCGTTGGTGGGGAAAGGTCAGGGCACACCTGCGCCTATATCTGATATGGTTAAATGAAGATAATGTAACTATGAATAATAATTATGTCCAATTACTTTCTACCATCGCAAGAAGATAAATATATCTTTGCATTATTTTCTGTGAGCTTTCATGAAAAAGGCTAATATGAACATCCTTTGGGTGCAATTCGGACCCACTGCTTTCCTGCCTAAATGTAACTTCAAATGTAGGGGTTCTTACTTATTAAAATAATGTTAACTCTTCATGAAAGTTTCAGATAAGGTGCAGTCATAGTAGTACAGTACCCCTGGAACAAATTATGGTTAACTGCCTTACTCAAAGGCACATTGACAGATTTTCCACCTTGTCGGCTCGGGTATTCGTACCAGCGACTTTTCAATGAATAGCCCAACGCTCTAACCACTAGGCCACGTTTGAACTCTCTTCTAGAATTGAATCTCTATTTTTCTTGTACCTTTCTCTCCTCCCAAAGGCCAGTGATGTGTGTCATAATGGTGGGCGGCCATTTTGTGTTCCTATGACAAGGAAATGGAGGGAAGCTACTACACTTTGGCCAGTGTTAAACTAGCAGTTCTAAATATAGGCATACATTCATCTGGGTTATTAGGTCTTTGGCTTTGATAGCAGTTATCTGCAATCTAAAGGGTGATTTGTAGATGTATACAGTATATTGTTGAATTGCAAAAATATCAACAACCTAATAACAACCTTATGAGTAACTGCTGAAAATCGGTGAGATTAAATTCAGGTTAGAAATGTGATGGTCTGGGATTTTTTAAATGTTATTACAATACCACTATGGACATATCTTGGGATGTTTTGTTAAGTTTCACCTTTAGCATAAGTATGCTATTTTTTCATGTTCAGAATACAGTTCCTTGACATTTATAAAGGACATGTTCTCTGCATTGTGTCTATTTCTTTGGATATTTGATAGTACTCCTTTGAAAATGTATACCGTTGTCTTAGTCTAGTCCACCAACAAACCAGTAATTGTGTGTGTATATGTATACAGTTTCTCTCCAACTTGATGTTGTGTAGCTGATGTGTAGCTGTGTTTTAATATGCAACTCTTCCCCTCATCTCTCTCTTCCCTTCCTTCCCCTCCCCTCAGGCCATGTACAGGCGAGCCGTGCCCTGATGATCGTCGCTCTGCTCTTAGGGTTGGTGTCTATGATCGTGTCTCTGCTGGGGCTAAAGTGCATTAAGATTGGCAATGCCACGGAGCAGGCAAAGGCCAAGATTGCTGTCACTGGTGGAGGCCTCTTCATCCTTGCTGGTGAGTTCAGATTTACTACCTATGGTTGCAAAGTTTCAGAAACTTTCCCAAGGTTCCTGTTTTTCTGAAAAACCCATTAAGTTTGGAAAAGTTAACAGAATTCTATATCCCTAACTGTTCTGATATACGGTAGCCTTTCATGGTGATAGCGTCAGAGTATATATCTTTCTTGTTTTGTCATTGAGTTCCTTTTTCACATCTTTATTTTGTTCACCGTGGTTCACTTCTCTCTCATCTTGCTATCATACCCTTTTTTTCCTTCCCCACCCCCTTTACACCTTTACCTCTTGTTTCTTCATTCTGTTTCGTTAACAGATTCCTTAGCGTTCCCTGTTCTCTCTTCCATTTTCCTTTTTCTGTCTACCTTATTCTTTCTTTCCTTTCCTTCCCTAACCTCACATCTCGTCTGCTTTTCATCTCCCTCATATAAAGTGTATTTCTCTTCTGCAGGTCTCTGCGAGATGATCTGCTGTTCTTGGTACGCCAGCCGAGTTGTGCAGGACTTCAACAACCCATACTTTGGTGGGGTGAAGTAAGTAGAAAGTCCAAGCGAAGCAACTTTTTCAGCAACCACAGAACTGTATTCATCATTACAAACCCAAACTTCAATTCACACACATAGAATGTTTGCCACACCCTTTGATGCACATAATAATACATGGCTTCATACTGTATAAATGCACCCATAAAATGAGGCCATTGTTTTGTTCCTTACGGATTTTTGTTGTGTGTAGGTTTGAGTTGGGCACTGGTCTCTTCCTGGGCTGGGGCGCAGCCTGTCTGTCCATGCTGGGAGGATCTCTTCTCTGCTGTGCCTGCAAGAGGGCAAAAAGTGAAAAGCCTAAAGCGTACGTCTTTTATTCAACTTCCTTCGCCTCTCATCAGTACCTTCACATACCCTGTTGTTCAGTGTTCTTAAACTCCACTCCTTGATTACGCCCCATGTTACAAAAAAAAATTCTAGCCCCACTCAAGCATACCTCATTCAACTCAAA
The DNA here is from genome assembly GCF_964263955.1 of Coregonus lavaretus. Classification (NCBI taxonomy): domain Eukaryota; kingdom Metazoa; phylum Chordata; class Actinopteri; order Salmoniformes; family Salmonidae; genus Coregonus; species Coregonus lavaretus. Next base: position 43,383,603 of record NC_140010.1, on the reverse strand, counting down.
TGTGGGGTACATGAGGACTGGAGTTGAGAAACACTACTGTAACCTACCTCACTGTCACATGTTATTTTTTGTCTTCTACTTCTGTGTCTCACTTGTTTCATGTGTTTTGTCTGCCTCCCTTGTTTTTCCTTAAGAGTCACTTTGAATGTTGTTTATTCTATTTGTTGTTTTGTCTCATTTACATTTTGTGCCTGCCACCTTTTGCTTTTTCACCTGTTGTTTAGTTTGCCTGTCCCTCTCTGACCTTCTGTTCTCTTTGATGTTATCCAGAGGGTACTACGCAACAAGTCAGCCTAAGACAATCTACGCACCTGCCGCCAAGTCTGATCCGGACTCCGCCAAAGCCTACGTCTAAGACGTCCCTCCCCCACCACCCCCCTACCTCCCCACCTCCCACTTTTCAACCACCCCACCACCATTGTTGACGCTCACATTTAAGAGCACATATTTTACTGTTGTTACCCTTTTTTTGTTTTTCTCTTTCACCATGAATTTTGCTACTTGTTTTGAAGGATTTTGAGGTTGATACAAAAACCTGGAATAATTTGGAGTTATGAATTATTGGTAATGGAATTTGTTTGTGTGGAATTGCTATCCTCTCAATAAACATTCATTTGATATATGTTTTGGTGTTTGTCGTCATTTCATGCAACTAAAATGCCTTACTAAAATGCCTTACTAAAATGTCTTAATGTCTAAAGCCCACTTCAGATACATAAGATGAGACGCAATGCAGCGGTCTTAAAGGGAAACTTCACCGCTAGACATCCATTTGGGGTGTTTTTCCAGTCTCCCTACATAGTAGTAGTGATCTTAATAATAGTAGTGATCTTAATAATTATCGCCCCATTTCAAAGCTTCCTTGTCTAGCTAACATTCTTGAATGTACAATTTTGTTCTTTTTTATCTGAGAAATGTATTTTGAATGTAAACCAATCAGGGTTTAGGCCTGGGCATAGCACTATTACAGCAAATACTTTAGTTGTTAATGATCTTGTCAATGCTCTAGACACTAACCTGTAATGTGCTGCTTTGTTTATGGACCTGTCAAAAGCTTTTGATACTGTTGATCATGCTATTGTATTGAATAAGGCCTGAGCTCTGAAACCAGTTCATGGTTTCATGATTATCTTAGTGACAGAACTCAGGCCATCGTGATTGATGGGGTTAAGTCTGAATTTCTTGAAGTACATAAAGGTGTACCACAGGGGTCGATTTTGGTACCTGTTCACTTCCCTATTTATATAAACACCATTGGTCAATCTATATACGGATGATACTATTATGTATGCTATTGCCCCGACTGTTGATTTGCCTGTTTCAAAACTAGATGAGCTGGTTAAGAAGCTAAGATTTAAAGTTGGCTTTTTCTACAGAAACAAATCGTGCCTTTCTCTAAACAGTAGGAAGCAGATTATTCAGTCAACCATTTTATCTGTTCTTGATTATGGTAATATTATTTATCAAAGTGCAGCTGCTACTACTCTTAAACCTTTGGATGCCATCTACCATAGTGCCCTTCGTTTTGTTACAGGTGACAGTTTTGATACTCATCACTGCGTCCTGTATCAAAAGGTTTGCTGGACATCGCTAAAGACCCGTAGATCTCTACATTACACCCTTTTTGTTTACAAGGCCCTACTTCATAAACTTCAGTCTTATCTAACTTTGCTGTTGAAGTATAGACACCTGAGTTGCCTAACCCGTTCACAGGATTGGTTAACTCTTGAGGTTCCTAGGGTCTCCACCGAGCTAGGTACATCTGCTTTTAGTTTTAATGCACCTTATTGCTGGAACAAAATGTTAAATACATTTCATCTTGATGTTCTGGTGCCATTTGGGCAATTTAATTGATTGGGGACTTATTTGTGGGGGAATGTAACTGTTTTTCTGGGTTTGTGATGTTTTATTTGTGCTTCCCATGACTGTGTTTTTGTATTTTAATATATATATATATAGAGAGAGAGCGAGTTTGGCTAAAATGTGTGAATATTTATGTTGTATATACAGGGCACATGTGTAAGAGACCTAGGTCTCAATATGACTTCCCTGTTAAAATAAAGGTTAAATAAAATTTAAATAAACAAAAACACAATTCTGAGTGATAATAATTATGCACTATAGCGGTATTTTGGTATTTCTTGCACCAGGAGAGTGCAACCAATGACATCATTGGTTGATTGAGCCTGCCTACTGGGCATAAACTGGTTGAATCAACGTTGTTCCCACATAATTTTCAACCAGAAAAAATAAATATGATGATGTTTGGAAAACTGATTCGATTTGCAAAAAGTAAGGGCATTTGATCTTGTTTTTACCCAACTTTTGTTTAGTTCATGTTGAATTCACCTTCGTTGACAACTCAACCAAGTGTAAATCAAAACTAGATGTTGAACTGATGTCTGTGCCCAGTGAGTGCTGTCTGATCGAAAAGTCATGTTTTGTAGCAATTATTGTGGCCTTTGTGTTTCGCCGAAACACGGTCACGCTAGTAGATATGGTTTTCCTTGTTCAATAGAGCCATTGGACTTGTCTCAATGATGTTCCTATCTGCCAGGACATTGCAGGATATCTAGGTTGACTCATTTTCCCTGGCTTTGTAAAGACTACATCCTGATGGGAGCCCTACTTCCTTGTTCTCACCCTCGAAGGCAGGCTTTTCAAAATGGGGCGGTACTAGTTTACAGGTGCACTGTCTATCCGAGATTGCAAAGTAATTACAATGGCTGCTTCTGATGATTCCTCTTTCCAAGAAAAGCTGGACCACAAAACATTTTTTGATGTTTTTGACATAGGAACATACAGCCCTTTTCATACTAAAGAGTTGAGATAGCGAGAAAAATAATTGCGAGACAAGTAAGCAGCGGTGGCAGCCTAGGCCAGCTGGACCGGGTACGAGTAAGTTGTTTTGCTGTCGGTAGCTACCTAGAAATTAGTGTTGAGCAATTATCGTTTTTTAGACAACTAATTGACAGATGTCGGTTCAATTATTTGAATTCCATTTCATTCTGCTTTTTTTCTGTGAGCTCAATGCGCACATTGCGCAGTTTTTGTTGAGAAATCAGATCAAGCCCGAACTGTGCGATGTAGTAGGGAGTTGTAGTTTCCAACAGGCCAATATTCTACTTAGTTTAGCGCAGAAAATGTGGTAATTAACTACAATGACCATTATCCATTGCGTGCCGACTTGTCTGTGTTTAGTTTACGCCTGCTACGTAAAAGAGACAGAAGAATGCGCGATGGAGAGGAGAAAATACATGATCTAAGTGACTGACAGTTGGTATTCAGCAGTCATAAAAGTATGCCTTATTTACTTTGAAGAACTACTAAAATAGTGATTTTGTCAGTCATTGTTAGCAATATAATATACACATATAATATAATATATGTAATATACACAACAACTTAAATATTTTATTAAAGTAAAGTAATGTGAATAGATTATGGTTAATAAATGATAAGCAGTAATGGGCAGTCGCTACTGTGACGAGGTGTGAATGAAGGAGTCAGGCGTAGGAGGTAAAACACCGAAGTCCAGAGTTTATTATGTTTACATAAATAAAACGCACGCAGCGTCAAAACAAAACTATCACAAGGGAAATATTCCACCTTGGCAATAACAAATGGAATCACGGCAAACTAGCTCCCGTCGGACGTCCTCCCTTAGGTGTCACCGGAAATGGTCGATCAGGGCCCGCTCGTTCCACCCGGACCCCGCTGCCAGCGTCCGGAACTCCAGCGCGTAGTACTGTGCGGTCCTCGTCCCCTGCCTCAGATGGACCAGACGTTCGCCCGCCTCTTGTGATCGAAAATGGCCCGAAAGAGGTGAGCAAACTCCCCGTAGTCCTCCAACGAGGCACCTCCCTCGTTCCAAACCGCGTTGGCCCACTCCAGGGCTCTCCCACAAAGGCAGGAAACGAGGACAGATACCTTCTCCCGCTCCAGTTGTGCCGGCCTGATGCTGGAGAAATACAGCTCTAGTTGGAGGCCGGGATATCTGGATCCCTCCAGGGGCTGGGGTGTAGGTGGCTGGATCCGGTTGACGAGCTGGTCTCGATAGATCGGGTCCTCTCCTCTCCAGACTCTAGACATGAACTGGGGACCTCGGTTGGACACTATATCCTCTGGTACCCCGTAGTGCCGGAAGACGTGAGTAAACAGAGGGAACACTTATACACATACTAATTAGGGGAATGAGCACCAGGTGTGTGTGATTGACAAGACAAGACATGACAAGTGGAGTGATGAGAATGGGATCGGCAGTAGCTAGTAAGCCGGTGACGACGAACGCCGAAACCTACCCGAACAAGGAGGGGAGGCAGCCTCGGCGGAAGTCGTGACAGCTACCATCATGGGACTTTTATTAATTGTTTTATTCTGTGTTGTTACAGCATTCAACCCACATAATGCATAGCGCATTTAATGTAAAATAAATAAATAATTGAAACCTAAATCGAACTGACCTCAAAAAGCACTAATTGCTCAGCACTACTAGCAATATAAGCTCTCTTTTTACACGAGGCTGTGTTGTTCAGTACAGTTCAATTCCGTGATTGATTTGGCAGTAACGGGGCTTATTAGTACCACTACAAGCTAAGCTAGCCAAGTTTAGCTATACCTAAAATGTACTGTAGTCTAACGGTATAGCTAGCTAGCTAACTAGACTAACTAGCCTTAGTACATCTCATTAGGAGCAAAACTAGATAAATGTTTTAATGACGATGACGAAGAGTAAAGGGATGACTTTGGCTTTATGACTCATATTAGTCTTGGAGTAACTATACCTGTGTTGTAGCTAGCTAGCTAACATATGTCTGTGAAATGTCTCATATTCTACATCATGCTGATACAGTAGGAATACACAACGATTGTCCATGAATATCTAATAGTTTTTTTGTCTTTCTCTCACAGACAATACCACTTGGACACAAAGAAGTTAATGACTCTCAAGAGGAGATGTGAAAGGTCCCATAACAGCAATCTCCCCTTGTATCAAAATGACTCCGAACACCTCACTGCACCACCCAAACACACCAAATACCAGTATTCCCTTTGCAGAACTGTAGTATTTATTATAGGCATTAGTAGTATATTTTTCCGCTACTGTATATATGTCATACATTGCCATAACTGTTCCTACATACTGCTGTGTAAACTCACCTTAGTCTCCAGAGCAAATACTTTGTCTTGAATAGAAGCCATGTCTACTTATTTGCTATATTGACAGACTAATCTACTGTTTTATTGAAACATGTTTACTTGCCAACAAATGAAAGTTTAAATTATACCCTGCAACATTTGTTTTAGCAGTAAGATTGTAGCTAGTTTATCCAAATACATTTCGTGAATATCACAATGAATTGATCCAGAAGTTGAAGTCAACTCTTTATTGGTTTCTGATGCAGCTGGAATCATTTTGTCAGTGTAGCTGTAGGTGGGTGTGGTGGTGGAATCAGGCGCAGGACGCACAAAGTAAGTCAAAAGACTTTAGTGGTTTTTTGCAATAAGCACAGCACGAAAACAAATGCCCTGAGGCGAGAAACTCCGCACGCAGGCGAAATAAAACGGGCGCACGAAACACGCGCGACAAAATACTCCAAAGTACAAATGGAGAGCAGCTCAACCGAGCAAACTGTAGAGACACAAGCAATACGCACGACAGTGAAAACAATAACACACAACACTAGACAAACACAACGAGAACTTATAGGACACTAATTACACTAAACGATAACAGGTGTAACAACAATCAGACAAAAGCAAACGAACATAGAAACATGCAACGGTGGCAGCTAGTATTCCGGAGACGACGAACGCCGAAGCCTGCCCGAGCAAGGAAGAGAGGCAGCCTCGGCCGAAACCGTGACAGTACCCCCCCCTTGACGCGCGGCTCCAGACGTGCGCCGACTCCGGCCTCGGGGACGACCAGGAGGACGCGGAGCAGGGTGCGTCGGGTGCCCACGATGGAATTCCGTCAGGAGAGACGGGTCCAAAATGTCTCTCCTCGGCACCCAGCACCGTTCCTCCGGGCCGTACCCTCCCACTCCACTAGATATTGGAGACCCCCCATCCGACGTCTCGAATCCAAGATGGACCGCACGGAGTACGCCGGTGCCCCCTCGATGTCCAATGGGGGCGGAGGAGTCTCCCTGATCTCACTTTCTTGGAGTGGGCCAGCTACCACCGGCCTGAGAAGAGACACATGGAACGAGGGGTTAATACTTTTATACTCAACAGGTAGTTGTAATTTGTATCACACCTCGTTCAACCTTCTCAGGACTTTAAATGGCCCTACAAACCGCCGACCCAGTTTCCGACAGGGCAGGCGGAGGGGCAGGTTTCTGGTAGAGAGCCAGACTCGATCACCAGGTGCGTACACCGGTCCCTCACTGCGGTGGAGATCGGCGCTCGCCTTATGACGACGGAGGGCCCGCTGCAGGTGGACGTGTGCAGCGTTCCATGTCTCCTCCGAGCGCCGCACCCACTCATCCACCGCAGGAGTCTCGGTCTGGCTCTGCTGCCAAGGTGCCAGAACCGGCTGGTAACCCAACACACATTGGAAAGGGGTTAGGTTAGTGGAGGAATGGCGTAGGGAATTCTGGGCCATTTCGGCCCAGGGAACGTACCTTGCCCACTCCTCCGGCCGGTCCTGGCAGTATGTTCTAAGAAACCTACCCACATCCTGGTTCACACGTTCCACCTGCCCATTACTCTCCGGGTGGTAACCCGAGGTGAGGCTCACCGAGACCCCCAACCGCTCCATAAAAGCTCTCCAGACTCTGGAGGTAAATTGGGGACCTCGATCAGACACAATATCCTCGGGTACCCCGTAGTGCCGGAACACATGGGTGAATAGTGCTTCGGCGGTTTGCAGGGCAGTAGGAAGGCCCGGCATAGGGAGCAAACGACAGGCCTTAGAAAACCGGTCCACAACGACCAGTATAGTGGTATTCCCCTGTGAAGGAGGAAGGTCAGTGAGGAAATCCACCGAGAGGTGAGACCATGGTCGTTGTGGAACGGGCAGGGGTAGTAACTTACCCCTAGGCAGATGTCTAGGCGCCTTACACTGGGCGCACACCGAGCAGGAGGAAACATAAACCCTCACATCCCTCGCCAACGTGGGCCACCAGTACTTGGCACTAAGACAGTGCACTGTCCGGCCGATACCAGGGTGTCCAGAAGAGGGTGACGTGTGAGCCCAATAGATCAATCGATCCCGAACCTCGAGCGGAACGTACTTCTGACCCTCCGGGCATTGAGGTGGACTAGGGTCGGTGCGTAACGCCCGCTCGAGTTCAGCATCGACCTCCCACACTACCGGTGCCACCAGACAGGACTCCGGCAGTATGGGAGTGGGCTCCACGGACCTCTCCTCCGTGTCATACCGCCGAGACAGTGCGTCTGCCTTACCGTTCTGTGACCCAGGGATGTACGTGATCTTAAATGTGAACCGGGTCAAAAACATATTCCACCTCGCCTGGCGAGGGTTCAGCCTCCTCGCTGCCCGGATGTACTCCAGGTTACGGTGGTCCGTCAAAATGAGGAAAGGGTGTTGAGCCCCCTCAAGCCAGTGCCTCCACACCTTTAGGGCCTGTACCACGGCTAACAGCTCCCTGTCCCCTACATCATAGTTTCGCTCCGCCGGACTGAGCTTCTTGGAATAAAAAGCACAGGGGCGGAGTTTAGGAAGCGCGCCGGACCGTTGCGAAAGCACGGCTCCTACACCGGCCTCTGACGCGTCCACCTCTACCTGAAATGGCAAAGAGGAATCCGGATGCGCCAGCACCGGGGCCGAGGTAAACAGGTCCTTCAGCCTCCCAAACGCCCTGTCCGCCTCGGCTGACCACTGCAGACGCACCGGACCCCCCTTCAAAAGAGACGTTATGGGAGCTGCCACCTGTCCAAAACCCCGGATAAACCTCCGGAAGTAATTCGCAAACCCCAAAAACTGCTGCACCTCCTTCACAGTGGTTGGCGTTTGCCAATTACGCACGGCTGACACCCGGTCTACCTCCATCTTCACCCCTGAGGCAGACAACTGATAACCCAAAAAGGAGACCGACTCCTGGAAGAACAGACACTTCTCTGCCTTGACATACAGGTCGTGCTCCAACAGCCTCCGCAACACTCGGCGCACCAGGGCCACATGCTCGACTCGGGTAGGCGAGTACACGAGAATGTCATCTATGTACACGACCACCCCCTGCCCCTGCATGTCCCTGAAGATCTCATCCACGAATGATTGGAAAACTGAAGGAGCGTTCATCAACCCGTATGGCATGACAAGATACTCGTAATGGCCCGAGGTGGTACTAAAGGCTGTCTTCCATTCATCGCCCCCCCTAATGCGCACCAAGTTGTACGCGCTCCTGAGATCTAATTTAGTGAAGAAACGCGCCCCGTGCAATGACTCCGTCATGGTCGCAATCAGTGGGAGTGGATAACTGTACTTCACCGTGATCTGATTGAGACCACGGTAGTCAATGCACGGGCGTAACCCCCCATCCTTTTTCTTCACAAAAAAGAAACTTGAGGACGCAGGGGAAGTGGAGGGCCGTATGTATCCTTGTCTCAGAGATTCGTCTATGTAAGTCTCCATAGCTCTCTTCTCCTCCTGAGACAGAGGATACACATGGCTCCGTGTGAGCGCAACTCCTGCCTGGAGGTCTATCGCACAATCTCCCTGCCTATGGGGAGGCAACTGCGTCGCCCTCGACTTACTGAACACAATAGCCAAATCCCCATACTCAGGGGGAACGTGCAATGCGGGCACCTGGTTTGGACTCTCCACCGAGGTAGCCCCTACGGAAACGCCTAAACATCGACCCACACACTGGGCAGACCACTCCATCAGAGCCCTCTCCTGCCACGAAATAGATGGGTTGTGGGTACTCAACCAGGGCATGCCCAGCACCACCGGATACGCAGGCGAGTCGATCAGAAATAGCTGGATCATCTCCTGATGACCCCCCTGCGCACACATCCTAAGTGGCGCCGTGACCTCCCTGATCAAGCCCGCACCCAACAGACGGCTATCTAGGGCATGAACGGGGAAGGGAACGTCAACAGGGAGAAGGGGAATCCCTAAGGCTAAACAAAATTTCTTATCAACAAAATTCCCAGCCGCGCCTGAATCTACCAGCGCCTTATGCTGGGAATGAGGTGCTACCTGTGGAAAACGCACAGGTATACAGAAGTGTGCAACAGAGAGCTCTGGGTGAGTGGGGCGCCTACTCACCTGGAAGGACTCCCCAGTGCGGGACCTGTCGTCTTCTCCCCTAGGAGGCCATGCCCAGCACCTAGCCGCGGTGTGTCCTCCCCGATCCACAGTTGGTGCAGGAGATGGACCCCCTCGTCATCCGACCCCTCCTCTCTCTAGCGCCAGCGCCCCCGAGCTCCATGGGGCACGGCTCGGAGGCACTGGATGGTGAAATGGACGGATCCCCCTCGGGACGTCCGCGGGTAGCTAGCAGGGTATCCAGCCTGATGGACATGTCGACCAACTGGTCGAACGAGAGGCTGGTGTCCCTACAGGCCAGCTCCCTACGGACGTCCTCACGTAGACTACATCGGTAGTGATCGATGAGGGCCCGCTCATTCCACCCTGCATCCGCCGCTAGAGTACGGAATTCTGTCAGTGTTGCTGTAGGTGGGTGTGGTGGTGGAATCAGGCGCAGGACGCACAAAGTAAGTCAAAAGACTTTAGTGGTTTTTTGCAATAAGCACAGCACGAAAACAAATGCCCTGAGGCGAGAAACTCCGCACGCAGGCGAAATAAAACGGGCGCACGAAACACGCGCGACAAAATACTCCAAAGTACAAATGGAGAGCAGCTCAACCGAGCAAACTGTAGAGACACAAGCAATACGCACGACAGTGAAAACAATAACACACAACACTAGACAAACACAACGAGAACTTATAGGACACTAATTACACTAAACGATAACAGGTGTAACAACAATCAGACAAAAGCAAACGAACATAGAAACATGCAACGGTGGCAGCTAGTATTCCGGAGACGACGAACGCCGAAGCCTGCCCGAGCAAGGAAGAGAGGCAGCCTCGGCCGAAACCGTGACACATTTAGTCACTTGTCAGTACACATTAAACAGATTATATAAAACACCATTATACAAATGTATAAGAGTTAGCAATATCTATTCCACAATGTAGTTATGAGCATACTAGGCATTCTATATTATACTACAACATACAGTAAGTCTAACTGAATATGGATGTTGTGTTAGTTGTTTGTTCAAAGCAGGTTCCAGAATGGTTCAGCTGGTGAACCATGTCTTGTGTTGGGTAATGGCAGCTGGTTTAGAAGGCTTTGGCTCAGTGGCGATGTTGGCAAGGATTTTGGGTTTGGGGATCTGTGACTCTGGCTCCTTGTAGACAACCATCTGGTCCTTTCTGCAATCCACAGCTAGGTGGACAAGCCTCTCGCTGAAGTGGTGGGTTCTGGGCTCATACACTTTCTTCACCATCCACTGCTTCGACCTCTTGGAGAAGATTTGTTTGTACTGCAAGTCTCCTGGAAAGACATGAAGACTGATCATGAGGATGTGTAAAACATGAAGACTGATCATTAGGATGTGTAACCATACAAGAAAACATGTTAATCTGTAAACCAAAAAGGGTACAGTAGACTGGTATTTGTTTTGCTACACTCAGAGTCAATAATGGGGCATTGAGATGAGCTGTTAGCAAAGGTGTGTAAAGTTTGAGGGGGGGCTTGACTTGTAGACAGTCTAGACGTATTGTTGTGTATGAGCACCTACAGTTGCACTATTGAGTAGAAAAGCACTGCTAACAATAGAGTGAATAGGCTAGAAGATATACTAACAGCCCCTATCCCCCATGCCAAAGAACTGACTGCAAGGGTGTGAAACGTTTTTTTATTTTTTTTATTTCACCTTTATTTAACCAGGTAAACCAGTTGAGAACAGGTTCTCATTTACAACTGCGACCTGGCCAAGATAAAGCAAAGCAGTGCAATAAAAACAACACAGAGTTACATATGGGGTAAAAAAAACATAAAGTCAAAAATACAACAGAAAATATATATACAGTGTGTGCAAATGTAGCAAGTTATGGAGGTAAGGCAATAAATAGGCTATAGTGCAGAATAATTACAATAGTATTAACACTGGAATGCTAGATGTGCAAGAGATTATGTGCAAATAGAGATACTGGGGTGCAAAAGAGCAAAATAAATAACAATATAGGGATGAGGTAGTTGGGTGAGCTAATTTCAGATGGGCTGTGTACAGGTGCAATGATCGGTAAGGTGCTCTGACAACTGATGCTTAAAGTTATTGAGGGAGATAAGAGTCTCCAGCTTCAGAGATTTTTGCAATTCGTTCCAGTCATTGGCAGCAGAGAACTGGAAGGAATGGCGGCCAAAGGAGGTGTTGGCTTTGGGAATGACCAGTGAGATATACCTGCTGGAGCGCAGACTACTGGTGGGTGCTGCTATGGTGACCAATGAGCTAAGATAAGGCGGGGATTTGCCTAGCAGTGATTTATAGATGGCCTGGAGCCAGTGGGTTTGACGACGAACATGTAGTGAGGACCAGCCAACAAGAGCGTACAGGTCACAGTGGTGGGTAGTGTATGGGGCTTTGGAGACAAAACGGATGGCACTGTGATAGACTACATCCAATTTGCTGAGTAGAGTGTTGGAGGCTATTTTGTAAATGACATCGCCGAAGTCAAGGATCGGTAGGATAGTCAGTTTTACGAGGGCATGTTTGGCAGCATGAGTGAAGGAGGCTTTGTTGCGAAATAGGAAGCCGATTCTAGATTTAACTTTGGATTGGAGATTCTTTATGTGAGTCTGGAAGTTGAGTTTACAGTCTAACCAGACACCTAGGTATTTGTAGTTGTCCACATACTCTAGGTCAGACCCGTCGAGAGTGGTGATTCTAGTCGGGTGGGCGGGTGCCAGCAGCGTTCGATTGAAAAGCATGCATTTAGTTTTACTAGTGTTTAAGAGCAGTTGGAGGCTACTGAAGGATTGTTGTATGGCATTGAAGCTCGTTTGGAGGTTTGTTAACACAGTGTCCAATGAAGGGCCAGATGTATACAAAATGGTGTCGTCTGCGTAGAGGTGGATCTGAGAGTCACCAGCAGCAAGAGCGACATCATTGATATACACGGAGAAAAGTGTCGGCCCAAGAATTGAACCCTGTGGCACCCCCATAGAGACTGCCATAGGTCCAGACAACAGGCCCTCCGATTTGACACACTGAACTCTATCTGAGAAGTAGTTGGTAAACCAGGCGAGGCAGTCATTTGAGAAACCAAGGCTATTTAGTCTGTCAATAAGAATGCGGTGGTTGACAGAGTCGAAAGCCTTGGCCAGGTCGATGAAGACGGCTGCACAGTACTGTCTATTATCAATCGCGGTTATAATATCATTTATGACCTTGAGCGTGGCTGAAGTGCACCCGTGACCAGCTCGGAAACCGGATTGCATAGCGGAGAAGGTACGGTGGTATTCGAAATGGTCGGTGATCTGTTTGTTAACTTGGCTTTCAAATACTTTCGAAAGGCAGGGCAGGATGGTGTCACACTCTGGCTCCGGGACTTGTATTTGAGCCAGGGTGTATTCGTGTTGTTGGGGTTTGTTTTGGTTAGGTTGGGAATAGGGTGTGTTCATTTGGGTGTGTGTGGTTTTGGTTAGTTCTTGTGTAGTCATGTGACTCCCAATCGGAGGTAACGAGTGTCAGCTGTCGGCTCGTTATCTCTGATTGGGAGCCATATTTATCTGTATGTTTTCCTTTGGGTGTTGTGGGTTTTTGTTCCGTTTCGGTCGGTGTACCGTGGACTTCATGAGTCGTCTTTTGTTTGTAGTTCGAAACTTTAATTAATAAAGTCATGTTTCTTGCACACGCTGCGCCTTGGTCTCCTTCGCTCTTAGACGACCGTGACAGAAAAACCCACCAATCTAGGACCAAGCGGCGTGTCAAGCGGCAACAGGATCCACCTACACAGGATTCATGGACATGGAAGGGGTCCTTGGGCACAACCGGGAGAATATCGCCGCCCTCGTGAAGAGCTGGAGGCAGCTAAAGCCGAGAGGAGGCAATATGAGGAGGCAGCACAGAGGCAAGGCTGGAAGCCCGTGAGCACTAGCCAAAAATTTCTTGGGGGGGGCCTTAAAGGGAGTGTGGCGAAGTCAGGTAGGAGACCTGCGCCTACTCCCTGTACTTACCGTGGAGAGCGAGAGTACGGGCAGATACCGTGTTACGCAGTAGAGCGCATGGTGTCTCCTGTACGCGTGCATAGCCCGGTTCGGTACATTCCAGCTCCACGTATCGGCCGGGCTAGATTGAGCGTTGAGCCGGATGTCATGAAGCCGGCCCAACGCATCAGGCCACCAGTGCGTCTCCTCGGGCCGGCTTACATGGCACCAGCCTTACGCATGGTGTCCCCGGTTCGCCTACATAGCCCGGTGCGGGTTATTCCTCCTTCCCGTACTGGTCGGGCGACGGGGAGCATACAACCAGGTAAGGTTGGGCAGGCTCAGTGCTCAAGGGAGCCAGTAAGCCTGCACGGTCCGGTATTTCCAGCGCCACCTCCCCGCTCCAGCCCAGTACCACCAGTGCCTACACCACGCACCAAGCCTCCTGTGTGTCCCCAGAGTCCTGTGCGTCCTGTTGCTGCTCCCCGCACTAGCCCTGAGATGCGTGTCCTCAGCCCGGGACCACCAGTTCCGGCACCACGCACCAGGCCTATAGTGCGTCTCGGCCGGCCAGAGTCTGCCGTCTGCCCAACGGCGCCTGAACTGCCCGTCTGCCCAACGGCGCTTGAACTGCCCGTCTGCCCAACGGCGCCTGAACTGCCTGTCTGCCCAACGCCGTCTGAACTGTCCGTCTGCCAAGCGCTGCATGAACTGCCCGTCTGTACTGAGCCTGCAAAGCCGCCCGTCTGCCATGAGCCTTCAGAGCCGTCCGCCAGACCGGAGCCGCTAAAGCCTTCCGCCAGACAGGAGCCGCTAGAGCCTTCCGCCAGACAGGATCAGCCAGAGCCTGCCGCCAGACAGGATCAGCCAGAGCCTTCCGCCAGACAGGATCAGCCAGAGCCTTCCGCCAGACAGGATCAGCCAGAGCCTTCCACCAGACAGGATCAGCCAGAGCCTTCCGCCAGACAGGATCAGCCAGAGCCTTCCGCCAGACAGGATCAGCCAGAGCCTTCCGCCAGACAGGATCAGCCAGAGCCGTCCGCCAGACAGGATCAGCCAGAGCCTTCCGCCAGCCATGAGCAGCCAGATCCGTCAGCCTGCCATGAGCAGCCAGATCCGTCAGCCAGCCATGAGCAGCCAGATCCGTCAGCCTGCCATGAGCAGCCAGATCCGTCAGCCAGCCATGAGCAGCCAGATCCGTCAGCCAGCCATGAGCAGCCAGATCCGTCAGCCAGCCATGAGCAGCCAGATCCGTCAGCCAGCCATGAGCCGTCCAGCCAGGATCCGCCAGAGCCGTCCAGCCGGGGTCCGCCAGCCAGCCAGGATCCGCCAGAGCCAGCCAGCCAGGATCTGCCATTCAGTCCGGTGCTGCCCCTTAGTCCGGTGCTGCCCCTTAGTCTGGTGCTGCCCCTTATCCTGGTGCTGCCCCTTAGTCCGGTGCTGCCCCTTAGTCCGGTGCTGCCTTTTAGTCCGGTGCTGCCCCTTAATCCGGTGGGGTTAAGTTGGAGGGTGGTCAGTTGGAGGAGGCTACGGAAGCGGGTAGTGACTATGGTGGGGTGGGGACCACGACCAGAGCCAGAACCACCGCCGAAGAGGTATGCCCACCCAGCCCTCCCTTGGTTAGCCCTAGTTGAGGCGCGGTCGCAGTCCGCGCCTTTAGGGGGGGGTACTGTCACACTCTGGCTCCGGGACTTGTATTTGAGCCAGGGTGTATTCGTGTTGTTGGGGTTTGTTTTGGTTAGGTTGGGAATAGGGTGTGTTCATTTGGGTGTGTGTGGTTTTGGTTAGTTCTTGTGTAGTCATGTGACTCCCAATCGGAGGTAACGAGTGTCAGCTGTCGGCTCGTTATCTCTGATTGGGAGCCATATTTATCTGTATGTTTTCCTTTGGGTGTTGTGGGTTTTTGTTCCGTTTCGGTCGGTGTACCGTGGACTTCATGAGTCGTCTTTTGTTTGTAGTTCGAAACGTTAATTAATAAAGTCATGTTTCTTGCACACGCTGCGCCTTGGTCTCCTTCGCTCTTAGACGACCGTGACAGATGGATATAGGTCTGTAGCAGTTTGGATCTAGAGTGTCACCCCCTTTGAAGAGGGGGATGACCGCGGCAGCTTTCCAATCTCTGGGGATCTCAGACGTTATGAAAGAGAGGTTGAACAGACTAGTAATAGGGGTAGCGACAATTTCGGCGGCTAGTTTTAGAAAGAAAGGGTCCAGATTGTCTAGCCCAGCTGATTTGTAGGGGTCCAGATTTTGCAGCGCTTTCAAAACATCAGCTGTCTGAATTTGTGTGAAGGAGAAGCGGGGGGGGCATGGGCAAGTTGCAGCAGAGGGTGCAGAGTTGGTGGCCGGGTTAGTGGTAGCCAGATGGAAAGAATGGCCAGCTGTAGCAAAATGCTTGTTGAAATTCTCGATTATTGTAGATTTATCGGTGGTGATAGTGTTTCCTAGCCTCAGTGCAGTGGGCAGCTGGGAGGAAGTGCTCTTATTCTCCATGGACTTTACAGTGTCCCAAAACTTTTTGGAGTTAGTGCTACAGGATGCAAATTTCTGTTTGAAAAAGTTAGCCTTTGCTTTCCTGACTGCTTGTGTATATTGGTTCCTAACTTCCCTGAAAAGTTGCATATCGCGGGGGCTATTTGATGCTAATGCTGTACGCCACATAATGTTTTTGTGCTGGTCAAGGGCAGTCAAGTCTGAGGAGAACCAGGGGCTATATCGGTTCTTAGTTCTGTATTTTTTGAATGGGGCATGTTTATTTAAGATTGAGAGGAAATTACTTTTAAGGAACAACCAGGCATCCTCTACTGACGGAATGAGATCTATATCCATCCAGGATACCTGGGCCAGGTCAATTAGGAAGGCATGCTCGCTAAAGTGTTTTAGGGAGCGTTTGACAGTGATGAGGGGTGGTCGTTTGACCGCGGACCCGTTACGGACGCAGGCAATAAGGCAGTGATCGCTGAGATCCTGGTTGAAGACAGCTGAGGTGTATTTAGAGGGTATGTTAGTCAGGATGATATCTATGAGGGTACCCATGTTTACGGATTTAGGGTTGTACCTGGTAGGTTCGTTGATAATTTGCGTGAGGTTGAGGGCATCTAGCTTGGATTGTAGGATGGCTGGGGTATTAAGCATATCCCAATTTAGGTCACCAAGCAGTACAAACTCTGAGGATAAATGGGGGGCAATCAATTCACATATGGTGTCCAGGGCACAGCTGGGGGCTGAGGGGGGTCTGTAGCAAGCGGCAACAGTGAGAGACTTATTTCTGGAAAGGTGGATTTTTAGAAGTAGAAGCTCAAACTGTTTGGGCACAGACCTGGATAGTATGATAGAGCTCTGCAGGCTATCTCTACAGTAGATTGCAACTCCACCCCCTTTGGCAGTTCTATCTAGACGGAAAATGTTATAGTTGGGGATGGAAATTTCAGAATTTTTGGTGGCCTTCCTGAGCCAGGATTCAGACACTGCTAGAACATCAGGGTTGGCAGAGTGTGCTAACGCAGTGAATAACTCAAACTTAGGAAGTAGACTTCTGATATTTATGTGCAAGAAACCAAGACTTTTGCGATTACAGAAGTCATCAAATGATAGCGCCTGGAGAGTAGGAGTGATACTGAGGGCTGCAGGGCCTGGGTTAGCCTCTACATCACCAGAGGAACAGAGGAGGACTAGAATAAGGATACGGCTAAAGGCTTTAAGAACTGGTCTTCTAGTGCGTTGGGTACATAGAATAAAGGGGGCAGATTTCCGGGTGTTATAGAAAAGATTCAGGGCATTATGTACAGACAAGGATATGGAAGGATATGAGTAAAGTGGAGGTAAACCTAACCGTTGGGTAACAATGAAAGAGATAGCATCGCTGGAGGCATCAATTGAGTCGGTCTCCGCGTGTATAGGGGGAGGGGCAAAGGAGCTATCTAAGGCAGGTTTAGCTAGGCTGGGGGGTCTACAGTGATATAGTAAAATTAGAAATAACCGAAACAACAATAAACTAACCATGTTTGGGCTGAGGCTAAACATAAACAGGATGTAGTACCGTAAAAAGGAACAGTCCAGCAGACATCAGCTGTATAGCTGAGTTATCATAAGGTCTGGTGGTAAACTAGTGAGTAAGAGGCCACGGCTAGCGTGTGCTAGCGGGCCGGGGCTAGCAGATGGATGGAATCTTCGTGGTTAACGTCGTAACCACATCAGACGGTTTCGTCGGCAGACCAGTCGTGTAGGATCGGCGGGGCTCCGTGTCAACACTAGGTGGTCCCGTCCGGTTGACAGAGAGGTAGATAGCCGGGAGATGGGCCTAGCTCAGGATGATTAGCCAGACCACAGCGTCCGTTTTGTTGTAGCTAGCTGATAGCGATGAATCCGGAGTTAAAGGTCCAGTGATTCAGTGATTCCGGCGGAAAAACTGAAATGTTCTGGGTCGATAACGCGCTGTGCAGACTGGCCGAATATCCGCTGATTAATGTCCAGTGATTAAAATTAATCCCGCAGAAAAAATCCAATGTTCTGGGTGAAATACCGCTAGCTGAGGCTAATAGCAAGTAGCTAGTTAGCTGGCTAGCTGGCTAGCTAGTTTCAACTGGAGATTCTAAATTCTAGATAAAGGTAAGTCAATAATAGAATCCGTTCCACATTGAGTGAGGCGGGTTGCAGGAAAGTATATTTTGTAGAAGGATGAAAAGTCTGATATGGAAATATGTACGAAAAATACAGAAAAATAGGGTATTTACAGGCTATTTACAGACATACGATAAAAACACAACTGCACTACTACGCCATCTTGGAGCACTTGGCATGTAGACAGTTTAGTGTATCAGTGATTTTGTTTTCTCAAGAGGGTACTGCGCTTTCATAAATACCTTTGGCTTTCCTGGCTTGTTTCCGAGTCAGATGATGTTGAGCTTGCGCTTGTTCCCAGCTGAAAGCTTTCATCCAATGGGTCTACAGGCTCTGTACTACTAAAGCTGGTGTCAAGGTCCCGTGTAGCTCAGTTGGTAGAGCATGGCGTTTGCGACGCAAGGGTTGTGGGTTAGTTTCCCACGGGCGACCAGTATGAAAAAAAAAAAATCTGAATAATCTGCTTCTTACTGCTTAGAGAAAGGCATGATCTGTTTCTGTAGAAAAAGCCAACTTTAAATCTTAGCTTCTTAACCAGCTCATCTACGGCAGGTGCGTAGTCCCCTGTAGCTCAGTTGGTAGTTTGAAAATGTATGCACTCACTAACTGTAAGTCGCTCTTGATAAGAGCGTCTTCTAAATGACTAAAATGTAAAAATGTAAGGTCAGCAGGATTAGTCTGTAGGAAACACAGTGATTGGCCAACATTTTACTACCTTGTCACCATCAATACACACTCAAACAAGGTACTATATCGACCCACCCCCCTCATGTCAATAGATCATGCATACTAAACTTCACACACAATACCCACCCCCAACAGACATCAATCCATCACCCACACCATGCCCTCCTTACTAATACCTCCTTTTCTCCAATTTAGACCCGAGTGTGTCCCGAGTGGCGCAGTGGTCTAAGGCACTGCATTGCAGTGCTAGCTGTGCCACCTAGAGATCCAGGTTTGAATCCAGGCTCTGTTGTAGCCGGCTGCGACTGGGAGGCCCATGGGGCGGCGCACAATTGGCCTAGGGAAGGGGAGGGAATGGCCGGCAGGGATGTAGCTCAGTTGGTAGAGCATGGCGTTTGCAATGCCAGGGTTGTGTGTTCGATTCCCACGGGGGGGGGTCAGTGTGAAAAATAAAAAGACTCATGTATGCACTCACTAACTGTAAGTCACTCTGGATAAGAGTGTCTGCTAAATGATGTAAATGTGGATTTCAACCCTTGCATGAACAATCAACTAAGCCTCCATAATACAGAGAAAAGTACAGTAGATGATGTAGCCTACTTGTAAACACACCAACAAGACACGGACCATGTTTATGCCTGGCTCCAGTATATTTATTTGCTCGTCATGGAAAGATTTAGCAAGGTGAATTACACTAGTTCCTGGTGCTGAGCTTGATGTTGATGTCGCTGCAGATGTTGAAGGGATCGGACTCTAAATAGAACACATAGTCATGTTAGCTTCTGCGGTAGTTAGTTAGCTAGCAGCTAGCTAACGGTTAGATAGGTCCGGTAGGCTGTAGCTAACATAATCTAAAGAAGCTAACGTTAACTTGCAAAGTTACAAATCACACCGCCAGATCGCAGCTGGCTAATTACATTGACTTGCTTTGGAATGTCTAGACAGCGTATTCTGAACGCTAGCTAGCTAGATTTTGGTTTAGATAAACAAATGTAGCTACAGTGGGGGAAAAAAGTATTTAGTCAGCCACCAATTGTGCAAGTTCTCCCACTTAAAAAGATGAGAGAGGCCTGTAATTTTCATCATAGGTACACGTCAACTATGACAGACAAAATGAGAAAAGAAATCCAGAAAATCACATTGTAGGATTTTTAATGAATTTATTTGCAAATGATGGTGGAAAATAAGTATTTGGTCAATAACAAAAGTTTCTCAATACTTTGTTATATACCCTTTGTTGGCAATGACACAGGTCAAATGTTTTCTGTAAGTCTTCACAAGGTTTTCACACACTGTTGCTGGTATTTTGGCCCATTCCTCCATGCAGATCTCCTCTAGAGCAGTGATGTTTTGGGGCTGTCGCTGGGCAACACGGACTTTCAACTCCCTCCAAAGATTTTCTATGGGGTTGAGATCTGGAGACTGGCTAGGCCACTCCAGGACCTTGAAATGCTTCTTACGAAGCCACTCCTCATTGTCATGCTGAAAGACCCAGCCACGTTTCATCTTCAATGCCCTTGCTGATGGAAGGGGGTTTTCACTCAAAATCTCACGATACATGGCCCCATTCATTCTTTCCTTTACACGGATCAGTCGTCCTGGTCCCTTTGCAGAAAAACAGCCCCAAAGCATGATGTTTCCACCCCCATGCTTCACAGTAGGTATGGTGTTCTTTGGATGCAACTCAGCATTCTTTGTCCTCCAAACACGACGAGTTGAGATTTTACCAAAAAGTTATATTTTGGTTTCATCTGACCATATGACATTCTCCCAATCCTCTTCTGGATCATCCAAATGCACTCTAGCAAACTTCAGACGGGCCTGGACATGTACTGGCTTAAGCAGTGGGACACGTCTGGCACTGCAGGATTTGAGTCCCTGGCGGCGTAGTGTGTTACTGATGGTAGGCTTTGTTACTTTGGTCCCAGCTCTCTGCAGGTCATTCACTAGGTCCCCCCGTGTGGTTCTGGGATTTTTGCTCACCGTTCTTGTGATCATTTTGATCCCACGGGGTGAGATCTTGCGTGGAGCCCCAGATCGAGGGAGATTATCAGTGGTCTTGTATGTCTTCCATTTCCTAATAATTGCTCCCACAGTTGATTTCTTCAAACTAAGCTGCTTACCTATTGCAGATTCAGTCTTCCCAGCCTGGTGCAGGTCTACAATTTTGTTTCTGGTGTCCTTTGACAGCTCTTTGGTCTTGGCCATAGTAGAGTTTGGAGTGTGACTGTTTGAGGTTGTGAACAGGTGTCTTTTATACTGATAACAAGTTCAAACAGGTGCCATTAATACAGGTAACGAGTGGAGGACAGAGGAGCCTCTTAAAGAAGAAGTTACAGGTCTGTGAGAGCCAGAAATCTTGCTTGTTTGTAGGTGACCAAATACTTATTTTCCACGATAATTTGCAAATAAATTCATTAAAATTCCTACAATGTGATTTTCTGGATTTTGTTTTCTCAATTTGTCTGTCATAGTTGACGTGTACCTATGATGAAAATTACAGGCCTCTCTCATCTTTTTAAGTGGGAGAACTTGCACAATTGGTGGCTGACTAAATACATTTTTTCCCCACTGTAGCTAGTTAGCTAGGTACTGTTAGCTACGTTACCTCAGCTCGACTTATTTTCTGCTGCACTGATGTTGGCTGATCGGATGCCTTCCTCTTTGAAGTGAAGGGGAAAATCAATAGAATATCATCACTTTTCAACGTTCGACCTGGCAACCCCATCAGTTGAGATTTCAGTTCCGTTTCGAGATCCTCTTGCTGAAAGTGCTGGCTACAAACACAGACATTTTGATATTCCTCCACATCAACTGGATCCACCTTCACCCGGGCGGTACTACGTTCTGAAATCGCTATGAATTCAGAATATTGTGGTTTGCTTACAACCAGGAAATGTAGATGGCCTGTTTCTACCACTGTGATGCAGAAACGCTTGCATTTGCGTGTAGTGAAGAAATTCTCTAGTTTTATGACACATGATATGTTATAACATATTAATGAACTTATCCAGTGAAATAGAGCAGCAGTGAAATTTCCCTTTAAAGAGTTTAACAACAAAGTTTGTTTGATCTGAACGGTCTAGTTTTGGCTGCTAGAGTTTCCAAGATTCAACATGTTTTTCAACATGTTTTTAGCTAAAGACTTGGAATACGACAGATCCGTTTAGCCAATCAGAGAACAATGTGCTGACATTCTGTTTTAGCCAAGCAGCTAGCTAGCTATTTTGCTGCACATAGCGAGCCTAGCTTGCTGATATTTCTCTGCCAAGTCACAAAGTGTGCCCTGTTTCTGGTGCATGTATTTTATGATACTCATTTGCTATAACACCTTGCTACAAATTGCAACTTCGTTTCAAAGTTTCATCATGTCATTGTGAAGAGGCACCGTTACCGTTACCGTGGAAATAGTGGAGATGTCCAAGATGGCGTAGCAGTGCGGTCGTGTATTCTGTTGTGTCCTCGTGTAAATAGCCTGTTTTTTAGTTTTTTGTCTTTTTTTGTATATATTTCTCTATCTCACTTTCCATCCTTTAACTAAATATACTTTCCTGCAACCTGCCTCACCCAATGTGGAATGGATTCTATTATTTCTTTATACCCTTTATACCTTTATCAAGAGTGGTCCTCTGTAGCTCAGCTGGTAGAGCACGGCGCTTGTAACGCCAAGGTAGTGGGTTCGATCCCCAGGACTACCCATACACAAAAATGTATGCACGCATGACTGTAAGTCGCTTTGGATAAAAGCGTCTGCTAAATGGCATATTATTATTTATTTTATTATCTTCAGCTGAAACTAGCCAGCTAGCCAGCTAACTAGCTACTTGCTATTAGCCACTGTTAGCGGTCTTCACCACTGTCCGTGGCCTGCACTACCTACCAGCCAGCTCTAGCCTGGATAATTATCGGCCAGTCTGCACAGCGTGCTATCGACCCAGAGCATATCGGATTTTCTGCCGGAATCACTGAATCACTGGACCTTAACACCGGATCATCGCAACTAGCTAGCTGCAACCGAATGGCTGTTGTTGGCTAATCACCGCTGTCCCAAAGCACACACCAGTTAGCCTTGAGCTAGCCTCGAGCCAGGCCCATCTCCCAGCTATCTACCTCTCTGTCAACCGGAAGGGACCTCCTAGTGTCGACACAGAGCCCCGCCGATCCATCATGACTGGTCTGTCGACGTAATTGTCTGATGTGGTTTCAATAGGCTTCCCGTTGCGGCGACCACGAATATCCATCTGCTAGCCCCGGCCCGCTAGCACACGCAATCAACAGCCGTGCCTCCTGCTCGCCTGTGCTGTAGCAGCCTACGAACTGCTCCTGGACTCACCTATTGCTGTTCACTGGACCTTGTGATCACTCAGCTACACAGCTGATGCCTGCTGGACTGTTCCTTTAAACGGTACCCCATCCTGTTTATCTGTTTAGCCTCAGCCCATACTTTCGTCGCCATTACCAGTTGTTGTCTTAGCTCTCTCGAATAACACCTGTGATTGCGTTATGCCTCTCTCCCATGTCAATATGCCTTGCCTATTGCTGTTTGGGTTAGTTCTTATTGTACTATTTCACTGTAGAGCCCCTAGTCCCGCTCAACCAGATAGCTCCTTTGTCCCACCCCCCATACACGCGGAGACCGGCTCAATCGGTGCCTCCAGTGATGCTATCTGGTTGCTATCTATCTCTTTCATCGTTACCCAATGCTTAGGTTTACCTCCACTGTACTCATATCCTTCCATATCCTTGTCTGTACATAATGCCCTGAATCTATTCTACAACGCCCGGAAATCTGCCCCTTTTATTCTCTGTACCCAATGCACTAGAAGACCAGTTCTTAAAGCCTTTAGCCGTATCCTTATTCTATTCCTCCTCTGTTCCTCTGGTGATGTAGAGGTTAACCCAGGCCCTGTAGCCCCCAGTATCACTCCTACTCCCCAGGCACTATCATTTGTTGACTTCTGTAACCATAAAAGCCTTGGTTTCTTGCATGTTAACATCAGAAGCCTCCTCCCTAATTTTGAGTTATTCACTGCGTTAGCACACTCCGCCAACCCTGATGTTCTAGCAGTGTCTGAATCCTGGCTTAGGAAGGCCACCAAAAATGCAGAAATGTCCATCCCGAACTGCAACATTTTCTGTCTAGATAGAACTGCCAAAGGGGGTGGAGTTGTAATCTACTGTAGAGATCTATCATACTATCCAGGTCTGTGCCCAAACAGTTTGAGCTTCTACTTCTAAAAATCCACCATTCCAGAAATAAGTCTCTCACAGTTTCCGCTTGCTACAGACCCCCCTCAGCCTTCAGTTGTGCCCTGGACACCATATGTGAATTGCTTGCCCCCCATTTATCCTCAGAGTTCGTACTGCTTGGTAACCTAAACTGGGATATGCTTAACACCCCGGCCGTCCTACAATCTAAACTAGATTTTCTCAATCTCACACAAATTATCAAGGAACCTACCAGGTACAACCCTAAATCCATAAACATGGGCACCCTCATAGATATCATCCTGACTAATTTATCCTCTAAATACACCTCCGCTGTCTTCAACCAGGATCTCAGCGATCACTGCCTCATTGCCTGCGTCCGTAATGGGTCCGCGGTCAAACGACCACCCCTCATCACTGTCAAACGCTCCCTAAAATACTTCAGCGAGCAGGCCTTTCTAATTTTACATTTACATTTTAGTCATTTAGCAGACGCTCTTATCCAGAGCGACTTACAGGAGCAATTAGGGTTAAGTGCCTTGCTCAAGGGCACATCGACAGATTTTCACCTAGTCGGCTCGGGAATTAGAACCAGCGACCTTTCGGTTACTGGCACAACGCTCTTAACCACTAAGCTACCTGCCTCCCTAATTGACCTGGCCCGGGTATCCTGGATGGATATTGACCTCATTCCGTCAGTAGAGGATGCCTGGATGTTCTTTAAAAGTGCTTTCCTCTCCATTTTAAATAAGCATGCCCCATTCAAAAAATTCAGAACTAAGAACAGATATAGCCCCTGGTTCACCCCAGACTTGACTGCCCTTGACCAGCACAAAAACATCCTGTGGTGTACTGCATTAGCATCGAACAGCCCCCGCGATACGCAACTTTTCAAGGAAGTCAGGAACCAATATACACATTCAGTTAGGAAAGCAAAGGCTAGCTTTTTCAAACAGAAATGTGCATCCTGTAGCACTGTAAAGTCCATGGAGAATAAGAGCACCTCCTCCCAGCTACCCACTGCACTGAGGTTAGGAAACACTGTCACCACCGATAAATGTACGATAATCGAGAATTTCAATAAGCATTTTGCTATGGCTGGCCATGCTTTCCACCTGGCTACCCATACCCCGGCCACCAGCTCTGCACCCCCCCCCCCCCCCCCCCCGCTTCTCCTTTCAGATAGCTGATGTCCTGGAAGAGCTGCAAAATCTGGACCCCTACAAATCAGCTGGGCTAGACAATCTGGACACTTTCTTTCTAAAATTAGCAGCCGAAATTATCGCAACCCCAATTACTAGCCTGTTCAACCTCTCTTTCGTATTGTCTGAGATCCCCAGAGATTGGAAAGCTGCCGCAGTCATCCCCCTCTTCAAAGGGGGTGACACTCTAGATCCAAACTGTTACAGACCTATATCCATCCTGCCCTGCCTTTCGAAACTATTTGAAAGCCAAGTTAACAAACAGATCACCGACCATTTCGAATCCCACCGTACCTTCTCCGCTATGCAATCTGGTTTCCGAGCTGGTCATGGGTGCACCTCAGCCATGCTCAAGGTCCTAAACGATATAATAACCGCAATCGATAAAAGACAGTACTGTGCAGCCGTCTTCATCGACCTGGCCAAGGCTTTTGACTCTGTCAATCACCGCATTCTTATTGGCAGACTAAATAGCCTTGGTTTCTCAAATGACTGCCTCGCCTGGTTCACCAACTACTTCTCAGATAGAGTTCAATGTGTCAAATTGGAGGGCCTGTTGTCTGGACCTCTGGCAGTCTCTATGGGGGTGCCACAGGGTTCAATTCTCGGGCCGACTCTATTCTCTGTGTATATGAACGATGTCGCTCTTGCTGCTGGTGACTCTCAGATCCACCTTTACGCAGACAACACCATTTTGTATACATCTGGCCCTTCATTGGACACTGTGTTAACAAACCTCCAAACGAGCTTCAATGCCATACAACACTCCTTCCGTGGCCTCCAACTGCTCTTAAACGCTAGTAAAACTAAATCGAACGCTGCTTGCACCCGCCCGACTAGAATCACTACTCTCGGCTGGTCTGACTTAGAATATTTGGACAACTACAAATACCTAGGTGTCTGGTTAGACCGTAAACTCTCCTTCCAGACTCACATTAAGCATCTCCAATCCAAAGTTACATCTAGAATCGGCTTCCTATTTCACAACAAAGCCTCCGTCACTCATGCTGCTAAACATGCCCTCGTAAAACGGACTATCCTACCGATCCTTGACATCGGCGATGTCATTTACAAAATAGCTTCCAACACTCTAATCAGCAAATTGGATGTAGTCTATCACAGTGCCATCCGTTTTGTCACCAAAGCCCCATATACTACCCACCATTGTGACCTGTACGCTCTCGTTGGCTGGCCCTCATTACATATTCGTCGCCAAACCCACTGGCTCCAGGTCATCTATAAATCCCTTCTAGGCAAATCCCCGCTTTATCTTAGCTCATTGGTCACCATAGCAACACCCACCCATAGTATGCGTTCCAGCAGGTACATCTCACTGGTCATCCCCAAAGCCAACACCTCCTTTGGCTGTCATTCCTTCAAGTTCTCTGCTGCAAATGACTGGAACGAACTGCAAAAATCTCTGAAACTGGAGACTCTTATCTCCCTCACTATCTTTAAGCATCAGTTGTCAGAGCAGCTTACCGATCACTGCACCTGTACACAGCCCATCTGTAATTAGCCCACTCAACTACCTCATCCCCATATTGTTATTTACATTGTTATTTATTTTGCTCATTTGCACCCCAGTATCTCTATTTGCACATCATCTTCTATCACTCCAGTGTTAATACTAAATTGTAATTATTTTGCACTATGGCCTATTTATTGCCTTACCTCCATAACTTACTTCATTTGCACACATTGTATATAGATTTTCTATTGTGTTATTGACTGTACGTTTTGTTTATTCCATATGTAACTCTGTGTTGTTGTTGTTTTTATTGCACTGCTTTGCTTTATCTTGGCCAGGTCGCAGTTGTAAATGAGAACTTGTTCTCAACTGGCTTACCTGGTTAAATAAAGGTTAAATAAATTAAAAATAGTCTCAACGGCACGTCTCGTCTTCTTGATCTGAATTCCCCATCTTTAGTCAGTTGTTATCCAACACAACATTCTAAAACTAGCTAGTTTTATCTCGTCTCGTGTCTTATTCGAACTGTGTTTCAGACAGTAAGAACTAAAATACTAACATCTAAACCAGACAGCAGTTGCCACATCCAATTTTTGACTTATACATTTATGATATGTACCCATTGATTCTTGAAGAATATAACTTATAAATGCCTCATGAGCTTAGTTCAACTGTCCCCCATCATAACCCAAAATATAAACGTGTTTTACTCCATTGTTTCTCAACAAAGTAAATGAAAACAAACACTATATAGCCTCAAAACATGGTTAAAACTACAATTTTGATATCATGTACGGTCAGTCTTTGCATCCATAGCTCTGTCTATTAATTTAAGAGTGGTTACCTTTCTCCAGCCCCATCCCTCAGCTTGTTACTGAAACAGGGGTGGGGAGAACGCTTTGCTATTGTTTCTACTTCTGATTACCGCTTTAGGTATTTACCACATAATACATGTAAGATTTAGAGAGACCGTTTGAGTGTGAGCTGATCCTCTGTAGGCCTGTACGCATGATGTGAGTGTGCGACATTTTTTGCGTCTTAAGCCCTGTTCAGATACATAAGATAAGACGCGACGTGACGGTCTTAAGGAGTTTTAGAACAAGTTTGTTTGATCTGAAGGTCTAGTTTAGGAACGTCTCATGTCGTCGGCTGCAGTTTCCAAGATTCAACATGTCAAATCCTTAGCTAAAGTCTTGCGACGAGACGGATCCGTTTAGCCAATCAGTGAACAGTGCGCTAATGTTCTGTGTGCAACCAAGCAGCTAGCTAGCTAGCTATCCAAGCAGAGAGCTAGCTAGCTATTTTGCTGCACACAGCTAGCCTAGCTTGCTGATATTTATTTGACAAGTCACAAAGTGTGCCCTGTTTCTGGTGCATGTATTTTATGATACTCATTTGCTACAACACTTTACTGCAATAAGTGGCAACTTTGTTTCAAAGTTTCATCATGTCATTGTGAAGAGGCACCGTTACCGTGGAAACGGTCTCAACTGCACGTTTAATCTTTTTGATCTGAATGGCCCATCTCGTCTCCTTGATCTGAATGCCCCGTCTTTAAAAGAGCTGCATGGTCAATCCGACTTCAGCATTTACAGTGATACGGCCTCTGCAGAAGTCAGAATATTCATACTTCTTGCGCTCCGTGGAGCAGCGCAGAGCTGTTGTCATGGAAGTGAGTTTGTGTTTATACAGGACCTCCCGCCTCCACCTATCGTCAACCAGTCATGTTAATGAGGATCTATATGGAGCCTTCCGCATTGTTAAAACATTTTCGAGGCGCACGGCAATGCGGAGCGCAGCTCAATTTGGCCTCTGCATGATTCCGGAGGCTCCGCAATTATGTCACACCATCCATAAGGCCCCTCCGACCACATTTTCGGATCAAGCATAAATTGGCTCTTAGTCAGCTGTCGTACAACACAACATTCTAAAACTAGCTAGTTTTATCTCGTCTCACGTCGGCTGTTGTATCTGAACTGGGCTTTAGAAGCAGTAAGATGGAGTAGTGTGTTTACATGTGTGTCATTTTTATGTGTGCTTCTGATTATGCAAGTGAAAGTATGACAGAGTGTGACCAGGGGGCCATCTTGGCGTGTGTGTGTGTGTGTGTGTGTGTGTCTTGGTGTAGGTGTGTGAATGTAATCCCCAATGTAATAACAATGATTATTTTCCCCTGCAGGCACTAATCCCCTTTGCCTCCCTGTAGACCTCAGCCCTCACTCTTCAGACAGAGAGAACACAGGATTACAGCTTTCTTTCTTTCTTTCTTTCTTTCTTTCTTTCTTTCTTTCTTTCTTTCTTTCTTTCTTTCTTTCTTTCTGCCTGTCTGTCTGTCTGTCTGTCTGTCTGTGTGTCTGTCTGTCTGTTTATCTGTCTGTCATCTCAGGAACACACAGGAATATGTTGCAGTGTACAAAGCCTCTTTTTACCTTTTCACAATTTAGCTTTCACATTGATTGAGTTAAAGTATCCTTGTTTGAATCGCCCATTAAACAACCCAGTGGTTAATGCCGCTGACCTGGTGTACCGAAGCCAGAGTCGGCAGGGGTTTGAATCCAACCCACTGCCCTTTCACTCAAACTTCTCCTACCTTTCCTCTCTTCTCTCCACCGTCCAATAAAAAAACGTGACTGCCCCATTTTTCAAAGGGATACTTTGGGATTTTGGCAACGAGGCCCTTTATCTACTTCCCAAGAGTCAGATTTACTTGTGGATACCATTTTTATGTATCTGCGTCCTTTAAAAAGCAACAACAACCCTCACCCACATATGCAAGACATTTCGCTGAGTAACAACACGCCTGTTTCTACTAACCAAAGCCTCGATTGAAGACTACGATGAGATGATTAGTAGAATCAGGCATGCTGGGTTGTGCATCAGTGGGATAAGGGGAGGGTGTGGGGCTTTTATCTGCAGAACGTGAGGAAGAGGGGTAGCGCGTGACTCCTGGCTAACACTGGAGAGTGTGTGTCCTCGTGTCAGAGGGACCTCTCACACTATCTCTGTCTGTGTGTGTGTGTGTGTGTCTCTCTCTCTCTCTCTCTCTATCTCTCTAATCCCACCCTGTGCTGAGCAAAGGGGAACCAATCCCAATCCGCTCAACTAGGTACAGTGGGCCCAGGAAGTCTGTGTGTGTGTGTGTGTGTGTGTGCGTGCACATACGTGTGTGCCGTGTGCGTGAATATATGTGTGTGTCTGCCTGTTTGTATGTCTGTAAGTGTCTTTGTGAGGCAGATGAGGCAGAGAGAGACTCACCTGATTGGTCAGGGAATACATTGACGGATACAGGGTACAAATACAAGCCCCTCCGCCACTGTACTCCTCCGATTGTCTCCAGCTCTAGCAACACAGGTCTGTGTGTGTTTGTGTGTGTTTGCGTGCGTGCATTTTGAGCGTATGCAGTCACACTGGGGTATCGTAAATGAAACAATTCGTTACAATGATGGATAGCAGTTAGGCGGGGAGGGGAGTGATGGGATACAATCATATTGGATTCTTGGCAGGGCTGTGATGTCATATGTCAATTTGATGTTGATTTGGGGTTTGTGTGTCAGGAGGAGTTTGTATGTCATTGTGACATACCATATTATTTACAGTAGAGAGTGTTGTATTTATTAGGATATTCTATACTTAACTGTAAATACTAAGTGGTTGTTCAAAAGAATAATGGCATTAGTTAAGAGAAAGCATTGGGGATTCGTCTTATTAATTCTGTCTCTCCCTCTCTGCTCTCTCTCTCTCTCTCTCTCTCTCTCTCTCTCTCTCTCTCTCTCTCTCTCTCTCTCTCCGTAACCCATAGATCTCATATTCATAGATTTTCCAGTTTGCCACCATGAGTCCCAAGAATGTAATTTTCAAGAAGATGGCCAAGGACAAGTCGGTGAGTGTGTGTGTGTGTGTGTGTGTGTGTGTGTGCTTATGTGCGTGCGTGTGTGTGTGTCTGTGTGCTAAGCATTATTATTAGAGCGTCATAATGCAATAATAACAAAATATAACAATATGACTATTCTTGATATTTCACACATTGACTTGTATTCGACAAGGAAACCTAACAACATTTCTGCTGTTCACTTAGCACTTACATTTCCCTCAGTAGTCTCTTTCCATAGTTGCTTGTCAAGAAGCTGTGGAAAGAGACTATTCACTCTGTGTTGTCGTCGGCAAAGTGATGGCGTTAACAGGTGACACGGATGAAGCCATGCGTATGACAGATTACATTGAGATTAGATTAATGTATTACTCCTCTGAGGTGTGTGTGTGTGGTGTATGTGTGTTAAAGGATATGCAACACATTTTCCCCAAGGTTAAACTGCTTGCAAGTGGGTTTAGAATGCTGTGAAAGTGTTTACGTGTGTTTGAGTGTTTATGTGTTGTGTGCATGCATGCATGTGCTAATGTGTTGACATCATTTTTAGTGAAGGCATCAGGTAAAGATGTGTGATTTTATGTTTTGTACTTGATCAGGTTGGAGTATACATGGCGAAGAGGGACTTTGTGGATCATGTGGATTCTGTCGACCCAGTGGGTAAGCTCAGCTTTCTTAAAACAACCCCGACGTGAACCAATCAGCAACTCAACAAGTCAAAAACAAACCAATCATTACACAGCAAACACATAACACACCAAGGGCATTGCACATCAAACAATCTAACACACAATTAATAAAATGTTGCCAGATCTAGCTGGACCTACATAACAGGCCACTTTTGAGGTCTGAAAACATCTGACAGACTTAGATTTTGAAGTGTAATGTCCCTTTAATTGAAATCCATCATTCAAATGGCTTACTGGATTCTTAGTATTGCTTTAGATAAGAGCCTTAGCAATGAACACTTTCATCAATGTAATGAATTCTTTAGAGCCTTTGGCCAGGAATCAATTAAACGCAGATGTATTTATTTTTATTTCACCTTTATTTAACCAGGTAAGACAGTTGAGAACAAGTTGTCATTTACAACTGCGACCTGGCCAAGATAAAGCAAAGCAGTGCGGAAAAAACAACAACAACACAGAGTTACACATGGAATAAACAAAACGTACAGTCAATAACACAATACAAAATCTATATACAGTGGGGAAAAAAAGTATTTAGTCAGCCACCAATTGTGCAAGTTCTCCCACTTAAAAAGATGAGAGAGGCCTGTAATTTTCATCATAGGTACACGTCAACTATGACAGACAAATTGAGAAAAAAAATTCTGGTGGAAAATAAGTATTTGGTCACCTACAAACAAGCAAGATTTCTGGCTCTCACAGACCTGTAACTTCTTCTTTAAGAGGCTCCTCTGTCCTCCACTCGTTACCTGTATTAATGGCACCTGTTTGAACTTGTTATCAGTATAAAAGACACCTGTCCACAACCTCAAACAGTCACACTCCAAACTCCACTATGGCCAAGACCAAAGAGCTGTCAAAGGACACCAGAAACAAAATTGTAGACCTGCACCAGGCTGGGAAGACTGAATCTGCAATAGGTAAGCAGCTTGGTTTGAAGAAATCAACTGTGGGAGCAATTATTAGGAAATGGAAGACATACAAGACCACTGAAAACCTCCTTCCATCAGCAAGGGCATTGAAGATGAAACGTGGCTGGGTCTTTCAGCATGACAATGATCCCAAACACACCGCCCGGGCAACGAAGGAGTGGCTTCGTAAGAAGCATTTCAAGGTCCTGGAGTGGCCTAGCCAGTCTCCAGATCTCAACCCCATAGAAAATATTTGGAGGTAGTTGAAATTCTGTGTTGCCCAGCGACAGCCCCAAAACATCACTGCTCTAGAGGAGATCTGCATGGAGGAATGGGCCAAAATACCAGCAACAGTGTGTGAAAACCTTGTGAAGACTTACAGAAAACGTTTGACCTGTGTCATTGCCAACAAAGGGTATATAACAAAGTATTGAAAAACTTTTGTTATTGACCAAATACTTATTTTCCACCATAATTTGCAAATAAATTCATAAAAAATCCTACAATGTGATTTTCTGGAGAAAAAAATTCTCATTTTGTCTGTCATAGTTGACGTGTACCTATGATGAAAATTACAGGCCTCTCTCATCTTTTTCAGTGGGAGAACTTGCACAATTGGTGGCTGACTAAATACTTTTTTTCCCCACTGTACAGTGTGTGCAAATGTAGTAAGTTATGGAGGTAAGGCAATAAATAGGCCATAGTGCAAAATAATTACAATTATGATTTAGTGGAGTGATAGATGTGCAGAAGATGATGTGCAAATAGAGATACTGGGGTGCAAATGAGCAAATTAAATAACAATGTAAATAACAATATGGGGATGAGGTAGTTGGGTGGGCTAATGACAGATGGGCTGTGTACAGGTGCAGTGATCGGTAAGCTGCTCTGACAACTGATGCTTAAAGATAGTGAGGGAGATAAGTGTCTCCAGTTTCAGAGATTTTTGCAGTTCGTTCCTGTCATTTGCAGCATAGAACTGGAAAGAATGGCGACCAAAGGAGGTTTTGACTTTGGGGATGACCAGTGAGATATACCTGCTGGAACGCATACCATGGGTGGATGTTGCTATGGTGACCAATGATCTAAGATAAAGCGGGGATTTGCCTAGAAGGGATTTATAGATGACCTGGAGCCAGTGGGTTTGGCGACGAATATGTGGTGAGGGCCAGCCAACGAGAGCGTACAGCTCACAATGGTGGGTAGTATATGGGGCTTTGGTGACAAAACGGATGGCACTATGATAGACTACATCCAATTTGCTGAGTAGAGTGTTGGAAGCTATTTTGTAAATGACATCGCTGACATGTTTTGCAGCATGAGTGAAGGAGGCTTTGTTGCGAAATAGGAAGCCGATTCTAGATTTAACTTTGGATTGGAGATGCTTAATGTGAGTCTGGAAGGAGAGTTTACAGTCTATCCAGACACCTAGGTATTTGTAGTTGTCCACATATTCTACATCAGAGCCGCCGAGAGTAGTGATTCTAGTCAGGCAGGCGGGTGCAAGCAGCGTTCGATTGAAGAGCATGCATTTAGTTTTACTAGCGTTTAAGAGCAGTTGGAGGCCACGGAAGGAGTGTTGTATGGCATTGAAGCTCGTTTGGAGGTTTGTTAACACAGTGTCCAATGAAGGGCCAGATGTATACAAAATGGTGTCGTCTGCGTAGAGGTGGATCTGAGAGTCACCAGCAGCAAGAGCGACATCATTAATATACACAGAGAATAGAGTTGGCCCGAGAATTGAACCCTGTGGCACCGCCATAGAGACTGCCAGAGGTCCAGACAACAGGCCCTTCGATTTGACACTTTGAACTCTATCTGAGAAGTAGTTGGTGAACCAGGCGAGGCAGTCATTTGAGAAACCAAGGCTATTTAGTCTGCCAATAAGAATGCGGTGATTGACAGAGTCAAAAGCCTTGGCCAGGTCAATGAAGACAGCTACACAGTACTGTCTTTTATCGATCACGGTTATTATATCGTTTAGGACCTTGAGCGTGGCTGAGGTACACCCATGACCAGCTCGGAAACCAGATTGCATAGTGGAGAAGGTACAGTGGGATTCTAAATGGTCGGTGATCTGTTTTTAACTTGGCTTTCAAATACTTTCGAAAGGCAGGGCAGGATGGATATAGGTCTGTAACAGTTTGGATCTAGAGTGTCACCCCCTTTGAAGAGGGGGATGACCGCGGCAGCTTTCCAATCTCTGGGGATCTCAGACGATACGAAAGAGAGGTTGAACAGGCTAGTGATAGGGGTTGCAACAATTTCGGTGGCTAATTTTAGAAAGAAAGGGTCCAGATAGTCTAGCCCATCTGATTTGTAGGTGTACAGATTTTGCAGCTCTTTCAGAACATCAGCTATCTGAATTTGGGTGAAGGAGAAGCGGGGGGGGGGGGGGGGGGCATGGGCAAGTTGCAGCGAAGAGTACAGAGCTGGTGGCCGGGGTAGGGGTAGCCAGGTGGAAAGCATGGCCAGCTGTAGCAAAATGCTTGTTGAAATTTTCGATTATCGTAGATTTATCGGTAGTGACAGTGTTTCCTAGCCTCAGTCCATTGCTGTGCACACATTACTAATCTGCATTGGTTTGAATCCTGGCCGCTGTCTTGTCTAATTATGTAAATTCTAACCTATGCTGTTCTTCACTCACAATAGATGGTGTCATACTGGTTGACCCTGAGGTCCTCAAAGGAAAAAAAGGTCTGCATTTCACCAAATGTGTGCGTGTGCATGTGCATGTGGGCAAGTGTTTGTGCTTGTATGTGTGTAGAACAGGGCTGGGGTCGATTTAAATTGAAGGCAGTCAATTCAGGAAGTGGTTTGAATTTAAAATAAAATACAAATGGAAAAGCTTTTAGCTTTTTTAATTTGATTGAGAAGCCATTCAAAATAGCAGTACTTCCAGCCTTCTCGGCTAGATTTGTGACGGCTCAAACCATGACCATGTTAATATAACCATATATCTTTGACTCCCCCTAGCGTTCGTCCAGCTGTCCTGCACGTTCCGGTACGGTCGTGAAGATATGGACGTGATGGGAATTGCCTTCCGTAAGGAGATCTACATGGCCAACCGTCAGGTGTATCCGCCCATGCAGGACAAGGAGCAGTCCACACACACCAAGATGCAGGGCAAACTGCTGCGCAAACTGGGAGACAATGCTTTCCCTTTCTTTTTCGAGGTGAGGGCCAAGGACCTAAAGAGACACCAACATTTTATTGTACATGCACATTGCAAATTAAAAACACTTATACATGTCAAGAAAAACAACAACACTCACATAGGCCTACTCGCGTCATTATGCCCACACATGAACACAAACGCCTCTCGTTCACCCTAATTACATTTTTCTTTGTGTGTGTGTTTCAGTTCCCTGATAACCTGCCTTGTTCAGTGGGTTTGCAGCCTGGCCCTAAGGATTCTGGGAAGGTAAGGGTTGTGAACCTTGACCTGGTTGTCTCTTATATTGCTTCATTCCATTATGTGATATTTGTTTATTACATTTGAAATGCATATAATGTATTTTTGTATTCTGAGAATTGTTACATTGTGACGATTGACGTATACAGCTCATATAATGTATTTCAGATTGTGAGCATGCTCTGTTGTTGTCTTGGTAGCACTGTGCTGTGGAGTTTGAGGTCAAAGCCTTCAGTGCGGAGAGCCAGGAGGCCAAAGTCCGCAAACGGTCAGTGGAGTTTTCTCTTTCCCAAATAACCACCGATCCTAACCCAAAGTCTCCACCATCGGCCCTGGAGAGCTGCTTTAACAGAAATAGCCGGTTGTGGCTCTATATCACAACAAACATTGATGGATGGTGTTACAAAACCAATAACTAGCCTACCGATGTTGTTGCACTTGCTTTATTTAGGGGTCCTAGGCATAGTTACATGGTATGTAACTTGAATGAATGTGTGCATTTATGTGAGAAATCAGCGTTGGAGGACCATGTTGGATGCACTTGTGCCCAGGGAGACAGCCATCTTACTTTAGGCCCAGGGCCAGCTCCTTCTTGATCTCTTGGTCGGCCAGTCCAAACAGATTATTATTTGTTCAGATGGTGACAAAACATAAATATGTAGAAAAAGAAAAAATACAAAAGGAATGCCCTAACTAAAGACTCAAAAACAAACAAAAGGCCTCATGGACACCAAACAAAACCAGCAGCCTCACAGCTTTTCCAGCTGGGACACTGACGATCACATCATTGGCAGCACCTGTCTCCTTATCAACCCGGCTCAGCATCTGGGGAATGGAGTGTTGAAGTGGTAGTGAACTGTAGCGTGCTGTCTAAACTACCTAACCTATTCCATAACAATGGTTCTTTCTCATCCCTCCCCTCCCTTCCTCTCCCCATCTCCCCTCCCCCTTCTCTCCTTCCTCTGTAGGAGTACAGTGCGTCTGATGATTCGAAAGGTGCAGTATGCCCCGGAGAAGAGCGGGACGGCCCCCTCTGTGGAGACCACCCGTGACTTTGTCATGTCCGACAAGCCCCTGCACCTGGAGGCGAGTCTTGACAAGGAGGTGGGTAGGATACCATTAGAGATAACAACACATGACTGGCCTTAGATTGTACGCCTTTGCTCATAAATGATTAGTGAAGCATCTACACTGCATTCGGAAAGTATTCAGACATTTTCCCTTTTCCCAAATGTTCTTACATTACAGCCTTATTCTAAAATTGAGTAAATAATAGTTTTTTCCTCATAAATCTACACACAATACCCCATAATGACAATGTTGTTTTTAGAATGTTTTGTAAATGTATTACAAGTAAAAAACAGAAAAACCTTATTTACATAAGTATTCAGACCCTTTGCTATGAGACTCGAAATTGAACTCCAGTGCATCCTGTTTCCATTTATCATCCTTGAGATGTTTTTACAACTTAATTGGAGTCCACCTGTGGTAAATTCAATTGGTTGGACATGATTTGGAAAGGCACACACCTGTCTATATAAGGTCCCACAGTTGACAGTGCATGTCAGAGCAAAAACCAAGCCATGAGGTCGAAAGAATTGTCCGTAGAGCTCCGAGACAGGATTGTGTCGAGGCACAGAACTGGGGAAGGGTACCAAAACATTTCTGCAGCATTGAAGGTCCCCAAGAACCCAGTGGCCTCGATCATTCCTAAATGGAAGAAGTTTGGAACCACCAAGACTCTTCCTATAGCTTGCTGCCCGGCCAAACTGAGCAATTGGGGGAGAAGGGCCTTGGTCAGGGAGGTGACCAAGAACCCGATGGTCACTCTGACAGAGCTCCAGAGTTCCTCTGTGGAGATGGGAGAAACTTCCTGAAGGCCAACCATCTCTGCATCACTCCACTAATCAGGCCTTTATGGTAGACTGGCCAGACGGAAGCCACTCCTCAGTAAAAGGCACATGACAGCCCGCTTTGGAGTTTGCCAAAAGGCACCTAAAGACTCAAACCATGAGATACAAGATGATTTGGTCTGATAAAACCTAGATTGAACTCTTTGGCCTGAATGCCTAGCATCACAACCTGGCACCATCCCTACGGTGAAGCATGGTGGTGGCAGCATCATGCTGTGGGGATGTTTTTCAGCGGCAAGGACTGGGAGACTAGTCATGATAGAGGGAACGATGAACGGAGCAAAGTACAGAGAGATCCTTGATGAAAAGCGGCTCCAGAGCGCTCAGGATCTCAGACTGGGGAGAAGGTTCACCTTCCAACAGGACAACGACCCTAAGCACACAGCCAATACAACGCAGGAGTGGCTTCGGGACAAGTCTCTGAATGTCCTTGAGTGGCTCAGCCAGAGTCTGGACTTGAACTCGATAGAACATCTTTGGAGAGTCCTGAAAATAGCTGTGCAGCAACGCTCCCCATCCAACCTGACAGAGCTTGAGAGGATCTGCAGAGAAGAATGGGAGAAACTCCCCAAATACAGTTGTGCCAAGCTTGTAGGGTCAAACCCAAGAACACTCAAGGCTGTAATCGCTGCCAAAGGTGCTTCAACAAAGTACTGAGTAAAAGGCCTGAATACTTATGTAAATGTGATATTTCATATGTTTTTTAAATTATGTTTTTACATTTGCACACATTTCTAAAAACCTGTTTTTGCTTTGTCATTATGGGCTATTGTGTGTAGATTGATGAGAGGAAAAAAACAATTTAATCAATTTTAGAATAAGGCTGTAACGTAACAAAATGTGGAAAAAGTCAAAGGGGTCTGAATACTTTACGAATGCACTGTATATAGTGTTTGTTAAAAGTGGGACCAGCGGTCGTATGTATTAAGAGTAGGAGTGCTGCTCTAGGATCAGGTCCCCCCTGTCCTGTTATCTTATTCATTGTGATCTAAAAGGAAAAACTGATCCTAGATCAGCACTCCTACTCTGAGACGCTTGATACACACAACCCCATCTTTTGCATGTGTGTGTTGGGGTTTGTTCAATGGGGTCCAACATTTCAAACATTGCTGGTATAAATGTTATGTATGGATCTTGGACAAAGCCTGGGATATTTTCAGACATAGTTCCATATGGTCATATGACCACAACTACAAAATGGCCCCCACAAGGAGCCCTCCTCTCTGACATGATTTCCTTCCCTTGCAGACCTACTACCATGGAGAGCCCATTAATGTGCGTGTCAACATCACAAACAGCTCCAACAAGAATGTGAAGAACATCATTGTCTCCGGTAAGGAAAGACCAACACATGCAGCAAACTTTACAAACTGACACATATGCGAAAGAACAAGATATCTATTCTATAATATATCAAAACTGGCAAAAGCATTACCCCACAATTTGCAAAGCACCAGATGTATGAACCCATCATATCACCCTTGTTATATTGCTAAATGATTTTTGAAGCATGTATGTAGGCATTATAAATACTTTATGGGTCCTGTGTGGCTCAGTTGTTAGAGCATGGCACTTGCAGCGCCAGGGTTGTGGGTTTGATTCTCCACGGGGGACCAGTACGAAAAAGTACGAAAATGTATGCACTCAGTACTGTAAGTCGCTCTGGATAAGAGCGTCTGCTAAAATGTAAAAATGTTATGAAGGCTTACTCGTGCCCTATAAGTTCAAGTCTTCAAAGTGTGACTGGAGATGTTTTTCTATCTCTATCTTTGATTTCTCAGTGGACCAGGTGGCCACTGTGGTCTTGTATTCCAATGACAGCTACGTGAGGGCAGTGGCCTTAGAGGAATCTGGGTAAGCATCCAGCCTTTGAGAGAATACATGTTTAAACTGCAATAAACCACAATGGATATTAGATTTTAACTTTTGTTTGTTCATCAGTAATAATCAGAATCAGCTATACAGTGTGACTGCATACAGTGTCTTGCAAAAGTATTCATCCCCCTTGGCATTTTTCCTATTTTGTTGCATTACAACCTGTAATTTAAATGGATTTTTATTTGGATTTCATGTAATGGACATACACAAAATTGTCCAAATTGGTGAAGTGAAATGAAAACAATAACTTGTTTAAAAAAATTCTAAAAAATAAATAACGGAAAAGTGGTGCATGTATATCTATTCACCCCCTTTGCTATGAAGCCCCTAAATAAGATCTGGTGTAACCAATTACCTTCAGAAGTCACAGAATTAGTTAAATAAAGTCCATCTGTGTGCATTTTAAGTGTCACATGATCTGTCACATGATCTCAGTATATATACATACACCTGTTCTGAAAGGCCCCAGAGTCTGCAACACCACTAAGCAAGGGGCACCACCAAGCAAGCGGCACAATGAAGACCAAGGAGCTCTACAAACAGGTCAGGGACAAAGTTGTGGAGAAGTACAGATCAGGGTTGGGTTATAAAAAAATATCAGAAACTTTGAACATCCCACGGAGCACCATTAAATCCATTATTAAAAAATGGAAAGAATATGGCACCACAACAAACCTGCCAAGAGAGGGCCACCCACCAAAACTCACGGACCAGGCAAGGAGGGCATTAATCAGAGAGGCAACAAAGAGAACAAAGACAACCCTGAAGGAGCTGCAAAGCTCCACAGCGGAGATTGGAGTATCTGTCCATAGGACCAATTTAAGCCGTACACTCCACAGAGCTGGGCTTTAAGGAATAGTGGCCAGAAAAAAGCCATTGCTTAAAGAAAAAAATAAGCAAACACGTTTGGTGTTCGCCAAAAGGCATGTTGGAGACTCCCCAAACATATAGAAGAAGGTACTCTGGTAAGATAAGACCAAAATTGAGCTTTTTGGCCATCAAGGAAAACACTATGTCTGGCGCAAACCCAACACCTCTCATCACCCCGAGAACACCATCCCCACAGTGAAGCATGGTGGTGGCAGCATCATGCTGTGGGGATGTTTTTTATCGGCAGGGACTGGGAAACTGGTCAGAATTGAAGGAATGATGGATGGTGCTAAATACAGGGAAATTCTTGAGGGAAACCTGTTTCAGTCTTCCAGAGATTTGAGACTGGGACGGAGGTTCACCTTCCAGCAGGACAATGACCCTAAGCATACTGCTAAAGCAACACTCGAGTGGTTTAAGGGGAAACATTTAAATGTCTTGGAATGGCCCACACCTCAATCCAATTGAGAATCTGTGGTATGACTTAAAGATTGCTGTACACCAGCGGAACCCATCCAACTTGAAGGAGCTGGAGCAGTTTTGCCTTGAAGAATGAGCAAAAATCCCAGTGGCTTGATGTGCCAAGCTTATAGAGACATACCCCAAGAGACTTGCAGCTATAATTGTTGCGAAAGGTGGCTCTACAAAGTATTGACGTTGGGGGGGGGTGAATAGTTATGCACGCTCAAGTTTTCTGTTTTTTTGTCTTATTTATTGTTTGTTTCACAATAAAAAATATTTTGCATCTTCAAAGTGGTAGGCATGTTGTGTAAATCAAATGATACAAACCCCCCAAAAATCCATTTTAATTCCAGGTTGTAAGGTAACAAAATAGGAAAAATGCCAAGGGGGTGAATAGTTTCGCAAGCCACTGTACATACAACCTGGAAAGCACCCCAAAATGTCTAACTCAGGCTCTCCCATTGGTCCAGGGATGCTGTTGCTGCTGGTGCAAGCCTGAAGAAAGTGTATACCCTCACTCCCCTATTGATCTGCAACCAGGAGAGGCGGGGCATAGCTCTTGATGGCAAGTTGAAGCATGAAGACACCAATCTGGCATCGTCTAGCATGTGAGTATCCCGCCAGTTATCGGCAGCTAGTAAAACAAGTGGTGATGTTGAAGGAGAATCTGGGTTGTGTTCATTAGGACACACCGTAGCAAAACATTTATAATAATAATAATAATATGATAATAATAATAATAATATAATAATAATAATAATAATAATAATAATATGCCATTTAGCAGACGCTTTTATCCAAAGCGACTTACAGTCATGTGTGCATACATTTTTACGTATGGGTGGTCCCGGGGATCGAACCCACTACCCTGGCGTTACAAGCGCCATGCTCTACCAATTGAGCTACAAGATAAACGCTTCTTACTGGACAAGTTCAAATAGTACCTCCCCTTTTTCCTTCATTTCGGAGCATTTTCATTCGTTTCGTGCCTACTGAACACAACCATGGTACATTCAGATATATTGTGTAGAACAGACAACCCAGCAAACCACAATTGGTTCTGTGAAAGTTCCCAGAACATTCGTTAGGTCGTGGTAAATGTTCTCATAACACAAAAACTGTCCAGTCATGCTGATGATTATACAGCGAGGGAAAAATTGTATTTGATCCCCTGCTGATTTTGTACGTTTGCCCACTGACAAAGAAATGATCAGTCTATCACTTTAATGGTAGGTTTATTTGAACAGTGAGAGACAGAATAACAACAAAAAAATCCAGAAAAACGCATGTCAAAAATTTTATAAATTGATTTGCTTTTTAATGAGAGAAGTAAGTATTTGACCCCCTCTCAATCAAAAGATTTCTGGCTCCCAGGTGTCTTTATTACAGGTAACGAGCTGAGATTAGGAGCACACTCTTAAAGGGAGTGCTCCTAATCTCAGCTTGTTACCTGTATAAAAGACACCTGTCCACAGATCAATCAATCAATCAGATTCCAAAATCTCCACCATGGCCAAGACCAAAGAGCTCTCCAAGGATGTCAGGGACAAGGCTGGAATGGGCTACAAGACCATCGACAAGCAGCTTGGTGAGAAGGTGACAACAGTTGGTGCGATTATTCGCAAATGGAAGAAACACAAATGAACTGTCAATCTCCCTCGGCCTGGGGCTCCATGCAAGATCTCACCTCGTGGAGTTTTAATGATCATGAGAACGGTGAGGAATCAGCCCAGAACTACACAGGAGGATCTTGTCAATGATCTCAAGGCAGCTGGGACCATAGTCACCAAGAAAACAATTGGTAACACACTACGCCGTGAAGGACTGAAATCCTGCAGCACCCGCAAGGTCTCCCTGCTCAAGAAAGCATATATAAAGGCCCGTCTGAAATTTGTCAATGAACATCTGAATGATTCAGAGGAGAACTGCTTGAAAGTGTTGTGGTCAGATGAGACCAAAATCAAGCTCTTTGGCATCAACTCAACAAATTTGGAGGAGGAGGAATGCTGCCTATGACCCCAAGAACACCATCCCCACCATCAAACATGGAGGTTGAAACATTATGCTTTGGGGGTGTTTTTCTGCTAAGGGGACAGGACAACTTCACCGCATCAAAGGGACGATGGACGGGGCCATGTACCGTCAAATCTTGGGTGATTTGACGGTACAAATCACTGTGAACCATCAGATCCTCCTCTCCACCCTCTCCGAGCTGGGCATCTCCGGCGCGGCTCACTCCTGGATTGCGTCCTACCTGACCGGTCGCTCCTACCAAGTGGCGTGGCGAGAAGCTGTCTCCACACC
This sequence comes from Coregonus lavaretus, assembly GCF_964263955.1. NCBI lineage: Eukaryota > Metazoa > Chordata > Actinopteri > Salmoniformes > Salmonidae > Coregonus > Coregonus lavaretus. The sequence goes on along the minus strand of NC_140010.1, from coordinate 43,340,916 downwards.
ACGTGCTCTCACCACTGGTGTCCCCCAAGGCTCAGTTCTAGGCCCTCTCCTTTTCTCCCTATACACCAAGTCACTTGGCTCTGTCATATCCTCACATGGTCTCTCCTATCATTGCTACGCTGACGATACACAACTAATCTTCTCCTTTCCCCCTTCTGATAACCAGGTGGCGAATCGCATCTCTGCATGTCTGGCAGACATATCAGTATGGATGACGGATCAACACCTCAAGCTGAACCCTGGCAAGACGGAGCTGCTCTTCCTCCCGGGGAAGGACTGCCCGTTCCATGATCTCGCCATCACGGTTGACAACTCCGCTGTGTCCTCCTCCCAGAGTGCGAAGAGCCTAGGCGTGACCCTGGACAACACCCTGTCATTCTCCGCCAACATCAAGGCGGTGACCCGCTCATGCAGGTTCATGCTCTACAACATTCGGAGAGTACGACCCTGCCTTACACAGGAAGCGGCACAGTTCCTAATCCAGGCACTTGTCATCTCCCGTCTGGACTACTGCAACTCGCTGTTGGCTGGCCTCCCTGCCTGTGCCATTAAACCCCTACAACTCATCCAGAATGCCGCAGCCCGTCTGGTGTTCAACCTTCCCAAGTTCTCTCACGTCACCCCCCTCCTCCGCACACTCCACTGGCTTCCAGTTGAAGCTCGCATCCGCTACAAGACCATGGTGCTTGCCTATGGAGCAGTGAGGGGAACGGCACCTCTGTACCTTCAGGCTCTGATCAGTCCCTACACCCAAACGAGGGCATTGCGCTCATCCACCTCTGGCCTGCTGGCTCCCCTTCCTCTGCGGAAGCATAGTTCCCGCTCAGCCCAGTCAAAACTGTTCGCTGCTCTGGCACCCCAATGGTGGAACAAGCTCCCTCACGACGCCAGGACAGCGGAGTCACTCACCACCTTCCGGAGACATTTGAAACCCCACCTCTTTAAGGAATACCTGGGATAGGATAAAGGAATCCTTCTACCCCCCAATTGTAAAGTGGTTATCCCACTGGCTATAGGGTGAACGCACCAATTTGTGAGTCGCTCTGGCTAAGAGCGTCTGCTAAATGACGTTAATGTGCCCTTGAGCAAGGCACTTAACCCTAATTGCTCCTGTAAGTCGCTCTGGATAAGAGCGTCTGCTAAATGACTAAAATGTAAATGTAAAAATGGGTGAGAACCTCCTTCCCTCAGCCAGGGCATTGAAAATGGGTCGTGGATGGGCAAAGGAGTGGCTCAAGAAGAAGCACATTAAGGTCCTGGAGTGGCCTAGCCAGTCTCCAGACCTTAATCCCATAGAAAATCTGTGGAGGGAGCTGAAGGTTCAAGTTGCCAAACGTCAGCCTCGAAACCTTAATGACTTGGAGAAGATCTGCAAAGAGGAGTGGGACAAAATCCCTCCTGAGATGTGTGCAAACCTGGTGGCCAACTACAAGAAACGTCTGACCTCTGTGATTGCCAACAAGGGTTTTGCCACCAAGTACTAAGTCATGTTTTGCAGAGGGGTCAAATACTTATTTCCCTCATTAAAATGCAAATCAATTTATAACATATTTGACATGCGTTTTTCTGGATTTTGTTGTTGTTATTCTGTCTCTCACTGTTCAAATAAACCTACCATTAAAATTATACACTGATCATGTCTTTGACAGTGGGCAAATGTACAAAATCAGCAGGGGTGTAATGAATACTCGGACAGAGTGGTAAGATCCAATCGCAGAATAGCGATGCTTTATTAGAGGACAGACAAGGGAATAGCTTAATCGTGGTCGGGCGGGCTGTGGTCAAAACCGGGCCAGGCATAGACAGGCAGAGGTACCAAGGGAGCGGGCTTAGTCGTAGTCGAGGGCACAGGCACAGGATCAGAGAACGGTAATCACTGGGGTAGACAAGCAGAGGATTAAGCAATACGGGGAGTCAAACAACAAGGCACAGGTCGGATACATGGGTAATCAAAAACAACAAACTCTCTCTCTCTCTCTCGGATCAAAACGCTTAGCAAGTCACAATGGAACAATACCTCGCACCGACTGAACTTCTGAGCACACCTTAAATCCTACACTAATTACTGACAGGTGTGCTCAGAACTCAGGTGAACCAGATCGAGTCTGATGACTCCCCCTCTCTGTAGATCGGGGAAGTGTCAGACTCTGTCTAGACCCAGCCAACCCCCGATCCCTTACAGTATCCCCCTCCCCAGGGCCGGCTCCTGACGGCCTTCTACCTCTACCGGGTGGTCTTCCTCTGGGTCGGGGTCCTGGATGATCTGGGTGTTCAGCGTGGAAAGCGGCCTTGAGAGCGGGATCCAGTATGTCCTTAGCAGGGACCCATGACCGTTCCTCAGGTCCATATCCCTCCCAGTCCACGAGATATTCGATGCCCCCTCGTCTCCGTCTTGACTCCAGTATCTCGTGGACTGTATAGGTGGTGTCCTGTTCCTCCTCCAAAGGTGGTGTAGTAGGTTGTTGAGCGATTGGGGGGTACATCGGGCTATAGTGGACAGGTTTCAATAGGGAGACGTGGAACGTAGGGTTTATCCTGTAGTGTCGAGGGAGTAACAGACGGTAGGTGACAGGGTTAATACGTCTCTGTACCTTGAAAGGACCGATGTACCTGGGTTGGAGTTTCTTGCAGCTCCGTCGGAACCGCAGGTCTCGGGTAGACAGCCACACTCGTTGCCCGGGTTGATAAGTGGGAGTAGGTCTCCGGCGTCGGTCGGCGTAGGTCTTTTGCTGTTGTGAGGCTTGACTGAGATGTTGATGGGCCGTCTCCCAGACCTGCGCACTCCGACGGAACCACTCGTCCACAGTCGGTACCATCCCTGATGCGGTATCCCACGGGAACAGGGGTGGTTGATACCCTAGAACACACTGGAAGGGCGTTAGGCGTAGGGAGGTGTGAACGAGTGAGTTCTGAGCATACTCTACCCAAGGAAGGAATCGGCTCCACTCTTGCGGCTGCCGCGAACATTGTTGCCGTAGATATTTCCCAATTTCCTGGTTGAGCCGTTCTGTCTGCCCATTGGCCTGGGGATGATATCCGGAGGTTAGGCTAACCGAGATGCCCAAGCGTTCGCAGAAGGCCTTCCATACCCGGGATACAAACTGGGGTCCCCGGTCGGAAACAATATCCTCCGGGACACCAAACTGCCGGAACACCTGGGTAAACATAGTCTCAGCCATCTGAGTGGCGTTAGGCAAACGGGTCATGGGTACTAACCGGCACATCTTGGAGAAACGATCGATGACCACGAGAATTACAGTATGGCCCTCTGATTCTGGTAGGTCGGTAACAAAGTCCATTGCAATGTGCGACCAGGGTCATTGAGGAGTTGGCAATGGCATCAGCTTACCCTCCGGTAGTGCACGAGGTACCTTGGACTGAGCACATACGGGACAGGATAAGACATAGTCTCTGACGTCATCTGTGAGGGAATCCCACCAGTATTTGCGGCTGATGAGTCGTGTAGTTCGAGTGATCCCAGGATGACCAGATCCCAGCAACGTGTGGCACCATTCCATCAGTTGAGGTCGAAGTGGGGCTGGCACAAACACCTTAGACACCGGGGTTTCTGGAGGGGCTGGTTCCGCTTGTAAGCTCTCCTGAATAGTGTCATCAATAGCCCACCTCACAGGACCAGCACGGCAACTCATGGGGAGAATAGGTTCTGGCTCCATGGGTCTTTCCGCGCGCTCGAACCGTCGGGAAAGCGCGTCCGCCTTACCATTCTTGGACCCGGGGATATAAGAAACAGTGAATCGGAAACGGTTGAAGAATAAAGACCACCTTGCCTGTCGGGAGTTCAGTCGTTTGGCACTGTGAGGATACTCCAGGTTGCGGTGGTCCGTGAGCACTTGGAACGGATGCTCTGCTCCCTCCAACCAATGTCTCCACTCCTCCAGTGCTAACTTCACCGCCAGTAATTCCCGATTACCCACGTCATAGTTCTGCTCGGCAGAATTCAGCTTCCTTGAAAAGAAAGCACAGGGTCGTGATTTAGGCGGTTCACCTTGGCGTTGGGATAACACGGCTCCAACTCCAACCTCCGAAGCGTCCACTTCCACGATAAACGGTAAGGTAGGGTCCGGCTGACATAGAATAGGAGCGGTGGTAAAGCGTTGTTTCAACGTCTCAAACGCACGCACTGCCCCCTCCGTCCAGTTCAGACCGCGACCCTTGTAGCTGGTCATCGCCGACAGGGGCGCTGTGGTTGTGCTGAAATTACGCACGAACCGTCTATAGTAATTGGCAAACCCTAAGAATCTCTGGAGCTCTTTCACCGTCTGGGGTTGAGGCCAGTCTTGTACCGCTTGCACCTTGGATTCATCCAGTTTAACCCCTTCGGGAGTGAGTATGGCCCCAAGGAAGGAAATCGTAGTGACATGGAATTCACTCTTTTCTGCCTTCACGGACAGAGAATGTTGTAGGAGCCGATCCAGCACCTGTCGTACATGGGACACATGTTCACTCAGAGAGTTAGAATAGATTAGGATGTCATCAATGTACACGATAACAAAGCGATCAATCATGTCCCTGAAAATGTCATTCATGAACGCCTGGAATACTGAGGGCGCGTTGGTAAGTCCATAGGGCATGACACAATATTCGTAGTGTCCTCGATGTGTGATGAAGGCGGTCTTCCATTCATCCCCTTCTCTAATACGCACCAGATTGCACGCACTCCTGAGGTCCAGTTTACTGTACATGGAGGCCTGTCCCACCTGTTCGAGGGCTGCTGGAATCAAAGGAAGGGGGTAACGATTTTTGATGGTAATATCGTTCAACCCTCGATAGTCTATACAAGGACGCAGTCCGCCATCCTTTTTCTTCACGAAGAAAAAACTGGATGCGGCAGGAGACGTAGATGGGCGAATGGCCCCTTGCTGTAGTGCCTCATCAATATACTGGCTCATTGATTCTCGTTCCGGCTGTGACAACGGGTAGATTCTTCCACGAGGAGGTGTAGCCCCGGATAGCAGATCAATCCCGCAGTCCCAGGCCCGATGAGGTGGTAACACGGTGGCCCTCTCCTTGGAGAACACCTGCGCGTAATCCTGGTATTCTGTAGGGACAACAGTAGACACCGACCCTGCGCATCCTCCACAGTAGACATTTTGCACGGTAAATTGAGGCACTCTGCCCTACATACCTCACTCCAAGCCGTGATATCGCCAGATTTCCAGGAGATTACCGGATCATGGGTGACGAGCCAGGGGTGGCCGAGAACTAGCGGCTCCCGTGGAGCGGAGATGACGAAAAAATTATGTTCTCATGGTGTATGGAGCCCACTTGTAATTTGATTACCTCTGTACGGTGCGTAATGAACCCAGTGCCCATGGGCTCACCGTCTAGCGCGTTGACTTGCAGGGGAGGTTGAATTGGGATAAGTTGAACTCCCAACTCCTCAGCAAGACCCATATCCAGAAAGCTGGCAGCCGCTCTGGAATCAATAAGTCCTTCCAACCTGCGCACTTTCTCTCCGACAGATAAGGTAACTGGCACATACATTTGTTTTGATGTAATGTTCAAAACTTGAGTCTCACTCACCGGTTTGGCAGTTCCGAGGCGATATCCTGGGGTACGGTTTGGTCGTACCGAACGAAATGACCCGACTGACCACAATACAGGCATAGTCCGTTTTGCCGACGTTGTTGTCTCACCGAACCTTGTAGAGGTGACCGTCCCAGTTGCATAGGTTCCTCCTCAGATTCCTTAGGACCAGTGATCGAGGGCTCCCGGACTGTGGATACCTTGTGTTGCACTATCAGATTATCAATAGAGATGGCTATTTTGATAAAATCATGTAGCGCAGTGATATCTCCTCGACAAGCCAACTCAGTCTGTACGTCTTTGCGCAGCCCTCTTCGGAAAACAGTGAGCAAAGCAGTCTCGCTCCATCCGCTACCGGCTGCTATAGTACGGAACTCCAAAGCGTAGTCGGCTACTGTGCGACGGCCCTACTGAAGTTCGCATAGTTGGTCTCCCACACTACGCCCAGATACTGGGTGGTCGAACACCTCTTGGAACAGTCTCTTGAACTGAACTTCCGCATTCAACTCGGGGACCTCAGTTGCCCAAAGCGCAGTAGCCCAATCCAGTGCTCTTCCCGTTAGCAGAGAAATCATGAAATCCACCCTGCTACGGTCATCGGAAAACATAGTACGATTATACGACATATACAGGGACGTCTGGAGTAGAAAACCCTGACATTTGCCAGGTTCCCCGTCGTACCTTGTCGGTAGAGAAATCGGAGGTGCAGGACGAGGACTGACCGTGCTCGGTGTGGTGCCTTCAGCCGCACCAGCGTTGAGTAGCTGCAGGAGTTCATCCATCCGTTTCTCCTGTATCTCCCATCACCTCTGTAATTCAGCTGGATCCATGATAAGGGCGAGGTATTCTGTAATGAATACTCGGACAGAGTGGTAAGATCCAATCGCAGAATAGCGATGCTTTATTAGAGGACAGACAAGGGAATAGCTTAATCGTGGTCGGGTGGGCTGTGGTCAAAACCGGGCCAGGCATAGACAGGCAGAGGTACCAAGGGAGCGGGCTTAGTCGTAGTCGAGGGCACAGGCACAGGATCAGAGAACGGTAATCACTGGGGTAGACAAGCAGAGGATTAAGCGATACGGGGAGTCAAACAACAAGGCACAGGTCGGATACACGGGTAATCAAAAACAACAAACTCTCTCTCTCTCGACTGAACTTCTGAGCACACCTTAAATCCTACACTAATTACTGACAGGTGTGCTCAGAACTCAGGTGAACCAGATCGAGTCTGATGACTCCCCCTCTCTGTAGATCGGGGAAGTGTCAGACTCTGTCTAGACCCAGCCAACCCCCGATCCCTTACAAGGGGATTGAATACTTTTTTCCCTCACTGAACAAAAATATAAACGCAATATGTAAAGTGTTGGTCCCATGTTTCATGAGCTGAAATAAAAGATCCCAGAAATGTACCATCTGCACCAAAAATTATTTCTCTTAAATTGTGGACACAAATGTGTTTACATCTCATTTAGTGAGTATGTCTCCTTTGCCAAAATAATCCATCCACCTGACAGGTATGGCATATCAAGAAGCTGATTAAACAGCATGATTATTACACAAGTGCAGCTTGTGGACAATAAAAGGCCACTCTAAAATGTGCAGTTTTGTCACACAACAAAATGCCACAGATGTCTCATGTTTTGAGGGAGGGTGCAATTGGCATGCTGACTGCAGGAATGTCCACAAAAGCTGTTGCCAGAGAATTTCGCTACAATAAGCCGCCTCCAACATCGTTTTAGAGAATTTGGCAGTACGTCCAACCGGCCTCACAACCGCAGACCATGTGTAACCACGCCAACCCAGGACCTCCACATCCGGCTTCTTCACCTGCGGGATCGTCTGAGACCAGCCACCCAGACAGCTGACAACCGAAGAATTTCTGCAAAAACTGTCAGAAATATCCTCAGGGAAGCTCATCTGCCTGCTCGTCGTCCTCACCAGGGTCTTGACCTGACTGCAGTTCGGCTTCGTAACCGACTTCAATGGGAAAATGCTCACCTTCGATGGCCGCTTGCACGCTGGAGAAGTGTGCTCTTCATGGATGAATCCTGGTTTCAACTGTGCCGGGCAGATTGCAGACAGCATGTATAGCGTCATGTGGGCAAGCGGTTTGCTTATGTCAGCGTTGTGAACAGAGTGCCCCATGGATGCGATGGGGTTATGGTATGGGCAGGCATAAGATACGGACAACGAACACAATTGCATTTTATCGATGGCCATTTGAATGCACAGAGATACCGTCATGAGATCCTGAGGCCCGTTGTGGTGCCATTCATCTGCCGCCATCACCTCATGTTTCAGCATATTAATACATGGCCCCATGTTGCAAGGATCTGAAAATGTCCCAGTTCTTCCATGGCCTGCATACTCACCAGACATGTCACCCATTGAGCATGTTTGGGATGCTCTTGATCGACGTGTACGACTGCGTGTTCCAGTTCCCACCAATATCCAGCAACTCCGTACAGCCATTCTGAGAACGTTTAAAGAACAAACGAAATGTGTTCTGGAAACGTTCTTGTAACATCAGGTGAACGTTTTTTGCACACTAAAAGAAACATTGTATAATCATCCGCAACAACTGGACAGTTTTTTGTGTTTTGGGAACATGTCCCCATAATGTTATTTCTTATTCTTTTAGCAGACGCTCTTATCCAGAGCGACTTACAGGAGCAATTAGGGTTAAGTGCCTTGCTCAAGGGCACATCGACAGATTTTTCACCTAGTTGGCTCGGGGATTAGAACCAGCGACCGTTTGGTTACTGGCACAATGCTCTTAACCACTAAGCTACCTGCTGTTCCCACAACTTAATGAAACATTCTGGGAACCTTTTAAAGAACAGACAAAATGTGTTCTGGGAATATTCTTGCAACATCAGGCGACTTTTATACAAACATTGTATAATCATCAGCACGACTGGACAGTTTCTGTGTTATGAGAACATTTGCCGCAACCTAACGAATGTTCAGGGAACCACAGAACCAATTTTGGTTTGCTGGACAACCATTACTGGTACATTGTGTTATTACCTGGAAACCTAATGAGAACTTTTGGGGAATATTCTGTGGTGGTTGCTATAGATGTTGTGCACAGCATTTTAGTGAATGTTTGGAGAACATTCCAAGGATATTTAATTTAAAACCTAAAACATTATTTGAATGTTTTTGGGATGTTATCATCCCAATGATAGATAAAACCCTAACTAGAACTTAATGGGAATCTTATGGAATGTTCTGGGAATGTTCCCGGTTTGCTGGCATTTATCTCTGAGCAAGTAATCATGTTAGCTCAATTCATGTCATTTCTATCTGCAATGTTCAGGGCGTTGCTTCCTGAACTCAAACTTTATCCCTTATTGAAACATATTAAAGTGTGGTATTATTAGGATACTACAAAGGCAACACAATAGGGCGATACAAGTTGCCTTTTATACGGCAGGGCTCCCGAGTGGCGCAGCAGTCTAAGGCACTGCATCTCAGTGTTTGAGGCGTCACTACAGACCCCCTGGCTCGATTCCAGGCTAAATCACAACCGGCCGTGATTGGGAGTCCCATAGGGCGGCGCACAATTGGCCCAGCGTCGTCCGGGTTTGGCCGGTGTAGGCCGTCATTGTAAATAAGAATTTGGTCTTAACTGACTTGCCTAGTTAAATAAAGGTTAAAACATATAAAAATACTGGTGACTTAATTTCATGTCTCAACTCTCTTCTTGCTTCATTTCTATTCCTTTCCCTTCATTCCATATCTCTCTCTCTCTCTCTCTCTCTCTCTCTCTCTCTCTCTCTCTCTCTCTCTCTCTCTCTCTCTCTCTCTCTCTCTCTCTCTCTCTCTCTCCTACAGTGTTAAAGAAGGTGTGCTGAAGGAGGTTCTAGGAATCCTGGTGTCATACAGAGTCATGGTTAAGCTCATTATCGGCGGGTCAGTACACTGTGCGTGTGCGTGTGCGTGTGCGTGCGTACGTTGGTGTTTGGGTTTATTATTGGTTATGTTCTTCATCTTGTAGATTTAATACGTTTTTTGTCTTTTATGCTTTCGTAGAATAATGGGATCTAGGTATGATTGCTTTATCTTATTCAGCTACTGCACTTACACTCTTAACAATGCAATGAGCATTACTCATGTGTGCACCTCTGTGTGTGTGCATGTGTGTTTGTTATGGTTGCTTATATTATATCTGCGGCTAATCTCTAGCCTGTCTGTTTTACTTCAGTGAGGTGGGAGTAGAGCTGCCTCTCACACTGATGCACCCAAAACCTGACCTAGGTACAAACATTTTTATTTCACGATCTGCATGTGAGTGGGCATGAGTGCATGTGTATTTTGCATTTTTCTGAAGCTTTCAATGCAATTGATCTGTTGTCACTAATATCACTCCATAGTACCCAACCCATGAAATCTAATCACTCATGTTGTTATCTTTTGCCTTCTGAAGTGAGGGAAAGGTAAAACTGGATTATCTTTCCTCCATGTCTTGCTTAGTAGTCATATGTGATTACATGATTGATCAACTGCGATTATGATCCCATGTACATGTTCACCTCTTTGTTCAATGAATCCGTGGAGGGTGTCATATTCTGAACATGTACCTGGACCCATTTTATCTCTCAATCGGACTGTTCTTCTGTTGTTTCTCTCTGACCACGCCTGTGTGTCTTCATCCCCTTTTCTTTCTGTCTTTCATTTCTTTTTGTCTGTATTTTTGTTTATTTCCAATCACTGTATGTCTGTTTGTCTGTCTGGCTGCCTACCTGTCTGACTGTCTGTGTGTGTGTGTGTGTGTCTGTCTGTCTGTCTGTCTGTCTTTTCATACACCTGCCTTCTTGCATATCTGTCTGTCTGATTGTCTTCTTGTCTCACCACGTCTCTGGCTTTACGTCTGTCCATTTGTCCATCCACACATTTCTTGGGAGCAGCGAGCTGGAGGAGGAGATGGTGTTTGAGGAGTTCAAGCGCTCCTACCTGAAGGGGATGGCTGACGATGAAGAGGAGGGCAACGTGTCTACAGGAGACGCAGCTTCCTGAGAAGGGCCCCTCGCCGCCGGCCAGGCAGCCTGGTCACAGCACCCCTTGTGGCCGCATCAGTACTCCATGCAACGAGGACAGAAAACGGGGATAGTATTGAGTAAAAAGTGTAACGATAGCAGTCAAAACAATTGTGGTTAGGTGTTTGAGTCAGCCTTAGAGGTAGATTAGAACATTGCTGGTGGATGAGTTATAGTTTATTCACAAAGCTTAGGGGGTCTGTATTTCAGCCTCACCATCAGTAGACTCTTTCAGCTTTGCTATCTGCAGGATTTCACTCAATGTCTTATGGTCACCGTGAGCACAGGGTAATGTAACATCCATCTGAGTCTTTAATAAAGAGTGTGGCAGCAATGTTGTGAGGTGAATGGCGGCCATTTTGAGTCATGTAAAAGCTGCTCTGTTACATTGGCTATTATTAGTGTTATCTAGTAGATACAAGTGTAATGCACTAGATAATTGGGCATATCATTGTGCTTGCAGTGAAAACCAGCTCTCTTGTACTTGTGTTATGGTATTAAAAGCTACAGATGTTCTCACAAAAGCTCTTGTATTACATTTTCATAGCATCCTTTCATACAGGGAAGATACATTGTCAACGCAGGCTTTGCTCAAGCCTATACCATTAACAGCGGGGGTTGCGTTAAACATCTACCTGGGAGGCACACGCTTAGAAAAAAAGGTGCTATCTAGAACCTTAAAGGGTTCTTTGGCTGTCCCCATAGGAGAACCATTTGAATAACCCTTTTGGGTTCCATGTAGAACCCTTTCGACAGAGGGTTCTATATGGAACCCAAAAGGGTTATACCTGGAACGCAAAAATATTTTACCTGGAACCAAAAAGGGTTCTCCTATGGGGACAGCTAAATAACCCTTTTGGAACCCTTTTATATAAGAGTGCAGTGCTGCCTTACAGGTGTCGTTGAAGGCCGATTTGTCCCTTGTGCTTCAACAAGTCACACATAAATATGTATGAAAGACACAAAGAAGGACGCACGGTCAAACCAATCAAAAACAGACAAAAACCAAGAGTTGACATTTTATTTAGGCGAGGAGGAGCAATATACAGAACAAAACACAAGCAACAACCCTAACATCAAAACACAAAACAACATACTGTATCTACCTGTATGATAATACATCATCAATCACTTTAGACACTGTTGAGGAGAATACATCTGTTCCAAAAACCACCTGTACCAAATTTCATATTAGCCCAATGTCTCCTAAAGTGCAAGGATACTTTTTCACAGAACAAATTATTTTGCCATTCAGGGACATGCAGTTCAATCTGAGGTCCATACACCATCAAAACATGTTTCAATACCCTTCTGCTTTCACTGAGTCTCAATTCACTCAAATATAGTGTAAGTCGAAACTTGGGGGTTACTTCACGATCTGTGTACGGTTCGGTCAATCAATATCTGAACTTAAACAACTAAGACGGATAATCATTTTGACTGCATTAATGTATTTTTCTTATGTCGTCCACAATATTTAATTAATGAACAAAGACGGTGTGGGCGTAGAGAGGAAGGTCTGCAACAGGATATGTGTGCTAGCTGTTTTCAAAGTAAAAGCTGTGAGACTATCTGATGTTACCTGACCATCGCTCCAGCTAGCGAGCTTTCGCCAGCTTAGTTATAAATAAGGGCCACCAACAAGTAATGCTAGTTAGCTAGCTAGCTAGCTGACTTCCTTCAATGCTTGGTGGCTTTACTGACAGACAAGACACGGAGCTTATATTTAAAGCCACCAAGCATCGAGCTAATGGCTAAAGCTAGCTAGCTAGCTATCATACCAAACAGGTGTGTGTGTGTGCGTGTCTGTCTGTACACTGTACAAGGATTGTTCAATACTATCCAGCCCCAGCTAACACGGCTTGACATACTAAGTTTTGACCATCACCCTCTCTCTGCCATCAGGTGAGTATGAATTAATTATCAACAATTGTCTATATTAAATCATTCCCTCCACCTAATAATGGCAGAGATGAAAGGAATTAAGATGGATTGTTCAACCATTCAATTATTCTCAATTGTAATTAGTGAGTATAGGTGAGTATATCTGTGGAGAAATAGGTGTGAATGCTGAGTATGCCTGTGTATGGCCACCACTACACCTGCACCACTGGGTGAGATTGAAGCTGGTAGTGTTGACAGTGACACTACACATATAGGCAGGCACAACACTTCTGCCATTCCCTGCCTTGCATGGTATGGCTTTGTATATACTGTACTAGAGCCCTCAAACTACACTCTGGACCTTGAAGCCAGTTCCACTGCCTTTTTTTCATTGTTCCACTCTAATCAGGGACTGATTTAGACCTGGGACACCAGGGGGGTGCAATTAATTATCAGGTAGTATAGAAAACCAGCAGGCACCGGTAAGAGTTGAACACCGCTGCACTAGAGTACAATGACATATTTCCCTGTTTTTCTGGAGAGGGACAGGGACAGTGTGTAATGTGCAATGAACTAAATTGACTTTGTATTTGACTCTGTGTGTAGAATCTTCATTCTCCATAGAGATGCTGGATGCAGAATTACAGTCCCTTACAATCTCTCACATCCTACACATGTTCAGTAGAGAAGAACATCCATAGACATGGAGCTGCTGCAGCAGCTGGACCACAGGTAACACGCATGCACAGGAATGGATGAGCAGACAAACATGGTCATAGTTTCCAGATAGAAAGGCTTAAAGTCTGCATCGAGAATCTTATGAGATTTATTTCTGTGTGTATGTGTGTGTGTGTATGTGTGAGGTAAGGGGGCAGAGTGTTTCCCCCGATGTGCTCGGTTAGCGGGTATGTATCTGTAGGCCCTAACTAACCTGTGTGTGTGTAGGAAGTGAAGAGGCAGACTGTGTTGTACCCTCTGTCCTCTCTGAAGGGGTTAGTGTCAGAGCACCTTACCGATCACTGCACCTGTACACAGCCCATCTGAAATTAGCCCACCCAACTACCTCATTCCTATATTGTTATTTATTTTGCTCTTTTGCACCCCAGTATCTCTATTTGCACATAATCTCTTGCACATCTAGCATTCCAGTGTTAATACTATTGTAATTATTTTGCACTATAGCCTATTTATTGCCTTACCTCCATAACTTGCTACATTTGCACACACTGTATATATATTTTCTGTTGTATTTTTGACTTTATGTTTTTTACCCCATATGTAACTCTGTGTTTTTTTTATCGCACTGCTTTGCTTTATCTTGGCCAGGTCGCAGTTGTAAATGAGAACTTGTTCTCAACTGGCTTACCTGGTTAAATAAAGGTGAAATTAAATAAAAATAAAATAAATAGTGTGAGGGCTCTAGCCTGCTGCTCCCTCTGAGGTAGAGCATCCTGAAAAACATGACCTTCCTCTCCTTTCAACAGGACACACATCTCAACCTCCACAAATGTGAGTGTGCGTGTGTGTGTGTGTGTGTTGCGTGTGTGGGTGTGTGTGTTTGCGTGTCAGTTGTTGTAGTCTGCCTTACTCATAATACTCATAAAACTGTGTGTGTTTTTTGTGAGAGACGAGTGTTTCCACTGTTCTATGAAGTTGATGTGCGTTCTCAGTTGTGCGTTTGACTTAATCTCATTCCCAGACACTTCCGCCCAAATGCACAATGAGTCTGGTGGGCCAACACGTCAAACTGTGGTCAGAGGGAGCTGGGGTGCAGTCGGCAGACAGCAGATGGTGGAAGTGGAGGTGTTTGGGTTGGAGAGGACGGTGGACTTAGTGGACGACATCCCAGCCACTTGTCAGTGTTGGCACTGCTACTTCCTACCTAATGAGTCAGTGGACATCACTTCTACTTATACAATCAATCAAGCAAATTTATAAACAGCTTAATTTTTTTACACCAGCAGCTGTCACAAAGTACTTTTACAGTAACCCAGCCTACACCAGGGGAACCCGGGACATACAGGGCACCACTGTTCCTGTCATCTCTTTCTCCATGTGTGATGACATATCCTGTTCCTGTTTATACACCTGACCAGCTGAGTGCAGGTAGGCTCTCCCGTCAACATGAGGATCCTGCTGCTCCCGCCCAAAATACACACGGGCACACAGACACACACACACACACACACTCATAGGAATGCTCGCCTATTTAAATGTTTGTATGTATGTGTGTTGTGTGTCAGAGTTAAGAGATGATAAGCCAGCGTTTAAGAAGAGGCGTCTGGTGTGGGAGGAGGACATGGAGATGCACTCCAAGTTCCTGGACAGAAAAGTGACATATTAGTCTTAACATGACACAAGATGAGACCCAGATGCAGACACAGGAGGCAGATGGTTCGAGTCTCTGATACTTATTAATATATAAGGGGCAGGCAACAGGCAGGTTGAGGACAGGCAGAAGTTCGTAAACTGGGTCAGAGTCAGATAGGTACAGGACGGCAGGCAGGCTCAGGGTCAGGGCAGGCAGAATGATCAAAACTGGAAGAACTAGAAAACAGGGACTAAAGCGAACAGGAGTATGGGAAAACCACGATGGTAGGCTTGACGAGACCAGACGAACTGACAACAGACAAACAGAGAACACAGGTATAAATACACATGGGATCATTGGGAAGAATGGGAGACACCTGGTGGGGGGTGGAGACAAGCACAAGACCGGTGAAACAGATCAGGGTGTGACAAGTCTTCCTTACACCCTACCATTACCCCCTACTCTCACCTAGCCGCTTACTCTTAACCACTAACCCCTACGTTTCCAACATGACCTGACCTGTGTGTGTGTTACAGGAAGAGTTGAAGGCGGAGCATGCCTCGTACCTGCGGCAGCACGGGGAGCTCCTTGCCATGTTGGCTGACTTCTTGCAGTTCCTTTTACTACGAAAACCGAGCGACGTCTTCTTGTTTGCCCTCGAGAACTTCTCCCCTTTCGCCTCCCGCCGACCTCCAGGGGGCAGCTTCAACACCTCTCCTTGACAACACACTGTAGCTGCGTCTCAATAGTCTAGTAGCTACCTCTCACAGGCACTTTAGTGAGGACAACGCTCTTCTGGTTAGCACTTGTCATTATTATGTACAGAGGCCCTCGAAATCATCCAAATATTAATGCTTTTATGGATGTTTGTGATACAGTTTTTACCGTTCTACTGTTATTGTTTGTATGAGCTTCACTGAAACAAATTCCAAACAACTCTGTTTGGCAATGGCAAGAGTTACAGTTATGTCAGTTGGTGTGAATAAAATGAGATGTATTTCATGTTGTGTATATTTTCCATGCTTTATTTCTGTTAAGAACTTTATTCTCGAGTGTGATGAGCATCCTGTCGGGCTGTATCACTGCGTGGTATGGCAACTGCACCGTCCGCAACCGCAGGGCTCTCCAGAGGGTAGTGCGGTCTGCCCAACGCATCACCGGGGGCATACTGCCTTCCCTCCAGGACATCTACAGCACCTAGGGTCACAGGAAGGCCAATAAGTTAATCAAGGACCTCAGCCACCCGAGCCACGGCCTGTTTACCCCGCTACCATCCAGAAGGCGAGGTCAGTACAGGTGCATCAAAGCTGGGACCGAGAGACTGAAAAACCCAGTACAGTACCCTGACCTGAACTTTAGTCACTGTTACTAGCCGGCTACCACCCAGTTACTCAACCCTGCACCTTAGAGGCTGCTGCCCATATGTACATAGTCATGGAACACTGGTCATAATGTTTACTTACTGTTTGACCCACCTCATATGTACATTGGCACTGGAGAAGATGGCTGCCGTTTTACAGCCCTCTAACCAATTGTACTACTATGTGTGTTTTTTCGCGTTATTTGTATTTTATTCTGTACATAATGTTTCTGCCACCGTCTCTTATGACCAAAAATAGCTTCTGGATATCAGGACAGCGATTACTCACCTTGTATTGGACTAATATTTTTTCTTCAACGAGTCGGACTCGAAGGATATTCTACAGACACCCGACAAGGCCCAAATCCCCGTCATTCAAAGGAGAAAAAGACAGAGATATCGTGAACGTAGGTCAGGGTGCCTTGTAAGGATCTGGCGGCGAGCCAGTAAACTGCCGCTCCCATCAATCTTATTAGCCTATGTTCAATCATTTGAAAACAAATTGGACCACCTAAGACTAAGGTTATCCTACCAACAGGACATTAAAAACTGTAATATCTTATGTTTCACCGAGTCGTGGCTGAACGACGACATGAATAACATACAGCTGGCGGGATATACGCTACATCGGCAGGATAGAACGGCTGACTCCGGTAAGACAAGGGGTGGTGGTCTGTGTATATTTGTAAACAACAGCTGGCGCATAAAATCTAATACTAAGGAAGTCTCAAGGTTTTGCTCACCGGAGGTAGAGTATCTCATGATAAGCTGTAGACCACACTATTTACCAAGAGAGTTTTCATCTATATTTTTCGTAGCTGTCTATTTACCACCACAAACCGATGCTGGCACTAAGATTGCAATCAATGAGCTGTATAAGGCCATAAGTAAAAAGGAAAATGCTCATCCAGAGGCAGCGGTCCTAGTGGCCGGGGACTTTAATGCAGGGAAACTTAAATATTTTCTACCTAATTTCTACCAGCATGTTAAATGTGCAACCAGAGGGAAGAAAACAGAGGGAAAAAAACTCTAGACCACATTTACTCCACACACAGAGACGCGTACAAAGTTCTCCCTCACCCTCCATTTGGAAAATCTGACCATAACTATCCTCCTGATTCCTGCTTATAAGCAAAAATTAAAGCAGGAAGCACCAGTGACTCGGTTAATAAAAAAGTGTTCAGATGACACAGATACTAAGCTACAGGACTGTTTTGCTGGTCTGATGAAACAAAAATAGAACTGTTTGTCCATAATGACCATCATTATGTTTGGAGCAAAACACCATCCTAACCGTGAAGCACGGAGGTGGCAGCACCATGCTGTGGGGGTGCTTTTCTGCAGGAGGGCCTGGTGCACTTCAGAAAATAGATGGCATCATGAGCAAGGAAAATTACGTGGATATGTTGAAGCAACATCTCAAGACATCAGTCAGGAAGCTAAAGCTTGGTCGCAAATGTGTCTTCGAAATGGACAATGACTCCAAGCATACTTCCAAAGTTGTGGCAAAATGGCTTAAGGACAACAAAGTCAAGGTATTGGAGTGGCCATCACAAAGCCCTGACCTCAATCCAATAGACATTTTGTGGGCAGAACTGAAAAAGCGTGTGCGACCAAGCAGGCCTACAAACATGACTCAGTTACACCAGCTCTGTCAGGAGGAATGGGCCAAAATTCACCTAACTTATTGTGGGATGCTTGTGGAAGGCTACCCGAAACGTTTGACCCAAGTTAAACAATTTAAAGGCAATGCTACCAAATACTAATTGAGTGTATGTAAACTTCTGACCCACTGGGAATGTGATGAAATAAATAAAAGCTGAAATGAATCATTCTCTCTACTATTATTCTGACATTTCACATTCTTAAAATAAAGTAGTGATCCTAACTGACCTAAGACAGGGACTTTTTACTAGCATTAAATGTCAGGAATTGTGAAAAACTGAGTTTAAATGTATTTGGCTAAGGTGTATGTAAACTTCCGACTTCAACTGTATATATTGTATTCTAGTCAAGGCCTATCCTATATAAATATTGCTGTACATATACCATTCTATCCTACGTATTCTACAGATATACTACATATTCTATCCATATGCTGTCCATAACGTCTATACATCCCATCACATACAGTGGGGAAAAAAAGTATTTAGTCAGCCACCAATTGTGCAAGTTCTCCCACTTAAAAGATGAGAGAGGCCTGTAATTTTCATCATAGGTACACGTCAACTATGACAGACAAATTGAGAGAAAAAATCCAGAAAATCACATTGTAGGATTTTTAATGAATTTATTTGCAAGTTATGTATACATTTTACATTTACATTTTAGTCATTTAGCAGACGCTCTTATCCAGAGCGACTTACAGTTAGTGAATAAATTTTTTTTTTTATACTGGCCCCTCGTGGGAATCGAACCCACAACCCTGGCGTTGCAAACGCCATGCTCTATCAACTGAGCTACATCCCTGCCGGCCATTCCCTCCCCTACCCTGGACGACGCTGGGCCAATTGTGCGTCGCCCATGAGTCTCCTGGTCGCGGCCGGCTGCGACAGAGCCTGGATTCGAACCAGGATCTCTAGTGGCACAGTTAGCACTGCGATGCAGTGCCTTAGACCACTGCGCCACTCAGGAGTTGTATGTATGTAGACACTTGCTCATCGAACATCTCACTGTTGCCACAAAGTTGGAAGCACAGAATCTTCTAGAATGTAATTGTATGCTGTAGTGTTAACATTTCCCTTCACTGGAACTAAGGGGCCTTGTCCGAACCATGAAAAACAGCCCCACCAAACTTTACAGTTGGCACTATGCATTGGGGCAGGTAGTGTTCTCCTGACATCCGCCAAAACCTGATTCGGCCGTCAGACTGCCAGATGGTGAAGCATGATTTATCACTCCAGAGAACGCGTTTCCACTGCTCCAGAGTTCAATGGCGGCGAGCTTTATACCATTCCAGCCGACACTTGGCATTGCGCATGGTGATCTTAGGCTTGTGTGCAGCTACTTGGCCATGGAAATCCATTTCATGAAGCTCCCGACGAACAGTTATTGTGCTGACGTAGTAAGTGTTGCAACCTAGGACATAAGATCTTTACGCGCTGCGCGCTTAAGTACTCGGCGGTCCCGTTCTGTGAGCTTGTGTGTCGTAACACTTCGCGGCTGATCTGTTGTTGCTCCTAGATGTTTCCACTTCACAATAACAGCACTTACAGTTGACCGGGGCAGCTCTAGCAGGGCAGAAATTTGACAAACTGACTTGTTGGAAAGGTGGCATCCTATGACGGTACCACTTTGAAAGTTACTGAGCTCTTCAGTAAGGCCATTCTACTGCTAATGTTTGTCTATGGAGATTGCATGGCTGTGTGCTCGATTTTATACACCTGTCAGCAACAGTTGTGGCTGAAATAGCCGAATCCACTAATTTGAAGGGATGTCCACATACTTTTGTATAAAAAGTGTATATATTTAAATTGATCGTCCTAATATTTATTTATTAATTCCATTCTTTTACTTTTTAGATTTGTTGTGTATTGTTAGATATTAGTGCACTGTTGGAGCTAGGAACACAAGCATTTCACTACACCCGCAATAATATCTGCTAAATATGTTTATGCGACCAATAAAATTGGATTTGGTTTGAAAAAGACTATAAAATAAATCACACAAATACAAAGCTATATTGTATGCTCCCACAGTTTTTCAAATTACATTATTTTATACTAACACAATTGCTCAGAGAAAGAGATTTTATTTAACAAGTAATAATTTCAAAAAGGCTCTTTGGTCTCCTTGGTGCAACGCCAGGGTGACCTGGGTGACCAGGTGACCTGGGCAACCTTGATCTACCCTACCAAAACCAACTTATCTGGATTTATTTTGCTTCTGGGGAAGAAATGCATATTTCAAAACTGGAAGAACTAAAATAACAACTCCATACAGTATTGACACCATCTGATCATTAAATATGTACACGTGGAACAAATCACAATGTCAACAACCCATCAAACAGCTGCATTCATTAAGGTCTGGAATACATTACTAGCCCATCTGAATCTCATCTCCAACTCTCTCTCTCTCTCTCTCTCTCTCTCTCTCTCTCTCTCTCTCTCTCTCTCTCTCTCTCTCTCTCTCTCTCTCTCAGAAGTCAATTAATAGCATTCTCACGTAGGTGTTCCTCTTGTCCAGATGGGAAAGGGCAGTGTTGGAGTGCAATAGAGATTGCATCATCTGTGGATCTGTTGGGGCGGTATGCAAATTGGAGTGGGTCTAGGGTTTCTGGGATAATGCTGTTGATGTGAGCCATGACCAGCCTTTCAAAGCACTTCATGGCTACAGACTTGAGTGCCATGGGTCGGTAGTCATTTAGGTAGGTTATCTTAGTGTCTTTGGGCACAGGGACTATGGTGGTCTGCTTGAAACATGTTGGTATTACAGACTCAGTAAGGGACATGTTGAAAATGTCAGTGAAGACACTTGCCAGTTGGTCAGCACATGCTCAGAGTACACATCCTGGTAATCCGTCTGGCCCTGCGGCCTTGTGAATGTTGACCTGCTTAAAAGTCTTACTCAAATCGGCTACGGAGAGCGTGATCACATAGTCATCCGGAACAGCTGGTGCTCTCATGCAATCTTCAGTGTTGCTTGCCTCGAAGCGAGCATAGAAGGGATTTAGCTTGTCTGGTAGGCTTGTGTCACTGGGCAGTTCGCGGCTGTGCTTCCCTTTGTAGTATGTAATAGTTTTCAAGCCCTGCAATGTTTACATTTACATTTTAGTCATTTAGCAGACGCTCTTGTACAGAGCGACTTACAGTTAGTGAGTGCATACATTTTCATACTGGCCCCCTGTGGGAAACGAACCCACAACCCTGGCGTTGCAAGCGCCATGCTCTACCGACAAGCGTCAGAGCCGGTGTAGTACGATTGAATCTTAGTCCTGAATTGACTCTTTGCCTGTTTGATGGTTCATCTGAGGATATAACGGGATTTCTTATAAGCTTCCGGGTTAGAGTCCCGCTCCTTGAAAGCGGCAGCTCTACCCTTTAGCTCAGTGCGGATGTTGCCTGTAATCCATGGCTTCTGGTTGGGGTATGTACGTACGGTCACTGTGGGGACGACATCATCGATGCACTTATTGATGAAGCCAGTGACTGATGTGGTGTACTCCTCAATGCTATCTGAAGAATCCCGTAACATATTCCAGTCTGTGCTAGCAAAACAGTCCTGTAGCTTAGCATCTGCGTCATCTGACCACTTTTTTATTGACCGAGTCACTGGTGCTTCCTGCTTTAGTTTTTGCTTATAAGCAAGAATCAGGAGGATAGAGTTATGGTCAGATTTGCCAAATAGAGGGCGAGGGAGAGCTTTGTATGTGTCTCTGTGTGTGGAGTAAAGGTGATCTGGAGTTTTTTTTCCTCTGGTTGCACATTTAACATGCTGATAGAAATTAGGTAGAACGGATTTAAGTTTCCCTGCATTAAAGTCCCTGGCTACTAGGAGCGTTGCGTCTGGTGTTTTCCTGTTTGCTTATGGCCTTATAATAATATGCCATTTAGCAGACGCTTTTATCCAAAGCGACTTACAGTCATGTGTACATACATTTTTACGTATATGGGTGGTCCCAGGGATCAAACTCACTACCCTGGCGTTATAAGCGCCATGCTCTACCAATTGAGCTACAGAGGACCACAGCTCATTGAGTGCAACCTTAGTGGCATAATTAGTTTGTGGTGGTAGATAGACAGCTACAAAAAATATAGATGAAAACTCTCTTGGTAAATAGTGTGGTCTACAGCTTATCATGAGATACTCTACCTCAGGCGAGCAAAACCTCGGGACTTCCTTAGTATTAGATTTTGTGCACCAGCTGTTGTTTACAAATATACACAGACCGCCACCCCTTGTCTTACCGGAGTCAGCCGTTCTATCCTGCTGATGTAACGTATAGCCCGCTAACTGTATGTTATCCATGTCGTCGTTCAGCCACGACTCTGTGAAACATAATATATTACAGTTTTTAATGTCCCATTGGTAGGATAACCTTAGTCTTAGGTCATCCAATTTGTTTTCAAATAATTGAACATTGACTAATAGGATTGATGGAAGAGGCAGTTTACTCGCTCGCCGTCGGATCCTTACAAGGCACCCCGACCTACGTCCACGATATCGCCGTCTCTTTCTCATGCGAATGATGGGGATTTGGGCCTGTCTGTAGAATATCCTTCGAGTCCGACTCGTTGAAGAAAAAAATATTTGTCCAATACGAGGTGAGTAATCACTGTCCTGATATCCAGAAGCTCTTTTTGGTCATAAGAGACGGTGGCAGAAATATTATGTACAAAATAAATTACAAATAACGCGAAAAAACACACATAATAGTACAATTGGTTAGAGGGCTGTAAAACGGCAGCCATCTTCTCCGGCGCCATCTCAACAATTGTTCATGTCTTATGTGAAATGTAGGTCTTGGTTCTGTAAAATGTCAAAAATGTTGTGTTTTCAATGATGTATGTTCTTCACTTGGTGTTAGTGTATGGAGGTGTATTACTTGTATTTCACAGAAATTCTAGAAATAAAAAAGAAACAGAAAACACAGTTACCGCTAAAACACACAGCAGCACTAACTAGCAGCAAATCTCTCTGTTGTGATTACAAGGTATCCCAGGGCCTCTTGAATGGACCATAATTGTAATTTACTGTGTTATCAAATGGTACTGACACGTCAGGATACTCTGACCTTGCTGTGTTCTCTTAAGATGAGAAGGGATCCGTCCCAAAGATTGATACCCTGGTCAATGTGGTCTTCCCTATACATGTCTGCCGCTACCATGGCGCAAGGCACCAGCTCGTCCCCAATCTTTTTTGGGCATCCATCCTCTGCCAAGTGATTGGGTATTCCTTTGTTTGCGAAATAATAAGATGGTACACCAAAAAATAAGCAATGTTAAGATAACCATTTGAAGTCAGCAAGTTCAAGAGTTACAGTATACAGTGGGGAAAAAAAGTATTTAGTCAGCCACCAATTGTGCAAGTTCTCCCACTTAAAAAGTGTTAGGTTGGGTGGGGGACTCAGGTGCAGAGACGGACACACGAACAAAGAGGGTGAATTAGGATGTAGTTTATTCAGCGTGTTTTGGCAGAGAGAAGCAGTTCAAGGTGGAGTAGCTTCAGGCCGGGGTAGGAGCTGAGTGGGGTGGAGAGCCAGTAGTCCTGAGAGCTGGATGACAAGGATATCAGACAACAGAGGAGCAGGTTGCGGCGTGGGAATGGCAGGCAGGCAGGCAGCAGGAACAGACGGGATCTGGTCGAAGGAGAGACAGGTTACAAACGTGGCAGAAACAACTATAATACTGAGAGAGTACAACTAAACTGAGATTTGCTGTACAGGGCCAAGTTACCACAGGTGGTGTAGGAACGAACTGGCGCTGGAGAGGTGTCCAGCCCGGGTAGATAACTGCTGTTTGATTGATGACAATGAGCCGCAGCTGGAGGTAACGGAGCATGATAGAGAATGGCCACGCCCCCTGACCTAGATCCTCTGACTGGTCTGCACAGCAGGGGGAGACAGACACAGACAACACACACACACAGGGAAAAAAGGAAAAGGGAAACAAGCGGAAACAGGACCAACAGTGCCGGACCGTAACAGTACCCCCCCCCTCAACGGGCGCCACCCGGCGACCCACCCGGCTTGTCAGGGTGGTCCCTATGGAAGTCAGCCACTAGCTGTGGATCCAGTATAAATCGTCGGGGAATCCAGGACCTCTCCTCGGGACCGTATCCCTCCCAGTCCACCAGGTACTGAAGCCCTCTACCACGCCTCCGGACGTCCAGCAGTCTCCGCACCGTGTAGGCTGGATGGTCGTCAATAATACGCGGTGGCGGAGGGGGATCCACAGGCGGACACAAAGGGCTGGAGGAGACCAGCTTCAGCTGGGACACGTGAAATGTAGGATGGACTCTCATGGCCTGGGGAAGCTTCAACCGAACAGCCGAAGGGTTGATGATGGAGTCGATCTCGAAAGGACCCAAATACCGGGGCGACAGCTTACGGGAGTCAGTGCGCAGGGGGATGTTGCTGGAGGAGAGCCAGACTCGCTGACCAGGCTGGAACTGGGGAGCGACTACCCTGTGCCTGTCCGCCACCCTCTTGTTACGCTCTGCTGTCCGTAGAAGGGCCTCACGGGTGTCCACCCACACCTTGCGGCAGCGACGAAGGTTATCCTGAACTGACGGGACGGTTAACTCCTTTTCCTGAGACGGGAACAATGGCGGTTGGTACCCCAAAGCCGCCTCAAATGGTGAAAGGCCGGTGGCAGATGAGGTGAGGGAATTGTGGGCATATTCGACCCACGGGAGGTGTTTGGCCCAGGTGGACGGGTTTTGGGATGTCACACAGCGTAGAGCAGCCTCCAGGTCCTGATTGGTCCTCTCAGTCTGACCATTGGACTGGGGATGGAAACCTGATGAGAGACTGACAGAGGCACCCAGAGCAGAACAAAACTCCTTCCATACCCGAGAAATGAACTGTGGACCTCTATCGGACACTATGTCCACAGGTATTCCATGGGGACGGAATACATGTAGGACAAAGAGGTCGGCTGTCTCACTGGCAGACGGTAATTTTGGTAATGCAACAAAATGGGCAGATTTAGAGAATCTGTCCACGATGGTGAGTATGGTGTCATTACCCTCAGACATAGGAAGCCCAGTGACGAAGTCCAAAGCCACGTGAGACCAAGGACGACTCGGGACTGGGAGAGGCCGCAGCAGGCCCGAAGGAGCCCGGTGGGAAGCCTTATTTTGGGCACAGATGGAACAGGCCGCCACGTACTCCCGGACGTCAGTCTCGACGGATGGCCACCAAAAGTGCCTCTTCAGTAGCGACAGTGTACGGTTCATACCAGGGTGGCAGGAGAAGCGCGAGGTGTGGATCCAGTTGAGCACTTGTGGCCGCACGGCTGCGGGAACATAGAGAAGGTCGGGGGGGCCATCGGCCGGTCCAGGTTCCGACTCTTGTGCCGATCGGACGAGGGACTCGATTTCCCAGCGAACAGCCGCCACCAAACAGGAAGCGGGCAGAACAGGTTCAGGATTGCTGGAGTCTTCATTGTCTGTAAACTGGCGAGAGAGAGCATCAGGCTTGACATTACGTGTGCCAGGACGATATGTTAAAATAAACTTGAACCTGCTGAAGAACAGAGCCCATCTGGCCTGACGGGAGTTTAGCCTCTTGGAGGACTGGATGTAAGCCAGGTTCTTGTGGTCTGTCCAGACTATGAAGGGTTGCTCTGCTCCGTCTAGCCAGTGCCTCCACTCCTCCAACGCCAACTTGACAGCAAGCAACTCCCGGTTACCCACGTCGTAGTTCTTCTCAGCAGGGGTCAATCTCCTGGAGAAAAAGGCCACAGGATGGAGCTTCTGGTCCGTGGGGGAACGTTGTGACAGGACAGCCCCCACCCCCGAATCAGAGGCGTCCACTTCCACAATAAACTGCAAGCTAGTGTCTGGATGAATAAGAACAGGTGAGGTGGTGAACAGTTCCTTCAATGTACTCACGGCTGACTCGGCCTCAGGCGTCCACAGGAATGGCACCTTTGGGGAGGTGAGCTTGGTCAGGGGGGCAACCACTCGGCTGAAACCCCTGATGAAGCGGCGGTAGAAGTTGGCGAAGCCCAGGAAGCGTTGTAGCTGCTTCCGAGACGTGGGTGTGGGCCACTCCACAACCGCTCTGATCTTGTCAGGGTCTGGTGACACTTGTCCTCGCTCGATAATAAAGCCCAAAAAGGGGACGGACTGCCAGTGGAACTCACATTTTTCTGCTTTCACATACAGTTTATTCTCCAGTAGGCGTTGGAGAACCAGACGGACGTGGGAGACGTGTTCATCCTGTGACTTAGAGAATATAAGAATGTCATCCAAATAGACAAACACAAAACGGTGTAGAAAATCCCTCAACACATCGTTAACCATGGCCTGAAACACTGCTGGGGCGTTGGTGAGACCGAATGGCATGACTAGGTATTCAAAGTGTCCGAGAGGGGTATTGAACCCAGTTTTCCATTCGTCTCCCTGCCTGATCCTAACGAGGTGGTAAGCGTTACGCAGGTCGAGTTTGGTAAACACGGTGGCACCATGAAGGGGTTCAAAGGCTGAGTTGATGAGAGGCAGGGGGTATGTATTTCTGACTGTGATGTTATTTAGTCCTCTGTAGTCAATGCAGGGGCGTAATGTTTTGTCCTTCTTCTCTACAAAAAAAAACCCAGCACCAACAGCGGAAGATGAGGGACGAATGATGCCAGAGGCTAGGGAGTCGCCTATGTAGGTTTCCATAGCTTCTCTCTCCGGACGGGACAGATTGAAAAGCCGACTGGACGGCAAAGGGGCTCCAGGCAGTAACTCAATAGCGCAATCGTATGGCCTATGAGGTGGTAGTGAAAGTGCCTTGGACTTACTGAATACCTCGGCCAGGTCCAAGTACTCCTCAGGGACTGAAGAGAGGTCTGGGGTTTTGACAGGGGAAGCAGGGGAACCTACCGAGGGCGGAATAGCCGACCCAAGGCAAGCAGAATGGCAGTGAGTGCTCCAACTGTGTATCTTGTGGTTTTGCCAGTCAATATGGGGATTGTGAAGGCTAAGCCAAGGGAAACCGAGGATAAGGGGGGAGGCCGAGGAGGAGACTACTTTAAACTGGATGGTTTCTTTGTGATTGCCGGACAGCATGAGAGAAACGGGGACAGTTTGGTGGGTGATATTGGCAAACTGACGGCCGTCTATAGCGGTTACTGTAATAGGCTTAGGCAGGGGCTTAACAGGGATCTCAGCCTGAGTGACCAGGTTAACGTCAAGGAAACTATCCTCAGCACCAGAGTCAATGAGGGCAGCTAATGGGAGAGACAGATTCCTGAACTGGACTGTAGCTGGGATAACTAGACGGGGTGCTGTGGGCATTGAGTCAGGTGTAGCACTCGCAAGTACGCCCACCTTTACTTGCGAGCTTGGTCTTTTGGGCGAACCGGACAGTTAACCAGGAAATGAGTGCGGTCCCCACAGTAAATGCACTCACCAGCCCGCACGCGCCGTTCCTTTTCGGCAGGGGACAGACGAGCACGGCCCAGCTGCATGGGCTCGTCTAGTTCCGTGGAGGGATCCGCTGAGGTGTGTGGGCGGTGTCCGAGTGGTGGTGTTGCTCGGGTTGCAGAAAGCGAGGGGGCCCCGCCTGTGGTGCGGACCCGACCGCCCCTCTCCTGTCTCCTCTCCCGTAGCCTGTTGTCTATTCGTGTAGCAAGGGAAACGAGAGAATGAAGGTTAGCAGGCTCATCACGAACAGCTAGTTCATCCTTGATCGTGTCACTCAAACCGTTAACAAACGCTCCCTGAAGAGCTTCGTCATTCCACTTGGAATCGGCTGCCAAGGTCCAAAAATCAATGGCGTATTCAGCCACGCTACCCGTGCCCTGTCGTAGCTTCAACAGTCTCTTTGTGGCGGTCCCGGCATAGTCCGGGTGATCAAACACAATTTCCAATTGAGAGGAAAAATCGTCAAACGACAGGCTGGCAATCTGCTGAGTAGAACAAGCCGCTTCTGCCCAAATCAAAGCTTTGCCCCTCAGTAACCCCAGAGCGTAATGTACCTTTGAGGATTCCGTGGAGAAGGACAGGGGCTTCTGTTGGAACACCAAGCGGCACTGAAGCAGGAAACCACGGCACTTGTTCAGGTCCCCGGTGAAAGGTTCGGGTGAGGTTGTAGGGGGTTCCCGAAGGGCAGGAGCGGAAGCCGAGCCTGGAGCCACTGTAGGAGGAACAGGTGGAGGAGAAACAGAGGGAGGAAGGGTAGTGAGTGTTACCAGGTTAACTACCTGAGAGGTGAGATGAGATACTTGATCCAACAACTGCTGGTTGTTATCCAATAGAGTCCGGATGAGTTGGTCGTGTTGTCCCAATAACATTCCCTGTGAATGGAGGGCGCGTTGTACGCCATCACCCGTTGTTTCATGTGGCATCTCTGCTGAGTCCATGTTGGCCAGTTCGTTCTGTTAGGTTGGGTGGGGGACTCAGGTGCAGAGACGGACACACGAACAAAGAGGGTGAATTAGGATGTAGTTTATTCAGCGTGTTTTGGCAGAGAGAAGCAGTTCAAGGTGGAGTAGCTTCAGGCCGGGGTAGGAGCTGAGTGGGGTGGAGAGCCAGTAGTCCTGAGAGCTGGATGACAAGGATATCAGACAACAGAGGAGCAGGTTGCGGCGTGGGAATGGCAGGCAGGCAGGCAGCAGGAACAGACGGGATCTGGTCGAAGGAGAGACAGGTTACAAACGTGGCAGAAACAACTATAATACTGAGAGAGTACAACTAAACTGAGATTTGCTGTACAGGGCCAAGTTACCACAGGTGGTGTAGGAACGAACTGGCGCTGGAGAGGTGTCCAGCCCGGGTAGATAACTGCTGTTTGATTGATGACAATGAGCCGCAGCTGGAGGTAACGGAGCATGATAGAGAATGGCCACGCCCCCTGACCTAGATCCTCTGACTGGTCTGAGGATCTAGGTCCAAGCGGAAACAGGACCAACAGTGCCGGACCGTAACAAAAAGATGAGAGAGGCTTGTAATTTTCATCATAGGTACATGTCAACTATGACAGACAAAATGAGAAAAAAAAATCCAGAAAATCACATTGTAGGATCTTTAATGAATGTATTATTATGGTGGAAAATAAGTATTTGGTCAATAACAAAAGTTTCTCAATACTTTGTTATATACCCTTTGTTGGCAATGACACAGGTCAAAAGTTTTCTGTAAGTCTTCACAAGGTTTTCACACACTGTTGCTGGTATTTTGGCCCATTCCTCCATGCAGATCTCCTCTAGAGCAGTGATGTTTTGGGGCTGTCGCTGGGCAACACAGACTTTCAACTCCCTCCAAAGATTTTCTATGGGGTTGAGATCTGGAGACTGGCTAGGCCACTCCAGGACCTTGAAATGCTTCTTACGAAGCCACTCCTTCGTTGCCTGGGCGGTGTGTTTGGGATCATTGTCATGCTGAAAGACCCAGCCACGTTTAATCTTCAATGCCCTTGCTGATGGAAGGAGGTTTTCACTCAAAGTCTCACGCTACATGGCCCCATTCATTGTTTCCTTTACACGGATCAGTCGTCCTGGTCCCTGTGCAGAAAAACAGCCCCAAAGCATGATGTTTACACCCCCATGCTTCACAGTAGGTATGGTGTTCTTTGGATGCAACTCAGCATTCTTTGTCCTCCAAACACGACGAGTTGAGTTTTTACCAAAAAGTTATATTTTGGTTTCATCTGACCATATGACATTCTCCCAATCCTGTTCTGGATCATCCAAATGCACTCTAGCAAACTTCAGACGGGCCTGGACATGTACTGGCTTAAGCAGGGGACACGTCTGGCACTGCAGGATTTGAGTCCCTGGCGGCGTAGTGTGTTACTGATGGTAGGCTTTGTTACTTTGGTCCCAGCTCTCTGCAGGTCATTCACTAGGTCCCCCCGTGTGGTTCTGGGATTTTTGCTCACTGTTCTTGTGATCATTTTGACCCCATGGGGTGAGATCTTGCGTGGAGCCCCAGATCGAGGGAGATTATCAGTGGTCTTGTATGTCTTCCATTTCCTAATAATTGCTCCCACAGTTGATTTCTTCAAACCAAGCTGCTTACCTATTGCAGATTCAGTCTTCCCAGCCTGGTGCAGGTCTACAATTTTGTTTCTGGTGTCCTTTGACAGCTCTTTGGTCTTGGCCATAGTGGAGTTTGGAGTGTGACTGTTTGAGGTTGTGGACAGGTGTCTTTTATACTGATAACAAGTTCAAACAGGTGCCATTAATACAGGTAACGAGTGGAGGACAGAGGAGCCTCTTAAAGAAGAAGTTACAGGTCTGTGAGAGCCAGAAATCTTGCTTGTTTGTAGGTGACCAAATACTTATTTTCCACCATAATTTGCAAATAAATCCATAAAAGATCCTACAATGTGATTTTCTGGATTTTTTTTCCTCAATTTGTCTGTCATAGTTGACGTGTACCTATGATTAAAATTACAGGCCTCACTCATCTTTTTAAGTGGGAGAACTTGCACAATTTGTGGCTGACTAAATACTTTTTTCCCCCACTGTATGTAGAACTTCACTTCATCCAACTTTATACTACCACGTATCCTCCTCCTGCTATCCCTAGTCAATCCTATTCATATCATGTCTTGTGCTGCAAAAGTGAGTATAATTTCCAAAATAGATGTCACTCCACAGTACAAAAAGTTTTGTATCCCTACTTTGTTAGTTGTGTGTTGTTGGTTCTACAGCAGGGTAAGTGGTACGTCAGGCGATGTAACCAAGGGCCACAGCTTGAAACTAGATGTAGTAAGCCTCCCCCTGGCAGTAGCATCTCCACTACCCAGACCCTTGCAGTACCTGCTCATGGTAACACATATGGTAACTCGCTAATTTACGACTCAGGCTAAACTGCTTGCGATCTTGCAGCAGCAGTGGGCCACAGAGGTGTAATGTGCATGCCCAACCACTGCCCCAGCTATGGGTTAATAGCCAATTAAAGAGCTCCAAGCATCAAAGGGTGGAGTAGGACCCTGAGCTAAAACGGCCAACAGTAAATGTCAAGAGGATCTGAATCCCCTGATTTACTCTGATGCTCCAGGACTTGGGGAGATTGAGGCAAAAAAGATGGTAACTGTTGCCCACTAGTTTTCCAATTGTAGAAAATATAAATGGTATTCTTTATTCCTATCCTTATATCCATTGATATGACTGGTTCCTATCAGTTATTCATAGAAATGCACCTGCGTCATGTAGGTAATTAGTCCAGACTCCTTAAAGAGTAGGGTTATTGTAAGTACACATGTTATATAAGGAAAGGATTTATCTGCAAATAAGCACACAATGTCATATCTAAGGTCTAGACTGGATTGTATCAATACTAATATGTTGGGTGTAGATAAGGCAATGGAGCTTAGATGTACAGTGCCTTGTAAAAGTATTCATCCCCGTTGGCGTTTTTCTTATTTTGTTGCTTTACAACCTGTAATTTAAATGGATTTTTATTTGGATTTCATGTAAAATAGTCCAAATTGGTGAAGTGAAATTAAAAAAATAACTTGTTTCAAAGAATTCGAAAAAATTTATAATGGAAAATTGGTGTGTACATATGTATTCACCCCCTTTGCTATGAAGCCCCTAAATAAGATCTGGTGCAACCAATTACCTTCAGAAGTCACATAATTAGTTAAATAAAGTCCACCTGTGTGCAATCTAAGTGTCACATGATCTGTCACATGATCTCAGTATATATACACCTGTTCTGAAAGGCCCCAGAGTCTGCAACACCACTAAGCAAGGTTCACCACCAAGCAACACCATGAAGACCAAGGAGCTCTCCAAACAGGTCAGGGACAAAGATGTGGAGAAGTACAGATCAGGGTTGGGTTATAAAAAAATATCTGAAACTTTGAACATCCCACGGAGCACCACTAAATCCATTATTAAAAAATGGAAAGAATATGGCACCACAACAAACCTGCCAAGAGAGGGCCGCCCACAAAAACCCACGGACCAGGCAAGGAAGACATTAATCAGAGAGGCAACAAAGAGACCAAAGACAACCCTGAAGGAGCTGCAAAGCTCCACAGCGGAGATTGGAGTATCTGTCCATAGGACTACTTTAAGCCATACACTCCACAAAGCTGGGCTTTACGGAAGAGTGGGCAGAAAAAAACTATTGCTTGAAGAAAAAAAGAAGCAAACACGTTTGGTGTTCACCAAAAGACATGTGGGAGACTCCCCAAACATATGGAAGAAGGTACTCTGGTCAGAGACCAAAATTGAGCTTTTTGGCAATCAAGGAAAACACTATGTCTGGTGCAAACCCAACACCTCTCATCACCCCGAGAACACCATCCCCACAGTGAAGCATGGTGGTGGCAGCATCATGCTGTGGGGATGTTTTTCATCGGCAGGGACTGGGAAACTGGTCAAAATTGAAGGAATGATGGATGGCGCTAAATACAGGGAAATTCTTGAGGGAAACCAGTTTCAGTCTTCCAGAGATTTGAGACTGGGACAGAGGTTCACCTTCCAGCAGGACAATGACCCTAAGCATACTGCTAAAGCCACACTCGAGTGGTTTAAGGGGAAACATTTAAATGTCTTGGAATGGCCTAGTCAAAGCCCAGACCTCAATCCAATTGAGAATCTGTGGTATGACTTAAAGATTGCTGTACACCAGCAGAACCCATCCAACTTGAAGGAGCTGGAACAGTTTTGCCTGGAAGAATGGGCAAAAATCCCAGTTGCTAGATGTGCCAAGCTTATAGAGACAAACCCCAAGAGACTTCCAGCTGTAATTGCTGCAAAAGGTGACTCTACAAAGTATTGACTTTGGGTGTGGGGGGGTGAATAGTTATGCACGTTCAAGTTTTCTGTTTTTTTGTATTATTTCTTGTTTGTTTCACAATAAAAAAAATGTATCTTCAAAGTGGTAGGCATGTTGTGTAAATCAAATGATACAAACCCCCCAAAAATCCATTTTAATTCCAGGTTGTAAGGC
The DNA here is from genome assembly GCF_964263955.1 of Coregonus lavaretus. Classification (NCBI taxonomy): domain Eukaryota; kingdom Metazoa; phylum Chordata; class Actinopteri; order Salmoniformes; family Salmonidae; genus Coregonus; species Coregonus lavaretus. The sequence goes on along the minus strand of NC_140010.1, from coordinate 43,308,206 downwards.
AACAAAATAGGAAAAATGCCAATGGGGGTGAATACTTTCGCAAGCCACTGTATTGAAGAAGAGAATTGTAGAATTGATGTGCAAAGCATATAGAGACATACCCCAAGAGCTGTAATTGCTGAAGGTGGCTCTACAAAGTATTGACTTTGGGGTGGGGTGGTGAATAGTTATGCACGCTTATGTTTTCTATTTTTGAAGATGCTGGAAGAAACAGGTACAAAAGTATCTATATCCACAGTAAAACGAGTCCTATATCGACATAACCCGAAAGGCCGCTCAGCAAGGAAGAAGCCACTACTCCAAAACCGCCATAAAAAAGCCAGAGTCCGGTTTGCAACTGCACATTGGGACAAAGATCGTACTTTTTGGAGAAATGTCCTCTGGTCTGATTAAACAAAAATAGAACTGTTTGGCCATAATGACCATCGTTATGTTTGGAGGAAAAAGGGGGTCGCTTGCAAGCCGAAGAACACCATCCCAACCTGAAGCACGGGGGTGGCAGCATCATGCTGTGGGGGTGCTTTGCTGCAGGAGGGACTGGTGCACTTCACAAAATAGATGGCATCATGAGGAAGGAAAATTATGTGGATATGTTGAAGCAACATCTCAAGGCATCAGTCAGGAAGTTAAAGCTTGGTCGTAAATGGGTCTTCGAAATGGACAGTGACCTCAAGCATACTTCCAAAGTTGTGGCAAAATGACTTAAGGACAACAAAGTCAAGGTATTGGAGTGGCCATCACAAAGCCCTGACCTCAATCCTATAGAAAATGTGTGGGCAGAACTGAAAAAGCGTGTGCGAGCAAGGAGGCCTACAAACCTGACCTTAGTTACAACAGCTCTGTCAGGAGGAATGGGCCAAAATTCACCCAACTTATTGTGGGAAGCTTGTGAAAGGCTACCCGAAACGTTTGACCCAGGTTAAACAATTTAAAGGCAATGCTACCAAATACTAATTGAGTGTATGTAAACTTCTGACCCAATGGGAATGTGATGAAATAAAAGATTAAATAAATAATTCTCTCTACTATTATTCTGACATTTCACATTCTTAAAATAAAGTGGTGATCCTAACTGACCTAAGACAGGGAATTTTTACTAGGATTAAATGTCAGGAATTGTGAAAAACTGAGTTTAAATGTATTTGGCTAAGGTGTATGTAAACTTCCGACTTCAACGGTATTGGGTGATTACATCAGAACCAAAGCAAAGTAGCAGTTACTGAAATGATCACATTCGAGGATAAAGTTGTTAACAGAAAAAGCATGGAAAATATACAAGACATGAAATAAATAATTTTATTCACACCAACTGACATAACTTGAAGGAGCTGGAGCAGTTTTGCCTTGAAGAATGGGCAAAAATAGCTATGCACGCTCAAGTTTTCTGTTTTTTTGTCTTATTTGTTGTTTGTTTCACACCCAAAAATATTTTGCATCTTCAAAGTGGTAGGCATGTTGTGTAAATCAAATGATACAAACCCCCAAAAATCAATTTTAATTCCAGGTTGTAAGGCAACAAAATAGGAAAAATGACAAGGGGGGTGAATACTTTCGCAAGCCACTGTAAATAGGGGAACATTCCTAATAGTGTGTGTCTGTGTGTGTGTGAGTGTGTCTGTGTACCTGTGTATGTTTGTAAGTAAGTTTGCTGTTCTACCTGGAAATTAATTCTGTCCACATAAATCAGTCCCTGATTAGAGTGGAACAATGAAAAAATGCAGTGGAACTGGCTTCAAGGTCCAGAGTGTAGTTTGAGGGCTCTAGTATATAAACTCAGCAAAAAAAGAAACTTCCTCTCACTGTCAACTGCATTTATTTTCAGCAAACTTAACATGTGTAAATATTTGTATGAACATAACAAGATTCAACAACTGTGACATAAACTGAACAAGTTCCACAGACATGTGACTAACAGAAATGGAATAATGTGTCCCTGAACAAAGGGGGGGGGGTCAAAATCAAATGTAACAGTCAGTATCTGGTGTGGCCACCAGCTGCATTAAGTACTGCAGTGGATCTCCTCCTCATGGACTGCACCAGATTTGCCAGTTCTTGCTGTGAAATGTTACCCCACTCTTCCACCAAGACACCTGCAAGTTCCCTGACATTTCTGGGGGGAATGGCCCCAGCCATCACCCTCCGATCCAACAGGTCCCAGACGTGCTCAATGGGATTGAAATCCAGGCTCTTGGCTGGCCATGGCATAACACTGACATTCCTGTCTTGCAGGAAATCACGCACAGAATGAGCAGTATGGCTGGTGGCATTGTCATACTGGAGGGTCATGTCAGGATGAGCCTGCAGGAAGTGTACCACATGAGGGAGGAGGATGTCTTCCCTGTAACGCAGAGATTTGAGATTCTCTGCAATGACAACAAGCTCAGTCCGATGATGCTGTGACACACCGCCCCAGACCATGACGGACCCTCCACCTCCAAACCGATCCTGCTCCAGAGTACAGGCCTCGGTGTAACGCTCATTCCTTCGACGATAAACGTGAATCTGACCATCACCCCTGGTGAGACAAAACCGTGACTTGTCAGTGAAGAGCACTTTTTGCCAGTCCTGTCTGGTCCAGCGACGGTGGGTTTGTGCCCATAGGCAACGTTGTTGCCGGTGATGTCTGGTGAGGACCTGCCTTACAACAGGCCTACAAGCCCCCAGTCCAGCCTCTCTCAGCCTATTGCGGACAGTCTGAGCACTGATTTACATTTTACACTTTAGTCATTTTAGCAGACGCTCTTTTCCAGAGCGACTTACAGTTAGTGAGTGCATACACTTGTGATGGAGGGATTGTGCGTTCCTGGTGTTACTCGGGTAGTTGTTGCCATCCTGTACCTGTCCCACAGGTGTGATGTTCGGATGTACCGATCCTGTGCAGGTGTTGTTACACGTGGTCTGCCACTGCAAGGATGATCAGCTGTCCGTCCTGTATCCCTGTAATGCTGTCTTAGGTGTCTCACAGTACGGACATTGCAATTTATTGCCCTGGCCACATCTGCAGTCCTCATGTCTCCTTGCAGCATTACTAAGGCACGTTCACGCAGATGAGCAGGGACCTTAGACATTTTTCTTTTGGTGTTTTTCAGAGTCAGTAGAAAGGCCTCTTTAGTGTCCTAAGTCTTCATAACTATGACCTTAATTGCCTACCGTCTCTAAGCTATTAGTGTCTTAACGATCGTTCCTCAGGTGCATGTTAATTAATTGTTTATGGTTCATTGAACAAGCATGGCAAACAGTGTTTAAACCCTTTACAATGAAGATCTGTGAAGTTATTTGAATTTTTACGAATTATCTTTGAAAGACAGGGTCCTGAAAAAGGGACTTTTCTTTTTTTGCTGAGTTTACATTGCATTCGGAAAGTATTCTGACCTTGACTTTATCCACATTTTGTTACGTTGCAGCCTTATTCTAAAATTGATTAAATATGGTTTTAATCTACACAAAATACCCCATAATAACAAAAACATTTTTGCAAATGTATAAAAAAAAAAAAACAGAAATACCTTATTTACATAAGTATTCAGACCCTTTGCTATGAGACTCGAAATTGAGCTCAGGTGCATCCTATTTCCATTGATCATCCTTGAGATGTTGCTACAACCTGATTGGAGTCCACTTGTAGTACATTAAATTGATTGGACATGATTTGGAAAGGCACACACCTGTCTATATAAGGTCCCACAGTTGACAGTGCATGTCAGAGCAAAAACCAAGCCATGAGGTCGAAGCAATTGTCCGTAAAGCTCTGAGACAGGATTGTGTCGAGGCACAGATCTGGGGAAGGGTACCAAAACATTTCTGCAGCATTGAAGGTCCCCAAGAACACAGTGGCCTCCATCATTCTTAAATGGAAGAAGTTTGGAATCAAGAAGACTCTTCCTAGAGCTGGCCGCCAGGCCAAACTGAGCAATCGGGGGAGAATGGCCTTGGTCAGGGAGGTGACCAAGAACCCGATGGTCACTCTGACAGAGCTCCAGAGTTCCTCTGTGGAAATGGGAGAACCTTCCAGAAGGACAACCATCTCTGCAGCACTCCACTAATCAGGCCTTTATGGTAGAGTGGCCAGACGGAAGCCACTCCTCAGTAAAAGGCACGACAGCCCGCTTGGAGTTTGCCAAAAGGCACCTAAAGGACTCTCAGACCATGAGAAACAAGATTCTCTGGTTTGATGAAACCAAGATTGAACTCTTTGGCCTGAATGCCAAACATCATGCCTGGAAGAAACCTGGCACCATCCCTACGGTGAAGCATGGTGGTGGCAGCATCATGCTGTGGGGATGTTTTTCAGCGGCAGGGACTGGGAGACTAGTCAGGATCGAGGGAAAGATGAACGGAGCAAAGTACAGAGAGATCCTTGATGAAAACCTGCTCCAAAGCGCTCAGGACCTCAGACTGGGGTGAAGGTTCAGCTTCCAACAGGACAACGACCCTAAGAACACAGCCAAGACAACGCAGGAGTTGCTTCAGGACAAGTGTCTGAATGTCATTGAGTGACCCAGCCAGAGCCTGGACTTGAACCCGATCGAACGTCTCTGGAGAGACCTGAATACAGCTGTGCAGCGACGCTCCCCATCCAATCTGACAGAGCTTGAGAGGATCTGCAGAGAAGAATGGGAGAAACTCCCCAAATACAGGTTTGTCAAGCTTGTAGCGTCATACCCAAGAAGACTCGAGGCTGTAATCGCTGCCAAAGGTGCTTCAACAATGTACTGAGTAAAGGGTCTGAATACTTTTGTAAATATACTGTTTCCGTTTTTTATTCTTTATACATTTGCAAAAATGTCAAAAAAAACGGTTTTTGCTTTGCCATAATGGGGTATTGTGTGTAGATTAATGAGGGGGAAAAAACAATTGAATCCATTTTAGAATAAGGTTGTAACATAACAAAATGTGGAAAAAGTCAAGGGGTCTGAATACTTTACGAATGCACTGTACAAAGCCATACCACGTAAGGCAGGGAATGGCAGAAGTGTTGTGCCAGCCTCAACACTGCCAGCTTCAATCTCACCAAGTGGTGCATGTGTAGTGGTGGCCATACGCAGGCATACTCAGTATTCACACCTTTGTCCTTTACAGATATACACACTATTTATAATTGAGAATATTTGAATGATTGAACAATTGATAGATCCATCCTAATTCCTTTCATCTCTGCCATTATAAATGGAGGGAATGACCACCTATAGCTAGCTACCTACACCATATAGACAATTGTTGATACTTAAGTCATTCTCACCTGATGGCAGAGAGAGGGTGATGCTCAAATCTTGGTATGTCATAGCTGGTGCTGGATAGTCTTGAACGATCCTTGTACAGTGTACAGACAGACAGACAGATACACACACACACACCTGTTTGGAATGATAGCTAGCTATCTTTAGCCTTTAGCTCGATGCTTGGTGGCTTTTAATATAAGCTCCCTGTCTTGTCTGTCAGTAAAGCCACCAAGCATTGAAGGAAGTCAGCTAGCTAGCTAACTAACTAATGTTACTTGTTGGTGGCCCTTATTTATAACTAAGCTGGCGAAAGCTCGCTAGCTGGAGCGATGGTCAGGTAACGTCAGATAGTCACACAGCTTTTACTTTGAAAACAACTAGCACAAGTATCCTGTTGCAGCCCCTCCTCTCTACGCCCACAACGTCTCTGTTCATTAATTACATTTTGTGGATGACATAAGAAAAATGTATTCATGCAGTCGAAATGGTTATCCGTCTTATGCTGATTGATATTTTTTTGACAATAGCTCTAATGATGAATCCAAAAAATATAGCTCTTATTATCAGAACGCTAATATCATAAACATGCGTGTAGCGACATGAAGTTGGATTTTTGTATCCAAAAGCAGATAAGTTAAAACTAGCTAACTGAGATTGTGTTATATGGAGTTTATGTGTGAATGTGGAGGTCACAAACGTCCAAGGATAACATTTCCTAAATTGGCACTTTGCAAGAATAAGTGATTTTACTAAACAACACAATCATAAACACACTCACTCATTAAGATAAACAAATCAGTCAAACAAATAGGTCGTTTTGTGGGAAATTTTACTTTGAGATCAAAGTTTAGCTTCATTAATGTTATAGAAAACTACCCAGAGCTAACAGGCCATTCGAAATGGCTTCTGATTTATAGAAGGTGCTGTGTTGGTGTTTCCTTTGAGAACTTTGTTAATGTATGTGTGTGTGGATTGTGTGTCTTCATATTATATGTGTGTGTAACCTGTGTCTGTGTAACTGACTCTCACTGACTAAGGCGATGGGGTGGTGGTTGGCCCCTCTATCTGCCCCCAACTATAGGTCCCCTCGTCACCACTTGGAGCGGCTGCTGGAGGAAAGTCTCGGAACAAGGGCAAGTCGCAGGAGTCGGGGTGGAGCAGGAAGCCAGAGAAGGTGCTTCTGCTCTCGTTGTCAGCGTACATGCCGTTGGTGATGGTGTCCTTCACCTGCAGCCACACCCGGTCGCCCATGGCCAGGTGGAGCACCACCTGTTGGCTAGCGGTGCCCAGATGGGCTGGCTCCGTGGTCTTCACGATAGGGTTGAAGTTATGGAACAGACCCACCTTCAGCACCTTGCTGAACACCACCAGGTGGTAGCTGAAGACATAGGTGCCGTTCACCGGTGCCCTGTAGATGCCAATGGTGGGGTCGAAATGAAACTGCTGGTTGGTGATGACTTGGGTGAACGGCACGGGCTTGTCCGGTAGTGGGTAAATTGTGCCGAGCGCGGCGGAGAATGAGGACTGGATGGTTGGCGAGCACGGTCCGGGAATGCCCATCATGCCGAGTTCGCCCTGGTTGCCCTTTTCACCGTTGAGGCCCACGGCACCCTGAGGGCCCACCTCACCCTGCTCTCCCTTGGGCCCTGGGATCCCTTGTTGACCGTCTGCCCCGTCTGCTCCATCTGTGCAGTTGCACACGCCCTCCGCTCCCAGTTCACCTTTCTCACCATCCGTCCCGGGGACCCCAGGGGCACCCATGTCCCCTGTGTCGCCCTTGGGCCCCGTAGTCCCTGGAGGGCCAGCTACCCCGGGGAGACCCCTGGCTCCAGCCGGTCCGGGTATCCCTGGTTGTCCTGCATGGCCCTGGACACTTTCACAGGACGCAGGGCAGGTCCCTACCTCTCCCTGGGGCCCCATCTCTCCCTGTGGACCCTCCAGACCCTGGTCCCCTTTGTCCCCTGAAACACACGGCACACAGCACACGGCACACACACACACACACACACACACACACACACACACACACACACACACACACACACACACACACACACACATAGATGAGATCTAAAGTTCCAAAGTTGGATGCTGGAGAGATTAGTTTATGTTCTGCATCTGTTGTTTGACTAACCTTTGAAGCCGCGGGCCCCCTTAGTGCCGGTGAAACCCATTGGCCCAAGCTCGCCCTTCTCATTTTGATCTCCCTTCTGACCTGTAACAGAGAGGTATAAAGTAAGAGAAAGAGAGAAGAAAGTTGCAAATCATTTTCTGCAAGCTTGGATTACCGTCGCTGCTCAGATATGGAACAGTGCACAGCTTTTTTGCTTTTTTTTTAGTCTTAACAGAATTGACAAGTATCACTTACCCTTCAGTCCTTGGCGGCCCACGAACCCAGGCCGACCTCTGAACCCTGTGAGTCCTCTCCTCCCAGGACTTCCTGGAATACCTTTGTGGGTTAAGAACAACGACGTAAACAATATGTAGCTAGCTAATATACTGTATTTAATATATTATATCTATGCTTGAGAGTGGCAGAGAGAAAAACAGAGAATGAGGCAAAGACAGTGGATGCAGCTAGTTGTATCGTTTGTTAAGATGGTGTGTAGACCTAAAATACTGCCAGAGCAAAAGAAAAGGTCCACACTTCTAATTAGGGTGAAAAAAAACGAAATGTTTTTGATCCATTTGAGACAAACCATATTTTTTCACCTTCATTTTAAGAGAGTGTACATTTCTTTTTCTACTTCTAATGGGACTACCATAAATACAAATAAAATAAAGGTACTAAATAAATGAATACTGTTCTATGCCTGTCTACATACCTGGCAGGCCCCTATCTCCGCTGTCTCCTTTGGGTCCCACGCTGGCCTTGCAGCGGGAGCAGATGCAGAACCAGGGCACCTGGTCCATGGGGGGCGGCACTGGCACCTCCAGCAGTGTCTGGCAGTATGACATGTCTAGCATGTCCGGCTCCGACCCGGCCTCACCTACCAGCAGTTCGCCAGTTCGCCAGTTCCCAGTCATGTTCATGTGAGGGTTGGGTGGCATGTTCATGTGAGGGTTGGGTGGCATGGAGAAGCCAGGATTGGGGTAGTCGGAGGGGAGCATGGGACCGTTGCGGGCATTCATGTTCTGGTTATTGGTGGGCATAGGGTAGTCAGGCATTGGGTACATGTGGAGGTCAGTAGGGGGGATGGGGCTCTCGTCGGAGCCTGGGGACGGGAGAGGGGGCATCTCGTTGTATCCCCCGGGGGGTGAAGTATGCATCGCCGAGGAGATGGTGGAGCATAGGAGCAGTCCCAGCAGACTGGTCGTCTTCTAGAGAGAGAGAGAAAGATAGAAAGAGAGAGACAGAAAAAGAGACAGACACACACACACAGATCCAGAGAGACAAAAAGAGAGAGCCAGATAGGGAACGAGAGAGTGAGAGAGATATTTCCAGTTGTTTTCATGACCTTTCAACAGAACTACTTAATCAATTTTATTTCTTCAAACAATGACCCAAAACTTGTTTTTGATACAAAATGAGAAAAAAAATACAGTGGTATCTCATCGGGCACAAACTGGTTAAATCAACGTTGTTTCAACTTAATTTGTCAACATATTGTGAAATGGAATCTATGTGGAAAATACATTGGATTTGAAAAAAGTCCTCAAAAAGTTGTTTGGAGGGTGAAACTTCAACCACAGGATTATGTCATCATGGTAACCAATTTTCAACATAGACAAATCTTGTATAAAATATGTTGAATTTGTACATTTGAAACAACGTCAGATCTTCAACTTTATATCCACTATCAGAAAAAAACAATAGTCTGGGCAGCACCTCCTACTGGACAGTTGATCTATCTACAGCTATCCATTTGGTTTCTCATCCAGGGTGTTTACCAAGCCCAGCTTTGATATTTGTCACTGACTACTACCAATGTTCTATCATGAGAATGATTACTGAGAGATCTCTTAATAACTAAATAGATAAAGAATAGGACTAAACCAAATCAAACTTTATTTAAAGTGCATTAAAAGTTTGATTTGATTTAGTCCCCGATTATTTGATTGAGATGGAGACATGAATCCAACATATCAATTATTAATTTGTAGACAAACTGGATATTGAACTGTGTTTGGTTGTCAATGCAACCATATATCAACATTTGAAGAAGCTGTATCTTCTGCTTGGATAGTTCCATCTGTGCCACGGACTTAGTCTGGGTTTAATTCCAGTTTGTCTACAAATTAATAATTTAGATGATGGATTCATGTCTCCATCTCAACCAAAAATCTCATTTAGTCCTATTATTTAACTTAGATTTTTGGTTGAGATGGAGACATGAATCCAGCATATTAATTATTAATTTGTAGACAAACTGGAATTAAAGCCAGACTAAGTCAGTGGCATAAAAGATACATCTCCTTCAAATGTTGATATTTGGTTGCGTTGATAACCAAACACAATTCAAAATCACTTTTGCAATACAGTAAATAGCATAAAGTTCAGGCTATCTTACAAACTAATGTACCACTATTTATTCAACCTTAAAATGAGTAACACACCCATGGCCACATTTTGAGATTACTGTAAATGTAATCTTATGTAATCATAGAAAGCGTGCATGTTCAAGATAGCATGCAAAGGTCGCAGGTCTGTGGAGCTCTTCACAATTGCTATAATAATCTGTGCATAATCTTGAACAGCATTCATCACTTGTTTTAATGTAATCTCAAATGCAATCCAGGTCATTTGGTTGTGCTATTAGATGAAGCACGGTGATAACACAATAAGTTGTTGTAAAAATATCTGACATTGTATTCCCATTTGAACTTTGTTGTGCTTTTAAATGGTTGAAAGCGCAGTGATAACACATTCAGATGACAACTAAACCAAAAATCAGATATGGTTTTTCCATTGACATTTGGTTGTGCTACCTCCCGAGTGGCGCAGTGGTCTAAGGCACTGCATTGCAGTGCTAGCTGTGTCACTAGAGATCCTGGTTCGAATCCAGGCTCTGTTGTAGCCGGCCGTGACCGGGAGACCCATGGGGCAGCGCACAATTGGCCCAGCGTCGTCCAGGGTAGGGGAGGGAATGGCCGGCAGGGATATAGCTCAGTTGGTAGAGCATGGTGTTTGCAATGTCAGGGTTGTGGGTTCGATTCCCACGGGGGGCCAGTATGAAAAATGAAAATAATGTATGCACTCACTAACTGTAAGTCGCTCTGGATAAGAGTGTCTGCTAAATGACTTAAATGTAAATGTTAAGATGGTTGAAAGCATAGTGAAAAAACATTAGAATTCAACAAACTTCTGGCTCTCTTTTTGAGTGTTTGAATAAAGGTTGAAATCTCATTGATCAACGTCTCAACCAAATATTACCCACATTTCCACACTGAAATTGCATGATGTGCCCAGTGGGATGTTTTCAGTTAACCTACACCATACTTAATCTTGTTTATTGAACAGTTATAATAGTGATTAGTGACTAATGTACTTTTGTCCTGAGAATTATCCACCAATCCCTTACCAATCACTGTACGCTCATGTCTAACCAATTTATTATGAAGACTATCATCTACTACAGATAATGCAACAAAACAATTTCACTTCTTACTATAGGACCATACAATCCCTATCAACCAATAACACAGAACCTTCATCAATCACCAATACACTTATCAACCAATCAATTGTGCCACTCATCCATAAAACTGATCACTCATTCACGACTCACCAATCCCATTGGTCAATACTCAGTTCGCTCAGTTTCAGTTCGCTGCAGCTAGCGACTGGAACGAGCTGCAAAAAACACTCAAACTGGACAGTTTTATCTCCATCTCTTCATTCAAAGAATCAATCATGGACACTCTTACTGACAGTTGTGGCTGCGTCGCGTGATGTATTGTTGTCTCTACCTTCTTGCCTTTTGTGCTGTTGTCTCTGCCCAATAATGATTGTACCATGTTTTGTGCTGCTACCATGTTGTGCTGCTGCCATGTTGTGATGCTACCATGTTGTTGTCATGTTGTGTTGCTACCATGCTGTGTTGTCATGTGTTGCTACAATGCTATGTTGTTGTCTTAGGTCTCTCTTTATGTAGTGTTGTGGTGTCTCTCTTGTTGTGATGTGTGTTTTATCCAACAACAACAAAAAAATGTATCCCAGCCCCCGTCCCTGCAGGAGGCCTTTTGCCTTTTGGTAGGCCGTCATTGTAAATAAGAATTTGTTCTTAACTGACTTGCCTAGTTAAATAAAGGTTCAATAAAAATAAATAAAAATACCCATACAAGAACAGCCCAAAGTATCAACGGTCAAACCAACAGCCTTGACTCACTGGTAATAGTCTTTTGAAGTTTTCTATTTTTCAAAAGACTATTACCAGTGAGTGCTCCGTGCAGGTTTTCAACCACCACAGATACCCTTTTCACACTACCTTGCCGTTTCAAACCAAACTGTGTTGACTTATTTATACATGGTCCTTTTCAGCAAAGTTCCAGCAACTATGGTGGATCTATATAACTAAGCCAGCTCAGTACAGCTTGGTTTGGCTCAGCTCGGTTCTGCTCAGTAGTGTGAAAAGCCCCAAAGATCCCACTCACAATTTAAAGAGTTGCACTCACCATTCCTTTGGAGTCTTGTGTCATCATGTGCAGGATGAAAGATATTAGTGGAATGATGATCAGGACAGAGGCATTGATCAATTTATAGGCCTCGCCCAAAACAACACTTTAAATCCACCTTGCACCCTCTAGACCTGCAGACAAAGCATATGAGGGAGGAATGGAAGGTGGGAGGAGGAAGAGATACTTCATTGTGCTGTGTACAGAGCAACTAGGGCTTCTACCTGTAAAATGACCTCATTAGCGATCAACAGCATGGTCCACAAAATTATATAATCAAAAGAATAGAGGGGTAAAAAAAAAAGAGCGAGAGAGGCGTCACCCGTGTTGCTACAGTATATTCCACCCTCTTCCTTGTCCCATGACTCCCTCCACCTTGCTCTCTCTTCACTTTTCCTCTCACCTCTCACTCCTCTCCCTCAATGTCACTTTTTCCGTCTTCCTCTCTCTCTCCATCTCCCTTTCCCTCTCATTCTCTGCCTCTCGCTCCACTCTCCGAGGTTTCAGAGAAGGTGTTGATGGAGAGATAAGGAGCTCAGACAGAAAACAGATCTATTTCAGACAGCTGGGTCTGTTGTAACCAGCACTCCATAGACACAAGGGGCTCCACTGGCCTACTTCAGCTCATGTGTCTGTTTCTGGACTGGACTGCTTCCTGAAACCAAGACTGTGGCCCCCTAACAGGAAATGTCAAGACCCCCCAATATAGACCTGGGCCCATATTCATATAGCATCTCAGAGTAGAAGTACTCATCTAGGATCTGTTTAGCCTTTTAGATCATAATGAATAAGATTGGATGGACAGGGGGTGACCCTATCGTAGATCAGTACTCATACTTTGAGATGCTTTATGAATACAGGCTCTGATAAATCACATTGGAGCGATTGCAGTGTGTGGTCTCTTGTATAATATTTGTTTTATATCCAGGACTTGCTCAAAGACATTGGTATGTCTGTACTATTTCCCAATATAATATTGTACATTACATTTACGCAGATGCTCTTATCCAGAGCAACTTACAGGAGCAATTAGGGTTAAGAGCCTTGCTCAAGGGCACATTGACAGATTTTTCACCTAGTTGGCTCGGGGATTAGAACCAGCGACCTTTCGGTTACTGGCACAACGCTCTTAACCACTAAGCTACCTGCCTGACACACTCTGCATTTTATTGAGGAAAAGTGTGTTGAAGTCTTGTTTAAAGTAAGGGAAGGGCAACATGGTCTTGTCTTTGGGTTTTTCAGAGAAAATGAAACTTTGGTAGAAATATGATTAATGTTTAATTAATGGTTGACAAATTAATTAATGGTTGACAAGGGCAATAGTTCAGAGAATTTGTGTGACAGTTATACGCAAGAAAACACCTTCTATAAAATGTCTATACGGATTAATAATGTTATGTATATCAATAATGTTATTTACATCATATAAGCATAATTAAAGATGCACTATGCAGAAATCGCTCCACCCTTTTCCTGGTTGCTAAAATTCTAATAGTTTAACTAATTTCAGTTTATGTAACAAAACAAGCAAGTATAGTGTAGAGAATCATTGTACCATCCAAACCGCAGTGAAATATATTTTCCGTAACCAAAAATATTGTATTTTCAGCTGTTTGAAGCTGATGTACAAAACCGAAAGTAAAAGACGCAAAAACGAGCGCGCATAGAACAGATCTGCCGCTTGAACAGATCTACCGACTTGCTTTCAATGAGAATGACAGATCTGTAACTCACATTTCTATGTGAATTTTGTTGGGTCGCCCAAAAAGTTACAGAATTGTAGCTTTAATATATTAAGTCAAAGTAAATCATGTATTTCACGAGTTGAGGATTTATGTCTTACAATGTTGGCATGGATTCCATCGTGTGCTAGATTTACGATCAAATCTGCGCGTACACATTTTTTGGGTACAAATGAAGCCCCACCAATGTGCTTCTTACATGTTCCAGGGAAACAGGATTAGGGTGGACCGGTAAACTGGTCTGGGACACAACACAGGCCCCTAGCGACCAAACCCCTGACCCTGTTACCTGTGAGGGACCACTTAGCGGGACGGCCAGTTCCGTACCCATAGTGTCCTGGGGAATAACCACACCCTTCCCTCCAAACACCTTTGTTCCCCCCCTGCAGAACTCTATTATCCAGGCCGGTTCTGTAATATATCAACAGTGTGGATACAACAGAAACCTGAGCCATAGAAACAAGGCCCGTGCACAATGAGGATAATGGAGGATGAATGGCGACCCCAATAACTGGCCTCATTTCCACACTCTCAGACACAAATACAGGCCAACCGAAGGTGGCATGCTGTTGTCAATGTGCCTCTGTGTTCTAGTACCCTCTGCGCTTTCTCAGCTTGGTGCCATTTGAACAGTATAGCGATGGTGTACAGTATGTCTGTGTGTGTGTACTCGTGTGTGTGTGTGCGTGTTCGCATACATTTGTTCATACTTTTCTCTGTGCTCTATTGTTCGTCTATATGTAGGCCTACGTGTTTACGTTTCAAGTACTTTGAGCTTTAAATTGAGGCTTCCTAAGCTATTGTGTTGAGAAGGACAGTAGTATTTTAAGAAGGCTACTTGATGCCTTCCCTCTTTCTGAGGGTGTGAATTTGCATGGGAGTGTGTGTTACATAATTGAAAAATGAGAGGTATCATTCATATATGAGTTTGTCCATATAGCATTGTTATCCACCATTGACCCAACTTAACATAATTTTTTGAAAGTATTGGTAACCCTTCATATGAATACCCTCTCCGTTATGCATTATAAGCACATTCACAATGCCTTATGAGCTATGTATAATGCACTATCAACAACAGAGATGCTAATAGCTGCTCATAAACATCTATAACTACATTCATAAAGTATTATGAGCAGGGAGCATAATGCTTGTTTGTACTATTTTGCATATCTTGTATCTGTTACATGTTTCTTACTTAATAACTATTAATGATTTAATTGAATTGTGTACATTATACTGTATAACAAGATGTATGTACAGTACATATTAATGATTAAGTTTGATTTAATGTATATGACCTTAATTCATGTGTACTCATGTGTGCTTGCTTGTGCTTGTGCTCATGTGTGCTTGCTCAGGTTAGAATGGGAGGTGAGTATTGTAGGGAACACTGACTGAGATAGACAGTAGTAACACAGACTGTGAACTCACAGTAAACATCTGAAGTTAGTCATTAACACAGTTTAAACATCACATCCCGTCAGTCCTGTCCCGGCCTTGTTTCTGAAGATGTAAGTAAAAAAATACCTTTTGTGAATCCTTTGTTTTGACATTTCTCTTTTTCATCGGACAATTGTCTGTTTTGATCAATTAAATGTTTTTATTAGTTGATGGCATGGTCATGAGGCAATGCTAATTCACTCCATGGGCATTTATCCCTCCTCCTATCATTTGGACAGGGCCATGTTTGTAGAGATTCCACAGTCGCTAATCGTATCTTTATAAACATTGCATGAGGAAAGATGCAACCAAAGTAACCCAAAGCATGGGGAATTAGCGCACCAGTTTGTGTTTCTCTATGTATCACTAATATTTGAATCTCTGTTTCTTAGAGAAGAACATTGAACTGGAGATAATTGAGTTTGTTGGTCTTTACTATCTGGTATGGGACCTCTATTTTTATTTAGCAATAATTCATTTGGTTTTATGAAGATTTAGATCTTATACCAATATAACTTGTTAATACTGAGTGTACAGCTACTGTGTGAAAATCAGATTAACGTAAACATAAATCTCTAAGCTACCATTTGCAAATGCTTAGTTGACAGTTTCCATTGGCTGCAGGGTCTGTAGATATCATGGGCAAGATTTTCCTCTGTGTGACTGCGGCTCTCGCTTTGTGGTCGGCTTCTGCTCTCAGCACATCAGGTAATAAATGTATAATCTGAAGACCCAGTAGCACGTTTTTCATGTCCACCACTAATGTGATGCAATCACCTGTAAGGTCACACCTGTATACGGACAAACATTGCTAAAAGTTTATGTATTTTTGTAATGTTTCTATATAGTATATAATAATACTGCATGTGCAAGAGGAATTGGAGACTAGCATTGTAGTTCCTAATATCACGGGAACTACAAACAGTTCTGGTGCCTAAAGAGTTACATTTCCTGAATGCTTGCTGTGGTAGGGAAATGCTAGAGTGCCATGTTGCACAAGCACATTGAATAACATTCTAACCTTACAAGACAGTTTTAATCATTTAGCAGATGCTGTTATCCAGAGTGACTTACAGGAGCAATTAGGGTTAAGTGCCTTGCTCAAGGGCACATTAACAGATTTTTCACCTAGTCGGCTCAGGGATTAGAACCAGCAACCTTTCGGTTACTGGCACAACGCTCTTAAACACTAAGCTACCTGCCGCCCCCAGTTCATTGAGTTCTAATATCAGTTGCCTTTTGCAATGCAAAGCAAAAATGAGCGTTTCATATTGGACAAGTCCATGGTAGTCCTCCCTGTTATAGCCCGTTTACCTCCTCTTAATGCCAAATGAACACACCTGGTTTTGTTTGTCAGTGTTTTCCAGCGGTCCTGAGGCCCACATGCTCCTGCGCTCCAAAAGGGCCAACACCTTCCTGGAGGAACTGAAGCCTCCATCGATGGAGCGGGAATGCGTGGAGGAGAGATGTGAGTTTGAGGAGGCAAGGGAGATTTTCAAAACCAGGGAGGCCACGGTAAGCTGTTTTTAATTTAAAAAATGGTGTATACCATTTATCAATTCTGTATGGCGAAGGAATAATAGACTTTGACAGTCTTCTACTTGTTTTCAGTTGGAATTCTGGACGGTTTATACAGGTCAGTGAAGTCTTTTGTTCCGAATAGACTCATATATCCTTCTAACTGCCTTGAATTTTATACATTTTATGTTGTACATTATGTAAACACATTGGCAAACATGCATATTGGGGAATCAGTTCAATGAACAAGACAGAGCTCTACACAATGTTTAAACTACAATCAAATGTTTTCTACCAAAACACCTTCACTCTCGGTCTCCCTGTGTCAATGTACTGTACCTCTCAGGGTTACATCTGTCTTTGGTGTGTATCTTAGATGGAAATCAATGCATTTCAAACCCCTGTGTGAATGGGGCCTGTGTGGACCGCTTCCAGTCCTATGACTGCAGCTGCAATCCAGGATTTGAGGGAAAACACTGCGACCAACGTGAGCCCCTGACACCACTGTCTTTGATATGTTTGCACCTGTGATGTTCTTGACTTTTGAGTGTTTGTTATGTCTCTGATTGGGTGTAAAACATACTATATTTTTCTGTGATCAACTTTTTGTTTCCTAATATATGAGAAACAAACATTAACGTGTTTGTTATGTCTGTGACGTGATGTGATACTATTTTCTGATGTGTGTTTTGTCTTGGAGAGTACTTGTTATGTCTCTGGTTCTGGTTCTGTTTCTTGTGTTGGTGCTTCTTTGTGTTTTGGCTTTGATACTGTCTGTTGTGAATAGCTAGCACAGCCACTAATTGCGCAATAGCCAACGGTGGTTGTGACCATGAGTGCCAAAACAATGAGGATGGCCTGAGACGTACCTGCAGATGTGTCCAGGGATACCGTCTCCACCTGAACTCTAGACAATGTGTCCCCAAAGGTAAGAATTACTCTGGGGCCCTGTCTAGAAAAAACTCCGGCTAGGGGAACCATGCCTGGTTCTCTTCTGTTGGCACAGGGAATTCTCCTCACATGGGACACCATTAATGTAGGGGATTGTCTAATTTGTAAGTATGTGTTATAGAAATGTGTACGAGAGTATACAGTGTTTCGGAATGTTCATCCATGTGTGTCTTAAGCGGAAAAACTCGGGTAGGTGGAGAAAGCAGAGAGAGGCGGGTGGAAAGGACAGGGCAGGCAAAGCAGTGACTGTATGAAATGACAAAATGTTTTTGTGTTTTGTGTGACTACAGTGCCCAAATAAATCAAAATAGAGACAGGTTCTTATTGAGCGAGGCATCAAAGCGAACAACCCACCCACCCTGGTTCGGTTGGGTCATTATAATTCAAAACAATGCATTCTAAAATAAATCACACACATCAGTGGCGGTCAGTGCCATTTAAGATGAGGGAGGACACATTTTGCTTTCAGTCCTAGATTAATTATCTGATCCTTTGATTGGGTGGATAACATGTCAGTTCATGCTGCAAGAGCTCTGATAGGCTGGAGGACGTCCTCTGGAAGTTGTCATAATTACTGTGTAAGTCTATGGAAGGGGGTGAGAACCATGAGCCTCCTAGGTTTTGTATTGAAGTCAATGTACCCAGAGGAGGACGGAAGCTAGCTGTCCTCCGGCTACACCTTGGCGCTACCCTACAGAGTGCTGTTGAGGTTACTGTAGACCTTCTTTGCAAAATAGTGTGTTTTAATCAATTATTTGGTGACGTGATTATATTTAGTATAGTTTTATCTAAAAAGGATAACTTTTTTAATGTTTTACCATTTTTATTTTTATGAAATTCACTGAGGAGGATGGTCCTCCCTTCCTCCTCTGAGGAGCCTCCACTGACACACACGCCTCGCCCACTCACCTTTGGCGAGTTTATCATATTAGTGTGTGACTGCTTGTGCTTTAGTGTACAGTACAGTCTCTCTCCGTTCCTCTCTTACCTTTAGGTCACCACTCCTGTGGGCAGCTACTGGTGGCCAAGACCTCCTACAGTAAACCCATTCAAGGACTACTGCCCTGGCTGGTAGGGGGAGAAATGGGCAAGAAGGGGGAGAGCCCCTGGCAGGTACCATCCATACATTGATCCATACACTATCCATACATTGATTCTGTTTCAGTACCCATCCACTACAACTGACATAAAAAGTAGTCTAGTGTCAAGATGATTCCACTTCCCAGCCAGTAAAGGGAAAAGAAAGACACCATGTAATTTCGAGATTTGCAGGGCAATATTACATTTGTGGTTGAAACATCTAACTGGATCTACACAACCAATGACGTGGGATGTGGAATCATATTGACATTAGACTACGATGGAAATCTGAAAACATCTGACGAACATACATTTAGGAGTGTAATACTGCTTTAAAAAGTAATGTACTGTATAAAGTTGTTTGTGTGTGTTTGTGGGTGTCTTAGGCTCTTGTGTTGAATGCAAGGGGGAAGTTTCACTGCGGAGGGGTCTTAATTGATGAGAACTGGGTCCTCACCGCAGCCCATTGCCTGACCAGTAGCCTTCGCTTCAGCGTCAGACTGGGTAAGTCACATTATACCTTCATCACTTCCCCGATACAATTATTATTATACACACCGGCAGACCAATCCTTCTCACCTTCTTCTCCCTATACACAGCCAGTTTATGGTAATTTTCAATAGGGCATGCAAAGGAAAACATTTAAAACCTATTGCAATGGAAAATGAGTGTTTCTCATCAGTGACTGTAAAACACTTTATCCTATGTTGCTGCAACCAGCTCTTTATCACTGATTATCCATATTTAACTTTCACTCCTCTACTATTTCAACAACAGGTGACTACGAGCGCTATAAGCTGGAGGGCACTGAAGTCACTGTGCCGGTGATCAAGACCTTCTCTCACCCGAACTACAACAAAGAGACGGTGGACAACGACATCGCCCTGCTGCGCCTGGACTCTCCTGTCACCTTCTCCGAGTACATCCTCCCGGCATGCCTCCCTAGCCGCGCTCTGGCCGAGGGCGTGCTCCACCTCAATGGCACACGCACAGTGGTGACGGGTTGGGGCAAGGAGGAGCAGAACTCCCAGCGCTTCACCTCAGCCCTCAACTTCATCGAGGTGCCGCTGGTGGAGCATGAGCTGTGTGCCCGTCACATGGTCAACAACGTGACAGGTAACGTTCTGTGCGCCGGTGTGATAGGCCGGCGGGAGGACGCGTGCGAGGGCGACAGCGGCGGCCCAATGGTCACCTTGTACCATAACACCTGGTTCCTCATCGGCCTGGTGTCCTGGGGCGAGGGCTGTGGTGACGAGGACAAACTGGGCATCTACACCAAGGTGTCCAACTACAATGAGTGGATTGAGAGTGTGCGGAAGGGGTGGTACAAGGCCCCTGAGCCCTAAGACAAGTCCCTCTACATTTCAAATTCCTTCCCTCCATCCACCCTACTGAGTCTATCCACCTGGGTACAGGTTAGATATCTAACATGCTTTGTGAAATAAATCAACACATTCTCAAGTTTCACAGTTGTTCTTTCATGTTACTTTGCAGATTCATTATTTTGTCATCTTTACAGACAAAGGTACAGTAGAATACTGGCCTTTGGTATAATTCACAGTTCATATTCTTGGTCACACTTTATTTGGATAGTCCCATAAAGATTATCTACAGATGGTCATACTATGAACAAACTATCTGTTGATAAGCAACTGCTTGCTAAGGTTAGGGTTACAAGTTTAGATTAAAGGGGTAAGGGTTAAGGTTAGAGTTAGGTTAAGGGTTAAGTTTAGGGTTAGGATAAGGGTTAAGGTTAGGGCTAGGGTTAGTGGATAGGGAGTTGAAATGTTGTTGACAGTTATTGAACATCTGCTTTACATCTACACATCATCTACTTGGGACTATCCAAATAAAGTGTTACCTTTTTCATTGCTGCCCTGCTTAACAACAGATATCTACGTTTTCCTATGAGATTTACAGTGATATACTTTCTTAAAGGGATTGTAGTTGCCTAATATTCATCCCTAGTTCATACAGAAGCCATTTTTCTATTGGCTATTTCTACCTCGTTGTAGCACATCCAGTAGAATGGTTAAAGGCCAGCACTTGTACAAACAGTTGTTCACGAAATTCACAGATATACAGTCTCATAGATATACAGTCTCAATTATCATATGGTTGATTTCTTCTCTCTAGTCTAGATTTTTTTTGTCTCTTGTCTTAATGTTTTTTATGGCTTAAACATGTCAGACACATAGCTTCAGTAAAGTCTCAAATCCTTTAGGCTACATAAGCAGTACCTAGCACCTGAGATACACATAATACATGTAATACCAAAGACAGGTCATAGATTAACCTATAGCAATTAACAACATTAAACAACACTGAAAAAGTGTCTAAAAGTACCCAAGATATACATTCAACAGACACTCTTATCCAGAAGCAATTAGTGCAAAGTGCCTTGCTTAAGGGCACATCAGACAATTTTTCACCTACTTGGCTCAGGGATTTGAACCAGCAACCTTTTGGTTACTGGCCCAACACTCTAAACCGCTAGGCTACCTGCCGCCCCATATGTATGGAAGGGGAACATCTGATCATGGTTGCAAACAGGTTTACCTAACGTATGCTGGGATGCACTCACAATAACAAAAAATATATGTACGTGACCATATAAGCACCCCAACAGCCAAATCAAATCAAATTTTATTGGTCACGTACACATATTTTGCAGATTTTATCGTAGGCACAGCAAAATGCTTATGTTTCTAGCTCCAACAGTGCAGTATACCTAACAATACAAAACCATACACAGAAATCCAAAACATTTAAAGAAAGAAATTAAGAAATATCAGAACAAGCAATGTCAGAGTCCAGAATATATATATATATATATATATATATATATATATATATATATATATATATATATATATATATACACTACCAGTCAAAAGTTTGGACACACCTACTCATTCAAGGGTTTTTCTTTATTTTTACTATTTTCTACATTGTAGAATAATAGTGAAGACATCAAAACTGTAGTAACCAAAAAAGTGTTAAACAAATCAAAATATATTTTATATTTGAGATTCTTCAAATAGCCACCCTTTGCCTTGATGACAGCTTTGCACACTCTTGGCATTCTTTCAACCAGCTTCACCTGGAATGGTTTTCCAACAGTCTTGAAGGAGTTCCCACATATGCTGAGCATTTGTTGGCTGCTTTTCCTTCACTCTGCGGTCCGACTCATCCCAAACCATCTCAATTTTGTGGAGGCCAGGTCATATGATGCAGCACTCCATCACTCTCCTTCTTGGTAAAATGATGACAGCTTTGCACAATCTTGGCATTCTCTAAACCAGCTTCATGAGGAAGTCACGTGGAATGCATTTCAAATAACAGGTGTGCCTTGTTAAAAGTTAATTTGTGGAATTTCTTTCCTTCTTAATGCGTTTGAGCCAATCAGTTGTGTTGTGACAAGGTAGGGGTGGTATACAGAAGATAGCCCTATTTGGTAAATGACCAAGTCCATATTATGGCAAGAACAGCTCAAATAAGCAAAGAGAAACGACAGTCCATCATTACTTTAAGACACGAAGGTCAGTCAATACGGAACATTTCAAGAACTTTGAAAGTTTCTTTAAGTGCAGTTGCAAAAACCATCAAGCGCTATGATGAAACTGGCTCTCATGAGGACCGCCACAGGAATGGAAGACCCAGAGTTACCTCTGCTGTAGAGGATAAGTTCATTAGAGTTACCAGCCTTAGAAATTGCAGCCCATATAAATGCTTCACAGAGTTCACATCACAGACACATCTCAACATCAACTGTTCAGAGGGGACTGTGGGAATCAGGCCTTAATGGTCGAATTGCTGCAAAGAAGCCACTACTAAAGGTCACCAATAAGAAGAAGAGACCTGCTTGGGCCAAGAAACACAAGCAATGGACATTAGACCGGTGGAAATTTGTCCTTTGGTCTGGAGTCCAATATGGAGATTTTTGGTTCCAACCGCCGTGTCTTTGTGAGACGCGGTGTGGGTGAATGGATGATCTCCGCATGTGTATTTCCCACCATAAAGCATGGAGGAGGAGATGTTATGGTGTGGGAGTGCATTGCTGGTGACACTGTCTGTGATTTATTTATTTAGAATTCAAGGCACACTTAACCAGCATGGCTACCACAGCATTCTGCAGCGATACGCCATCCCATCTGGTTTGTGCTAAGTGGGACTATCATTTGTTTTTCAACAGCACAATGACCCAACACACCTCCAGGCTGTGTAAGGGCTATTTTACCAAGAAGGAGAGTGATGGAGTGCTGCATCAGATGACCTGGCCTCACAATCACCCGTCCTCAACCCAATTGAGATGGTTTGGGATGAGTTGGACCACAGAGTGAAGGAAAAGCAGCCAACAAGTGCTCAGCATATGTGGGAACTCCTTCAAGACTGTTGGAAAAGCATTCCAGGTGAAGCTGGTTGAGAGAATGCCAAGAGTGTGCAAAGCTGTCATCAAGGCAAAGGGTGGCTACTTTGAAGGATTTCAAATATGGTTACTACGTGATTGTGTTATTTCATAGTTTTGATGTATTCACTATATGGATGGACCATTTCAGTTTGTCAGTGATGTGCACGCGCACGCCGAGGAACTTGAAGCTTTTCACCCTCTCCAGTTGATGGATATGGATAGGGGCGTTCTCCCTCAACGTCAACAAAGTGAAGGAGCTGATCGTGGACTTCAGGAGACAGCAGAAGGAGCACGCCCCATCCATATCCATCGACTGGAGAGGGTGAAAAGCTTCAAGTTCCTCGGCGTGCGCGTGCACATCACTGACAAACTGAAATGGTCCATCCACATAGACAGTGTGGTGAAGAAGGCGCAACAGCGCCTCTTCAACCTCAGTAGGCTGAAGAAATTCGGCTTGGCCCCTAAGACCCTCACAAATTTCTACAGATGCACCATTGAGAGCATCCTGTCGGGATGTATCACCGCCTGGTAAGGCAACTGCATCGTCTGCAACCACAGGGCTCTCCAGAGGGTGGTGCGGTCAGCCCAACGCATCACTGCCTGCCATCCAGGACATCTACAGCACCCTTTGTCACAAGAAGGCCAAGAAGATCATCAAGGACCTCAGCCACCCAATCCATGGTCTGTTCACCCCACTACCATCTAGAAGGCGGAGACAGTACAGGTGCATCAGACTGAAAAACAGCTTTTATCTCCAGGCCATCAGACTGTTAAATAGTCACCACTAGCCGACCTCCGCCCAGTACCATGGACTGAACTTTAGTCACTGCTACTAGCCAGCTGCCAACCAGTACTCAACCCTGCACCTTAGAGACCGCTGCCCTAGGTACATAGCAATTGAACACTGGTCACTTTAATCATGTTTACATACTGTTTTACCCACTTCATTTGTATATACTGTATTCTAGTCAAGGCTCATCCTATATAACTACTGCTGTACACACCTTTTCAATTCATATACTGTCCATACTGTCTATACACACCATCATATACATATATATTTATATTCCGGACTGACATTGCTTGTTCTAATATTTCTATATATTAAATTGTTTGGATTTGCGTGTATTGTTTTGTATTGTTAGGTATTACTGCACTGTTGGAGCTAGGAACATAAGCATTTCGCTACACCCGCAATAACATCTGCAAAATATGTGTACGCGACCAATAACATTTGATTTGATTTGATGCTTTATCTACTCAATAGCAACCCTCTATTGTAGCTTGTTGTATTACCTGAGCACAGGTCATTGCACCTGCTCTACATTTGCTGCTATAACTAACGTTTAATGGCTTAAGACTCTTTCAATTCCTGCAGAGTTTAGATTCAGTATTGCTCAAATAAATATTTAATGTGTGGCAGAGAAGAGTTTCTGAGCTGAAGAGATTTCAACACAAAAAGTCTGTAGTAGTACATCTCCACAAAGCAGTCCATCGGGTTTGTCATGTTTTTTACTCTATTCCATTGTAATACTTCCCTCTAGAGGTTAAAGGTGGCACTGCAACAGTCTCTGCAGTGTTTGTACAGGTGTATATAAGTGCGGTCAATAAGTATAGAGCCAGAGTAACACTCTCTATGCAACCCATGGAAATATACATTATTGTGACATATTATTAAGAGATTGGGTTGCTTTATGAACCAGCTGTCCACCTCTTTGGATACAATGCTAGTTTCCCAGACACAGATGTCCTTTAAAAGTGCTATATATATTTAAAATTTTTTGTCATTTAGCAGACGCTCTTTTCCAGTGCGACTTACATGAGCAATTAGGGTTAAGTGCCTTGCTCAAGGGCACATCGACAGATTTTTCACCTAGTCGGCTCGGGGATTAGAACCAGCAAACTTTCGGTTACTGGCAAAACACTCTTAGCCACTAAGCTACCTATAAAACTCATGTATCATTAAACCTAGTCCTGGATATAAAATTGAGATTCTCTATTGACCATGGTTTTTAGTCTAGGACTAGGCTTAATCTGTGTCCGGGAAACCGGCCCAAAGAGTTTCAGGACTGTCGGCTTAGGGTGGAGAGCTGCAGGGTCCTAGAGGGCGAGGAATATGGCACAACGTTAGGTTGGGGCGTTGTCCACCTCCCCCCGCCTCTTTTTCAGCTCTTGCTCATATCTTTCCAGCTGGGCCCAGAATCCCGAGTTGGGGTCCACCACTGAGCGAGAAGTCCTCACTTTCTGGAGAAGAAGATGAAGAAACGGAGTGTATAACGTAATCAATTACCTGATCAGCCCTGGGACATACATACTGTAGCTGAATCACACAGCACATTGGGTGCATCTCAATACTCTAATATGACTTCCTCTCCTCTCCTCCTGACGCAATGACATTAAAGAACTGGGCAGATATTTAAAGCAAGCAAAGTCTTGGTAAGCATCCTTGAAACAGTTTTTACTCAGTCGTGGTTAATTTCAGATCATTGAAAATGAAAGAGAGGAGAAGGAGAGGAGACTAAAGGCATCTGCATGCTTCCCAGCCGAAACAGTTTTGAAGAGTGTGCATATATTATGATGACATTTTGTGCCGTTTTTGTTCGTTTTGGACTTCGGTAAGTGTTTTTTCGGCTGTTTGGGCACACCACATTTTTTCTCTAGGCAAGTCGAAGTCTGTAGCCGAAGTCTACGCCCCTTCACATTTACATTTACATTTACGTCATTTAGCAGACACTCTTATCCCTTCGTCGGTGATTGGACAACAAAGACAATAAAGTCTTTGTTGTCGTTCAATTTGAGATGACTCGTTTTCATGCACATTTTTTCATTGAGAAATACTGCACCAAACATCTTAGATTTAAAATCGCGCAACTAAGATCTCCTCAGCAAAAACATCAAAAATTAATGACAACTTCTTGAGTTGTCTTAGGTGAATTCTGACTATTTTGAGGAAGTCTATACTGGCTACAGCATCTCAAAAAGGACAAACAGTACTATTGCCGCTTTTTGTCTCGTTGTTCAAGTGAAGGTCTTTTTGGGGGAGCATGCGAGCACACTCGTTCGGTTCGCCTAGCCGAGTTTGGCTAGGTGCCAGCCAAACTGAAGCATGCTGATGCCTTAAGAGGAAGCCACTTTGAGATGCACCCATACGGTTTACAACCACAAAAACAAAGACAGACAGAAATCAGCTGATTATTCTACTTTACATTAGAGACTGAGTTTGGGTGAATTCAATTTAAATTCAGTCTATTCAGGAGGTTAATGGAAAAGTCCCAGTTATTGTCAATGAGGATTTTGAGGAGTCACTTCGTGAATTGACAGAGCTATTAACCATCTCGCCCTGGAAAGAATCACAATTACAATAAAATGACAATTAGACCAAAACGTCTTGCCATCTTTAACCCATCACTCCCATCCCTCCCTCCCTCCCTCCCTCCCTCCCTCTTTTTGTCACCTACCGTAAACGCGTCAGCCAATGAGAGCTTGCGGTACTTCATGAGGTACGCCACGCAGATGGTGGCAGAGCGGCTGCGGCCGTTCTTGCAATAGACGACGGTGTGGCCTCCCTTGGATGCCTCGTCCCGGATAGCGTCGGCACAGCTGTCGAAGTAGCGGTACAGGTCCTCAGTGGGGTCGTCGTAGACGGGCACACGCAGCGCAGTGATGCGTGACGCCTCGGGGAAGGGCTGCTGCTTGGACACGTTGATGCACAGCGTCACTGCCTCCTGCTGGATGAGGTCGTCAGTGCAGGCCGAGCGCGCGTTGCTGATGAACAGCGCATTGGTGACCTTGCACAGCTGGAGCTGCGGCTGGAGCATCGTCGACGGATGACCTTTAACCCTGGTGACACGTCGACCTTTGCTAACTAACCCTGCGCTGCGCTCACACGCTCACTCGCACGAATGTCAACTTTCCTTTCTCCTATTTCACATATACACATGCACTTGCATACAACACTTTCGACTTGTATCTTTCCCACAAACACTTCACATTGACATTGATACAGAAGGCTGCAATGACATTCTCACACTACACACAAATAAATAACAGTAGCCTACACACTGCACACAAGTAGATTCACACTTTTCACATGCACCCCCTAATGACAATACAAACACATGCAATCACACTTCCAGTGACATTCATTCATTCCACAAACATACATACACTCACTAACACCGCCTACGCACTTGCTCTCTCACTGGAACACACTCTTCCTAGGGAAACTGTCTCTCCTTCAGGCTATGGCATGTGGGGGTTGTCGTGGCAGTCAGCTCTGGCCATCTGACTCTGTCCTAATAGCAAGCTATATTTATTGTAGGGGTTAGGTAGGTCCACGGTCAGGCACTCCCTGGGTCCTAACACCAGTTTAGTTCACGTTTGAAGGCTCCACAGTGATTCGTATTCTATGTGATGAGCTGGGGGTAGATTTAATAGAGTAGATGGTCTTTTTTAGTGTAGTGATCATGCAGTGTGCACCCACACACATATGCACAACACACACACATTTGAAGAGTAGATCAGAGAAGAGATTGAATTATATCAATTAAAAGAGGAGAGTATAAATTCACACAATGGGGAATATGACATTTTTAAAAAGCACACATTTGAAGGTGCTTATGTGTGATGGAAAACACATAAGTAATACAACTCATTATGACCATAAACACACCGGTATTCCACAATCATAAATTCACTGATATCCTAGGAACTAATCAGAATCACATTGATTCAGAGACATGGACACACACAGACTTAGTGCCAGTCTGTGCAGCTATCCTGTTTGCTGTGTCACCACGCTATCCTCCTGCTTCATCATCACTGGACTTTGGAGGTCAAACTCTGACTGACTCAGCAATTGCCTGATGCCTACTCCAGCCCATCCATTGCTTACAGTATGTCTGTCTGTCTGTCTGTCTGTGTGTGTGTGTGTGTGTGTGTGTGTGTGTGTGTGTGTGTGTGTGTGTGTGTGTGTGTGTGTGTGTTTGTGTGTGTGTGTGTGTGTACGTGCGTGCGTGCGTGCGTGTGCGTGTGTGTGTGTGTGTGTGTGTGTGTGTAGTGAGATGGCAGACTGTGTTGTACCCTCTGTCCTCTCTGAAGGGGTTAGTGTGTGAGGGCTCTAGCCTGCTGCATCCTGAAAAACATGACCTTCCTCTCCTTTCACCAGGATACACACATCTCAACCTCCACATATGTAAGTGTGTCCGTGTGTGTGTTGTTTTAGTCTGCCCTAAACATAAAACAGTGTTTTCTGTGAGAGATAAGTGTTTCCACTGTTCTATGAAGTTGATGTGTGTTCTCAGTTGTGTTTGATTTAATTTAGTTCCCAGACACTTCCACCCAAATGCGCGAAGAGTCTGGTTGGCCAATGCGTGTGCGAGAGAGAGAGGAAAAGAGAAGCACTGATCTCAGTTGTCTGTAGTTATATTTAGCTGAGAGAGAGAGAGAGAGAGAGAGAGAGAGAGAGAGAGAGAGAGAGAGAGAGAGAGAGAGAGAGAGAGAGAGAGAGAGAGAGAGAGAGAGAGAGAGAGAGAGAGAGAGAGAGAGAGAGAGAGAGAGAGAGAGAGAGAGAGAGGTATGAAGAGGCTAGAAACCAACTTCTGTAAAATACTAGCTTCAAAGAGTACAGCTAGGTTGATGTATAGGTTTTTGCAAAAAATGGTTTCGGGTTTAAAAACTATGCCACAAAATAACCATTATACATTGGGACATTTCTACTTTACTGTGGGCGGATTCGATTATGCTGAGCCGCTGGGCACTGGTCTATGGCCTGTGACATGAACAGCAAAAGCAGTGAGGGAGGAGCGCCCTTCCCAAATCAACAGTAATCTCTCTGCACCGCTCAGTCATGTAGTCAACAAGGCAGCATGGTGCATCGTCTAGAAACATACAAACACATAAAATATTTGTTTGAATTTTTTAACTAGTTTTCATTGGGAAGGCAGATTATGCGTTTTTATCAAAAGCAATCACTTTTGCATGTGAAAACACAAAATCCTACTCATTACTCCACATGCTAATTTACGTCACTTTTGTTTTGAGCCGACTTCGCCATGGGCTTTGAATGGGGCACCCGGTTCCAAAACGAATAGAATCAACTTTCTGCCCTAATGAAAAAAGATTGCAGTATAACTGCAGTATGCTGCAAATACTGCATCCAAAATATCACCGTTTTTTTACTGCAGTAATTTTGCAGTGTAACTGCAGTTAGAGTTATTCTGCAATTACTGTGTCCAAAATACCACAGTTGACTGCAGTTACTGCACTTTTACTGCAGTTTCAAAGGGTGTGTTCGTAAATTCAATCTGGAGTGCCAGAGTGCGCTCAGAGTGCGCTCTGGGCGGTCGTAAATTCAGAGCATTGTCAGGTTGTCTGTTTGTCAATTCAGAGCGTTTTGCTCTCGGAGCGTTCAGAGCGCACACTGGATGCTCTGGCCGAGGAGTAGGGTTGATCCGAGCGTTCTGACCTCACAACGGCAGCTAACGTTGGCTAGCTTGCTAGCTACTTCCAGACACAAATGAGAGAACACCTCACTCTGACCATTTTACTCGCCCTAGCAGAGCTGGTTAGGCTGTTTTCATGTTATCTAGAGCGTTGGTGACTGTAACTGTGCTGCTGGCAACAATTTAATTACGCTTATTTGCTGACTTTTACTGACACCGGCCACATTCAACAGGTGTTGAGCGTTCATCAGTTATTCTGCGCTCTGGCACACTGAGACGACAGTGCTCTGAAATCGGAGTAGATAGCCAGAGTGAATTTACAAACGCACCCAAAACTGCAATATTATTTTGTAAGGGCGCCGGTGCAACAGACGCCTACCCGAGCGCCCAGTCCAGATTCATTGAATTCCCTTATTATTATTATTATTATTATTATTAGTAGTAGTAGTAGTACCAGTACCCTAATCCTCCTCCAGTAGTTGGAGAGGCTACAGAAAGATAGGGAGGGTGTTGATCCATCTGATTTGCTTAAGAGACGTCTGGATACTGTGTATCAGGATTTTGTGGCCATTTACACAGATGGTTCAGAAGACCTAAGGACAGGACGTACTGGGTCAGCATTTGTAGTGCAGGAATGTGGGGTGGAAGTCAGGAAACGTATTACAGATAATCTGGCTGTATATATACGGCGGAGCTGATGGCCATACTGTTGGCCTTGCAGTGGGTGGAGGAAGTCAAACAAGACAGAGTAGTTATTTACTCTGATTCATGTGCAGTGTTAATGAGTCTCCAGTCCTTTAGCTCACGTAACAGACAATACCTGCTTTATGAGGTGCTACAAACCCATGGCAGGTTGAAAAAAAAAAATTATGCACTCACTAACTGTAAGTCGCTCTGGATAAGAGCATCTGCTAAATGACTAAAATGTAAATGTAAATGATTAAACAGATGGGTATTCAGATAATATTTACTTGGGTTCCAGTCCATGTGGGGGTGGAGGGGAACGAGGCAGTAGATGAACTGGCTAAACAAGCACTTAGTAGTGGGGAAGTTGATGTTTAAGTTTCAATGAGCAAGGCAGAGGCAAAAATACTGATATATACAGTGATGGTGCAGAGATGGCAGGAGCAGTGGAGTAGAGATAATAAGGGAAGGCATTTATTTCAAGTACAGACGAAAGTCGGGGAGGGGAGGACGGCAGGAAATGACAGAAGAGAGGAGGTTATTTTTTACAAGATTAAGGGTGGGACACAGCCAGTTGAATAAGACATTAAATGTGGTAGGAAAGCATCCAACAGGAAAGTGTGATTACTGTCAGGAAACAGAGACCGTGAAGCATGTATTGCTACAGTGTGGGCAGGATCAGAGGGAAAGAGAGAGGATGAGATCTAGTATGAGGGAGAAGGGGATACAGGAAATGAGTTGAAAGAGTATATTGACTAGAACGTCATTAGAGGCAGGTAGGATTTAGTTCATCCCTGTCTCTGGCCTACACTCCAGTACAGTAGGTGGCGGCAATGCACCATAACGTTGGATGCCAACCGCCGATAGACCCCACTGAAGAAGAAGAATAAGAATAAGAAGAATACCCTAATTACGTGATGACGTTAGAAACGCCCACCACCGGCGTAATGTAGTCAGTCGTGTTTAAAAAAAAAAAAAACTGAAGCAGGAGAAAGCGCCGAAATGGAGGCCGGCGTAGGTGGCTAAACACGAGAAGTGACAAACCGATACATTTTCAATAAACTTTGAGGCGCTTATGATTCTCAAAAAGAGTATCTCTGAGAAGAATCTAGTTATCCATAGCTAGATAACTCTGCATTGGATATTGTTGGTGAGTTTCTAAGCATCGCGTTGTTGTTGTAAAGACTACTTCCACCGGGCGCCATTTAATTACGTTGTCAAGTCAGGAACAAAACATCGATTTGAAGAGGAACGGATTGTGATGTCTATTTTCGTGTTAGACACAAACCTTGAAATAGCTTACTGTCTATCCATACACCGTAAACTAATCCCTTAATAGTTTGGCAGCTAGCTAACGTTTTTCTTTGTTATTCATATTGACCTACGTTAGCGTGTTAGCTAAGCGTTAGCTAGCAAGCGTTAACGTTAGCTGGCTAGCAGCCACCACCTCGTCCATTTCAAAGGCTAGTAATGGCTTGTTGACATCAACTTAACTAGTTACCTAACTTTAGGCATAGTTTCCCCCACATAAAATACAGTTGGGGTCATAACTATTGCAGTTGGTCAACAACTTGGATAACAATCCAACCAGCCAGTGTAACTTCACGTTAACTTAGCTAATCAGCCGCGCACTGGTTGCCAGGATCTGTGCGCTAGCTAGCATTAGCTGGTTAGCTAATTAGCATAGAAACCTCTGGTTAGCTAACTAGCATAGAAACCTCGTGTGCTGCTGGATAACGTTACCGTGGCAAGAAATTCAGACTCCCATAGAACTGCAACAGTAGCTAGATAGCTTAAACATTTAGCTAGCTGTCTTAGTAGCTAATAGCTAACCAACCTTAGTTAACTACCGGTAGTTAGCTACCTCTCTGACTCTGGACATAATAACATTGCGGGTAACGTTAGTTAGCTAATCAGTTAGCCTATAAGTTGACTCCAGATAGCTAGCTACCTCCCAACGACGCTGGCTTTGGACCCGGGCTAGGGGTACAAATAAAGTTGTTTGAATAGTTGCATATGTTGCCCTCACTAGGTAGCTAGTTAGTTACTTTTCTCAATTAAACTGCTTTATAACTTACTTTTGGACATAAGTGGAAGTTGTCAATTGTACAAATCCAACAAGGAACAATTGCACACAGTGTAGCACACCGAATCACTGCATATTTCCTCACTAGTGTCCTGGTTATAATGGTCTGTCCTAATGCACAAAATAAAGTGGATTTTATTATGGCCACATGTTGGGGAAATGTATTGAAGAGAATGATGACATGAGAAATTGTCAATTGTAGCTTATTTGAAATGAGTCATTTTGTGAAGTTTCTGAGCCTAATGTTAGATAAAAAGTATTACTGTCAGTGGGTTCTGTGTTTTTATTACCACATTATGTAAAATGTCTGTTTACTCATTTAGTTATTTACATGTGAAAGTGTAATGAAATGCACTTTGATTAGCCTTGATACAGTTTGTTTGTTCTTTATGCAAGGCAACTCTTAACTGTGTTCATTCATTGTCATGCCAAACATGTTTCATGCCAAACATGTATGACATTGATGAAGGAGTTGGCTACAGTATGGGACCAGAGCGTTTTGGAATATTGCTTCATTGTCCATTTATTATAAGTGGTCCCACTCTTCGATAAACATATCTTAGTGTCGCTTCTAGTTGTAGGATGTGTTTGTGTTTTAATGGTGGCTGGTCTTTTTCCTTTATGTAAAGCCAGCCTTATTACTATGCTGCATGTAGAGGGCAGCAGGGAGTGTTTTCTTTGACGTCATTGAGATGTTTTCTACAAATGTGTGTACAATGCTGAATGTTGTTGCTATAGTAGGCCTATAGCTAGATTTGCCTAAACTGAGTTTGCTCAAAGTTCACCCAGGTACTGCTTACATGCGCATACATGAATGTCATGACTGACTGTTGCATTGCTGTTTTGAATTGTGCTCATGGCAGGCTTGCTGTACACCTGTGTTCACCATAGGTTCAATGTACAGCCGAATAAGCTTGTGCACGATAGTATGACAGAACAAAGTTTAAATGTAACCTATAATTGATGCTTGCAAGATGGTATGACTGAAGCCATGTTTGTTTTGTTTCCTGTGTCTTTTGTTATGAAAGACGGGCAAAGGAAGTCTGGAAACCTGTTGCAACAACACCCCTTTTGCCACTCATTAATTTAGACTTGCCCATATTTGCAAGCTCACCAATCTAGAACTCCTCTGAACTGATTTACATGTCAAGCAAGTAAATGTTGTGTCTTTGTAATCACATAGGCCTAATTGGTAGAAGTTGCCCGTCACTGCTGGTTCAGGATTATATGTTTTTATTGACCTAAATAGTAGGGCTGTGAAGATACCAGTATCGCAATATTGTTACTTTTTCCATGGCAAAAGTGAAAACACGAAGCAGACCTAACTCTTTGATTCTTTAAAAACCTGCGGTATGTAAAATACTGTGCTATAGCTTGGAAAATAAATAAATGTGACTCTGGATGACAACATAATGATGTTTGTTTCCAACATTAGGGCTGCTTTCCTAAATAAGTTTAAATCTACTTCGTGTTTGTTTTCTTGCCACGGTACTAACGAGTATCAAATCAAATTTTATTGGTCACATGCGCCGAATACAACAGGTGCAGACATTACAGTGAAATGCTTACTTACAGCCCTTAACCAACAGTGCATTTATTTTAAACAAAAAAAGTAAAAATAAAACAACAAAAAAAGTGTTGAGAAAAAAAAGAGCAGAAGTAAAATAAAGTGACAGTAGGGAGGCTATATATACAGGGGGGTGCCGTTGCAGAGTCAATGTGCGGGGGCACCGGCTAGTTGAGGTAATATGTACATGTGGGTAGAGTTAAAGTGACTATGCATAAATACTTAGCAGCAGCGTAAAAAGGATGGGGTGGAGGGGCAGTGCAAATAGTCCGGGTAGCCATAATTCGCTTTTCAGGAGTCTTATGGCTTGGGGGTAGAAGCTGTTGAGAAGTCTTTTGGACCTAGACTTGGCACTCCGGTACCGCTTGCCGTGCGGTAGCAGAGAGAACAGTCTATGACTAGGGTGGCTGGAATCTTTGACAATTTTGAGGGCCTTCATGATACTGGTATCATCCCGGCCCTACTAAATAGGCCTAATTAAGGTTGTTAGGATTTGGGGTTGGATAGTCCGATCCTAGATTTGTCTAGGACTGTGATCACTACCCACCTGTGGTGTACGTTCTCAGTTTCAGATGTGCCTGTCCAGTCAGGGGAGGTGTCATGTCTTATTGTTATTTGAAAAGACAGAACTCTGCAATTAGACAGCATCTACTTATGAGTTGACTGTTCTGAGAAATGTATATTGTGGGTGTTTGTGGTGATAAAGCTTCTTGGTAGAGAAATGTTGCAAATTAATGCCTGATCAGTTACATGGGCCGAAGCTGAATTTGTCATCTGTAGTTACAGTATAATTAATCTTCTAAATAATGGCTGCACAAACCTGTTAGACCCAATTAGCTGAGATGACTTTTGTGCCCTTTCAAAATAGATTTAGTATGGATATTTTGAAGAAGCACTGCCCAAGTATTTTGTGAGAATACTGCATTGTTTAGCATCTTATCTCTGTACTCATGACAGATTTACTTTTCAACTGCCTCTCACCTCCACCCCCCTCTTCCATCTCTCCCCAGGTTTAGAGGAGCAGCAGATTGACCATGGCGACGGACACCAGCTCCCCGCCACGGTTCTTCCACATGCCGCGGTTCCAGCACCAGGCGCCACGGCAGCTCTTCTACAAGCGGCCCGACTTCGCCCAGCAGCAGGCCATGCAGCAGCTCACCTTCGACGGCAAGCGCATGCGTAAGGCTGTCAACCGCAAGACCATTGACTACAACCCCTCGGTCATCAGACACCTGGAGGTAATGGACGTGAGATGAAGCATCAGTTTTATTTTTATTTTGTGATCAAACTTTTGAGTTCTCTGGTGGCCCACTCAATGAACACATTTTTTCCAGCCACCACAGCACAGTCTGTTTCTAAAGAAACTGGACTTTGTGCACAGAGTAATGGCATTGCATTGGATAGCAGCCCAAGGCTCAACATTAACAGTTGTCCTATTTTCCAAGACAAGTAAAAAAATACAAAATAACAAGCAAACAAGAAGAATATAGATTTAATTTGTCTGAATGGACAAGTAAAAAAATAAAAACTTTATTCCGATCAGAGGCCAACATTGGAATAATATTCATCCATTTTTCGTGTAGGCCTACATAAATAAAAAAAAGCCTGCATGTTGAAGTGTAGGTAATATGCAGGTGATATTGGCTTATAGCCTCATGTCCAAACCGATGCTGACATGAGGGAGGTGGCAGAAAATGTAGCCAAACTTTAATAAGACTTTTAATTACGTAAATGTAGACTAAACGCCGGTCATGTTTGACAAATATAATGAAAGATCGAATCCTACTACACCGGCTCTGACACTCGTCAGATGTGGCAGGGCTTGCAAACTATCACAAATTACAAAGGGAAACTCAGCCACGAGCTGCCCAATGACGTGAACCTACCAGAAGAGCTGAATGCCTTCTATGCTCGCTTCGAGGCAAACACTGAACCATGCATGAGAGCACCAGCTGTTCCAGGCGACTGTGATCATGCTGTCCGTAGCCGATGTTAGTCAGACCTTTAAACAGGATAACATTCACAAGGCCGCAGGGCCAGACGGATTACCAGGACATGTACTTGGAGCGTGCGCTGACCAGCTGGCAAGTGTCTTCACTGACGTTTCTCTTCCTCAATAGTGTGCAGCGAATTTTACTAGATGAAAAGCCGAAATGAGTATGATATCCTGGCATTTAAAGCATACTACATTTCCGAAATGTTACATATTATAAAGCTTAATTTTTGCGCATGCCTAAAATGACTACCTTTTAGAATGCAAGTATGGGTATTCGGACATGGCCAGTTTCTAATATCCACACGCAGACATGACCATGAGCGCAGAGAGCTGTACTTGAGCACTCACTCCCACGTATGTACAGTGCATTTGGAAAGTATTCAGATCCCTTTACTTTTTCCACATTTTGTTACGTTACAGCCTTATTAAACAATTTATTAAATTATTATATTGCATTTACATAAGTATTCAGACCCTTTACTCAGTACTTTGTTGAAGCACCTTTGGCAGCGATTACAGCCTTGAGTCTACTTGGGTATGACGCTTCAAGCTTGGCACACCTGTACTTCGGAAGTTTCTCCTATTCTTCTCTGCAGATCCTCTCAAGCTCTGTCAGGTTGGATGGGGAGCGTCGCTGCACAGCTATTTTCTGGTCTGTCCAGAGATGTTCAAGTCTGGGCTCTGGCTGGGATACTCAAGGACATTCAGAGTTGTCCTGAAGCAACTCGTGCGTTGTCTTGTCTGTGTGCTTAGGGTCGTTGTCCTGTTGGAAGGTGAACCTTCACCCCAGTCTGAGGTCCTGAGCGCTCTGGAGCAGGTTTTCATCAAGGATCGCTCTGTACTTTGTTCCGTTCATCTTTTCCTCGATCTTGACTAGTCACCCAGTCCCTGCCGCTGAAAAACATCCACACAGCATGATGCTGCCACCACCATGCTTAACCGTAGGAATGGTGCCAGGTTTCCTCCAGACGTGCCGCTTGGCATTGAGTTGAATCTTGGTTTCATCAGACCAGAGAATCTTGTTTCTCATGGTCTGAGAGTCCTATAGGTGCCTTTTGGCAAACCAAGCGGGCTGTCATGTGCCTTTTACTGAGGAGTAGCTTCCATCTGACCACTCTACTACCATAAAGGCCTGATTTGTTGGAGTGCTGCAGAGATGATTGTCCTTCTGGAAGGTTCTCCCATCTCCACAGAGGAATTCTGGAGCTCTGTCAGACTGACCAGTGGGTTCTTGGTCACCTCCCTGACCAAGTCCCTTCTCCCCCGATTGCTCAGTTTGGCCAGGCGGCTAGCTCTAGGAAGAGTCTTGGTGGTTCCAAACTTCTTCCATTTAAGAATGATGGAGGCCACTGTTCTTGGGGACCTTCAATGCTGCAGACATTTTTTGGTACCCTTCCCCAGATCTGTGCCTCGACACAATCCTGTCTCGGCGCTCTACGGACAATTGCTTTGACCTCATGGCTTGGTTTTTGTTGTGACATGCACTGTCAACTGTGGGACCTGATATAGACAGGTGTGTCTTTCCAAATAATGTCCATTCAATTGAATTTACCAATCAAGTTATAAAAACATCTCAAGGATGATCAATGGGAACAGGATGCACCTGAGCTCAATTTCGAGTCTCATAGCAAGGAGTCTGAATACTTATGTAAATAAGATATTTCTGTGTTATTTTTAATGCATTTGAAAAAATGTCTAAACCTGATTTCGCTTTGTCATTATGAGGTAGTGTGTGTAGATTGATGAGACATTTTTTATTTAATCCATTGTAGAATAAGGCTGTAACGTAACAAAATGTGAAAAAGGTCTAGGGGTCTGAATATTTTCTGAATGCATTGTATTTGGCTGAAATGTATGTGAATGCAAAGACCTTTGTCCCTTTTTTCATGGTTCCTTAAATGCTTTCTTTTTCTTGACTGCAGAATCGCTTGTGGCAGCGAGACCACAGAGATTTCCGTGCCATCCAACCAGATGCAGGATGCTACAATGATGTAAGTATGGACAGATACTAGGCTTATATGATTTACAATTAAAACAGTGATTTTGACCTTCTGTTGTCCGTGAGCCAGTAAGAAAATATGTTATCAATGAATCCGTGTCAGGGTGTTAGCAAGTCCCTCTTCCTGGCTAGATTTGATGTATTTTGTACCCATTTTTAGACAATATGCTGAAATGTCTCTTTTTTTCTCTCATCTCCCTTTATTCCTCTGGCTCTTGTAGCTGGTTCCTCCTGTGGGCATCTTGAGTAACCCCATGAACGCAGTGACCACAAAGTTTGTCCGAACCTCCACAAACAAAGTAAAGTGCCCCGTCTTTGTCATAAGGGTAAGTCTCTCCTCACACACTTTCCTCATTTGTTCAGGGCAGATTACTTGTATCACTCTGAGACCATGTGAAGCCCATAGTGCATGGGTATCACTCAATTCCTGGAGGGCTGTGTGTCGTCTGGTTTTTGTTATTACATTTTGTGTCCAATGAAGACCGAGACAACCAGGTGAAGGGAGTTCCTGACTAATCACTAGACAAGTTTCCATTGAACCGGGTTTATTCGATGAAAGCAAAGTCTCAAAAAACATTGCGAAATGTGAAATGGAAAAGGCAGCTATAGGAGAAATTATAGGAGAAATGTTCTAAAGATGGGCAAAGTTTGTATCTGTTAGACGGATGGATTTTCTTTTGTCTAACTTTCTTTATTGCGACAAATGATGGAAAGTGTTTTTCTAAATAAATGATGGCAGAATAATTTTGAAGGTATTTGAAGATACGCGTGTATCTATAAAGCGCAAATCACATTTACGTAAGTATTCAGACCATTTACTCAGTACTTTGTTGAAGCACCTTTGGCAGCGATTACAGTCTCAAATCTTCTTGGGTGTGACTCAAGAAGCTTGGCACACCTGTATTTGGGGAGTTTCTCCCACTCTTCTCTACAGATCCTCTCAAGCTCTGTCAGGTTGGATGGGGAGCGTTGCTGCACAGCTATTTTCAGGTCTCTCCAGAGATGTTTTATCAGGTTAATGTCTGGGCTCTGGCTGGGCCACTCAAGGACATTCAGAGACTTGTCCCGAAGCCACTCCTGCGTAGTCTTGGCTGTGTGCTTAAGGTCGTTGTCCTGTTGGAAGGTGAACCTTCGCCCCAGTCTGAGGTCCTGAGCGATCTGGAGCAGGTTTTCATCAAGGATCTCTCTGTACTTCACTCCGTTCATCTTTCCCTCGATCTTGACTAGTGTCCCAGTCCCTGCCGCTGAAAAACCTCCCCACAGCATGATGCTGCCACCACCATGCTTCACCGTAGAGATGGTGCCAGGTTTCCTCCAGACGTGACGCTTGGCATTCAGGCCAAAGAGTTCAATCTAATCTTGGTTTCATCTGACCAGAGAATCTTGTTTCTCATTGTCAGAGTCCTTTCGGTGCCTTTTGGCAAACTCCACGTGGGCAGTCATGTGCCTTTTTATTGAGGAGTGGCTTCCGTCTGGCCACTCTACCATAATCTGATTAGTGGAGTGCTATAGAGATGGTTGTTCTCCCATCTCCACAGAGGAACTCTGGAGCTTTGTCAGAGTGACCATTGGGTTCTTGGTCACCTCCCTGACCAAGTCCCTTCTCCCCCGATTGCTCAGTTTGGCCAAGCGGCCAGCTCTAGGAAGAATCTAGGTGGTTCCAAACTTCTTCCATTTAATAATGATGGAGGCCACTGTGTTCTTGGACCCCTTCAATGCTGCAGAAATGTTCTGGTACCGTACTGTAACATAACAAAAAGGGAAGGGGTCTGAATACTTTCCGAATGCACTGTAGAGCTTGATTTATAAGAGAAAAACAAAACAATTTCTCTAAATATGCTTTGTTGCACAATTAAACATCAATACACTACATTTCAAACAATCTGGAATAATCTAATGAAGGCTTGTAAAATTATACGTAGGCTAAATATAAGCCTTGAACCATAACACCCACTAATCATTTAATTATTTGATCAATATAGTTTAACCTGCTTTTTTTCAATAATCACTGATCTGGCTTTCAAGTCTGTCTACGAAAATGCCCTTTTTACAAATGTAAATAGAACCGTGCACATTGCACATCCACTAATAATGACCAACTTCTGGTAGCAGGCATTTTAGAAAACGTATACAGGTCTCATAAACAATCTCTCAAGCACAAGCCCACTGCTAGTGAGTAGCCAGCTAATCTTTATACACTGCTCAAAAAAATAAAGGGAACACTAAAATAACACATCCTAGATCTGAATGAATGAAATAATCTTATTAAATACTTTTTTCTTTACATAGTTGAATGTGCTGACAACAAAATCACACAAAAATTATCAATGGAAATCAAATGTATCTGGATTTGGAGTCACCCTCAAAATTAAAGTGGAAAACCACACTACAGGCTGATCCAACTTTGATGTAATGTCCTTAAAACAAGTCAAAATGAGGCTCAGTAGTGTGTGGCCTCCACGTGCCTGTATGACCTCCCTACAACGCCTGGGCATGCTCCTGATGAGGTGGCGGATGGTCTCCTGAGGGATCTCCTCCCAGACCTGGACTAAAGGATCCGCCAACTCCTGGACAGTCTGTGGTGCAACGTGGCGTTGGTGGATGGAGCGAGACATGATGTCCCAGATGTGCTCAATTGGATTCAGGTCTGGGGAACTGGCGGGCCAGTCCATAGCATCAATGCCTTCCTCTTGCAGGAACTGCTGACACACTCCAGCCACATGAGGTCTAGCATTCTTGCATTAGGAGGAACCCAGGGCCAACCGCACCAGCATATGGT
Source organism: Coregonus lavaretus (assembly GCF_964263955.1). Lineage (NCBI taxonomy): Eukaryota > Metazoa > Chordata > Actinopteri > Salmoniformes > Salmonidae > Coregonus > Coregonus lavaretus. The sequence goes on along the minus strand of NC_140010.1, from coordinate 43,267,673 downwards.
CTCACAAGGGGTCTGAGGATCTCATCTCGGTACCTAATGGCAGTCAGGCTACCTCTGGCGAGCACATGGAGGGCTGTGCGGCCCCCCAAAGAAATGCCACGCCCACCATGACTGACCCACCGCCAAGAAGACGAGCACAGGGCGCCAGTGGCGAATTTGCCAATCTTGGTGTTCTCTGGCAAATGCCAAACATCCTGCACGGTGTTGGGCTGTGAGCACAACCCCCACCTGTGGACGTCGGGCCCTCATACCACCCTCATGGAGTCTGTTTCTGACCGTTTGAGCAGACACATGCACATTTGTGGCCTGCTGGGGGTCATTTTGCAGGGCTCTGGCAGTGCTCCTCCTTGCACAAAGGCGGAGGTAGCGGTCCTGCTGCTGGGTTGTTGCCCTCCTATGGGCTCCTCCACGTCTCCTGATGTACTGGCCTGTCTCCTGGTAGCGCCTCCATGCTCTGGACACTACGCTGACAGACACAGCAAACCTTCTTGCCACAGCTCGCATTGATGTGCCATCCTGGATGAGCTGCACTATCTGAGCCACTTGTGTGGGTTGTAGACTCCATCTCATGCTACCACTAGAGTGAAAGCACCGCCAGCATTCAAAAGTGACCAAAACATCAGCCAGGAAGCATAGGAACTGAGAAGTGGTCTGTGGTCACCACCTGCAAAACCAGTCCTTTATTGGGGGTGTCTTGCTAATTGCCTATAATTTCCACCTGTTGTCTATTCTATTTGCACAACAGCATGTGAAATTTGTCAATCAGTGTTGCTTCCTAAGTGGACAGTTTGATTTCACAGAAGTGTGATTGACTTGGAGTTACATTGTGTTGTTTAAGTGTTCCCTTTATTTTTTAAAGCCGTGTATTTAAAGTCTTGCCAACTTGGATCTATTTGCTTGCTCAAAAGGTAGAACAGTTGAACTGTTATGAATACACCCTCCTGTTCGTCTCCAACTGTTTGAACAACACAGCCTGTTCACTTTGTTTAGATGTTGAAATCAAGTGGCCAAGCTACCTGGAGAAGAAGATGCTTATTTCTCAGAATGTGAACGAGTTGCTAATCCCGTATACAAATGCATTTTTTTATGCTCATTGTACATTTGTAAAACACAGACTATACAGCTAGCATAAGTCTGTGGCTATAATGCTGCTAGTGATACGTGGTGCCAAATGCGACAAACTGAGCATTCATTTTCCTCAATCATGTTAATTCTTGATACTCCCGTCTTAGTAGGGACTGCTCTGTTCTAAATGTTGGGAGTTGAGACATAAAAAGGGTATCGTTACAAAGGTTACGTTCTCTATTACATGTTGGGACATACCTTAAATGCAAATAGCAAGTTGAAACTGCTTGTTGTCAGAGAGGAAGAAGTGATTTTCCGTCTCTTTTTTTTGTGAGTGGCAGGGGGAGGGGCTTAGTGTCTGTGTGTGAGTGGTAAGGTGCACAGAAGGAGCGATGGAAACCAGACCAAAAAGACAAAGACTTATACCTTGATTCTTGCGATACAGGCATTTGGAACATCATGCTAAAACATACATTCAAATTAATCAAATTAATTTGATATATCACCCAGCCCTACTTACAATTATTTCAGAAGAACAGGAGGGCAAGTTTTACCATAGCACGGACCGTGGCGATACGTTGTCACATGAGAATGATTAGAATATGGCAAATATTAGTCAATTCTTGCATTCTAGGGGGGGGGGGTGTCATTACATCCAACTGTTTTTATCGACAACAGTTACATGGAAATGCACCGTAGCAGCCAATTGTTGCATCTATTTTCTATGCAAACTTTTTAATGTTGCCAAAAAATCGACAATACTTTGGACAAGTTTATGGAAACATAGCTCATGCCCTTAATTGGTCAATCTAGTACATGGGACGAGCCAAAACCCACACACTCGGTCCACCAGGAATTGAGTTTTCTGCAGAATATAAACCGGCACTTCAGAAGGTCATTACTAAGTTCAGTCTCACTTATCTATTTTTGTTCCATTTTTCATTACCCCTTTAATTTATCCAACTGTTCCTCCCTTTCTCTCCTCGTCTCCTCCATCCCTCTCCCTCGTTCATAGTGGACTCCTGAGGGGAGGCGACTTGTCACAGGAGCCTCCAGTGGGGAGTTCACCTTGTGGAACGGACTTACCTTCAACTTTGAGACCATCTTACAGGTAAAAATTGAATCCACCCTCCTACAACACTTTACAATGAACTTAAAAATTCAGAGATGTTTTTTTGTTGTTGAAAGGTGTATTCAGCCGGCGGAGCCAAAGGTTATGGTTAGGCATGGGGTTGGAACCACAAGAAATGCGGCGGTTGTATATCCACTGTCTTCTAGCCCCTGTGTTTTTGGTCCTGGTGCTTTCTCTGACGCTACGTCTGTCTCTCCTCTACTCCCCTCAGGCCCATGACAGCCCCGTGCGGGCCATGACCTGGTCTCACAACGACATGTGGATGCTGACGGCCGACCACGGCGGCTACGTCAAGTACTGGCAGTCCAACATGAACAACGTCAAGATGTTCCAGGCTCACAAGGAGGCGATTAGAGAGGCCAGGTCTATACACAATCTACCATTTTCTGTAGTTAACCCCAGCCTATTACTGTTGTTATTGCTGTTTCCCCTGAAAATGATTGATAAATGTACGTCTGTGCTGTCGCAACACTGCACTGATCTTTTTTATATTTCTCTTCTTATTGCCTGTGGCTCATGATGAGTTGTGTATCTTGATTTTTTCTATACATAACTACTATGTACAGAAAAGGTTGATTTTCACGGTCTTGTTAAATAAAGTGTTGATCTATATCTATACTCAAAAGGTATTGACGCACGTTAAGACTACTGGTTTGCATAGATGAGCCCAGAGGGACAGAGTTATACCGAATAAAGTGGAGAGGTTGCACCTGATGTTGGGACAGGGAGGTTTGAATGTGGCGCACTTCCACAAGGGGGCAGTATTATCCCTCTTATGGACCTTTGGGGAAGGCGTCTCACACACACATAAGGTCACTCCATCCACACACTTTGCCACGGTCCCGTGGTTGGTTTGAAGTTTTTTGAGATGTAGGCAAACGCATGTCTACAATTCCCACCTTTTGGATCCACCAATATTGCCACCCCCATGTTGTCCGCCGTTGAATCTATCCCAGTGACAAAACCCACATCCACAAGTGACCCCATAGCTTCTTGAATAAAGATAATTTCTGTTGAACACACAACCAAATTGCCTCTGGGGTTAGAGTAGTTGGCCATCACCCTTCACTTTGAATTTCCACGCAACCCACAAGGTCGCTTTGACCACCCACCTTCCCATCACCCCAATTTCCCTGGTATATTGAAAGTTAAAGATGCACTATGCAGAAATCGCTCCACCATTGCCTCGTTGCTAAAGATTCTAATAGTTTGCTTAATTTCAGTTTGTGACAAAACAAGCAAGTATAGTGTAGAGAATCATTGTACCATCTAAACCGCTGTGAAATATTGCATTTTCAGCTGTTTGAAGCTTGTGTACAAAACCGAAAGTAAAAGATGCAAAAACTAAACTTAAGAACGGGAAGCATAGAAATGGCACACGTTGAACAAATCTACCGCTTCTTAGACTTGCTTTCAATGAGTGACAGATCTATAACACACTTTTCTATGTGCATTTGGTTGGGTCGCCCAAAAAGTTACATATTGCAGCTTTAATATCTAAATTGAATGGGGCAGTGGAGTTAGAGATTTATTTAATAAAAGGTTGCCATTGTGTATATTTCTACCTTTGGTGGTGGTTGCCTTCATGGAGCTTTACGAAAATATTCAATAAAGATCATGAATAGGGTTTTATGCTGGGTTTACCTCGTGACCTGTAACATAACTTAAAGCTTCACTCTTGAATACATAACTTCTCAATGCCACAACTTATTTTCTTTGACTGTTAATGTTTGAGGGGCACTTTTACTGTCTTGTTGTTAATATTTAACGTGCATTGAATCTCCAGGACCAATTGAAAATGAAGCATCTTAGGGCTGTGGCGTAGCCCTGGGAAAATTATGACAGGAGGAAAAGGGCACTGACATCATACAAGCATTGATGGCTGTGCTCCAAAACTGAAGATTGCAATTAGGGAACTAGTCAAGAAGTTCCTCAGGTGTCTCTTGTGTCAGGTGTAGGCTGTCTTTGCTGTTGGTATGAGTCACGTTTGGGCCTAGTACGTTAGTTCATCACTACATTACAACTGTTGCGTCAACTACAGACAGAAACATATTATCTGATTGACTAACAGGAATGCACTACCTCATGATGCTGTAAAAAAAATAATATAAGTTTGTCTGTTTTCAGACATAGGCCTAAGCTCTGCAAATCTGGAAATGATATAGTGCCGCTGCCTATCATTTCCATCATTTTGTAAAGTGTATATTGCTTGATCTATAAAACAGATCACCTTTGACATATCTCAACAGAAGTCCACTTTTGGTCAAATACTACGGCTCTGTAATCTCACCCTAGACAGCCCAGTTACATTTTCCCCTAGCTTCTACTTCTTTGTGTGCACAAATTGGATTAGTTAATGCATTATGGCCAACGTTTCACAAGGTCTAGTGGAGGGCAAGGCTGAGCTTTCGCCATATTGGCTTCACCTTTCTGATCACCTCAGTCTGTAAACACTGAAGGGAATAGGAATAGCAATGGGACTGGCCAAGAGTTGTTGAAGATTATGAATGGCTTGCAGATATTGTGCATGTTAAGAAAGGCAGGTTTAGATTTAGTTTTTAGCTGGCTTGCTTACTGTTGCTTTAGTGTAAGGCCAAGACAAATGCAGTTATTGTAGGTATTGGTAATTTGAGTATAGATGGTAATGCTTGTGTAAACTGAGAAAGATGAATTTAACTTGGGTTTACGTCTAGTGTGAAGATTGCTTTTGGGTTACAGTTTAGACCTGATTGTGTCTTTAAAAATAAATAAATGGTTATACAGGTGTACACTACATGACCAAAAGTATGTGGACACATGCTTGTCGAACGTCTCATTCCAAAATCAGGGGCATTAATATGGAATTGGCCCCCCCTTTGCTGCTATAACAGCCTCCCCTCTTCTGGGAAGGCTTTCCACTAGATTTTGGAACATTGCTGCGGGTACTTGCTTCCATTCAGCCACAAGAGCATTAGTGAGGTCGGACACTGATGTCGGACGATTAGGCCTGGCTCGCAGTCGGCATTCCAATTAATCCCAAAGGTGTTCGATGGGGTTGAGGTCAGGGCTCTGTGCAGGCCAGTCAAGTTCTTCCACACCGATCTCGACAAACAATTTCTGTATGGACCTTGCTTTGTGCACGAGGGCATTGTCATGCTGAAACAGGAAAGGGCCTTCCCAAAACTGTTGCCACAAAGTTTGTGGCAACAGTTGTCTAGAATGTAATTGTATACTGTAGTGTTAAGATTTCCCTTCACTGGAACTAAGGAGCCTAGGCCAAACCATGAAAAACAGCCCCAGACCATTATTCCTCCACCAAACTTTACAGTTGGCACTTTGCGTTGGGGCAGGTAGCGTTCTCCTGGCATCTGCCAAACCCAGATTTGTCCGTCGACTGCCAGATGGTGAAGTGTGAATCATCACTCCAGAGAAGGCGTTTCCACTGCTCCGGAGTCCAATGGCGGCAAGCTTTACACCACTCCAGCCGACGCTTGGCATTGCACATGGTGTTCTTAGGCTTGTGTACGGCTGCTCGGCCATGGAAACCCATTTCATGAAGTTCCCGATGAACAGTTATTGTGCTGACGTTGGTTCCAGAGGCAGTTTGGAACTCGGTAGTGAGTGTTGCAAACGAGGACAGACTATTTTTACGCGCTTCAGCGCTCGGCTTTCCCGTTCTGTGAGCTTGTGTGGCCTACCGCTTCGCAGCTGATCTGTTGTTGCAAATCAATCCCAGAACAACAGCAAAGGACCTTGTGAAGATGCTGGAGGAAACAGATACAAAAGTATTTGTATCCACAGTAAAACGAGTCCTATATCGACATAACCTGAAAGGCTGCTCGGCAAGGAAGAAGCCACTGCTCCAAAACCGCCATAGAAAAGCCAGACTACTGTTTGCAACTGCACATGGGGACAAAGATCGTACTTTTTGGAGAAATGTCCTCTTTTCTGATGAAACAAAAATAGAACTGTTTGGCCATAATGAACATCGTTATGTTTGGAGGGAAAAAGGAGGTTGCTTGCAAGCCGAAGAACACCATTCCAACCGTGAAGCACAGGGGTGGCAGCATCATGCTGTGGGGGTGCTTTGCTACAGGAGGGACTGGTGCACTTCACAAAATAGATGGCATCATGAGGAAGGAAAATGATGTGGATATATTGAAGCAACTCAAGACGTCAGTCAGGAAGTTAAAGCTTGGTCGCAAATGGGTCTTCCAAATGGACTGACCCCAAGCATACTTCCAATGTCGTGGCAAAATGGCTTAAGGACAACAAAGTAAAGGTATTGGAGTGGCCATCACAAAGCCCTGACCTCAATCCTATAGACAATTTGTGGGCAGAACTGAAAAGGCGTGTGCGAGCAAGGAGACCTACAAACCTCCTTGAAAATGTATGCACTCACTAACTGTAAGTCGCTTTGGATAAGAGCGTCTGCTAAATGACTTAAATGTAAATGTTGCTCCCAGACATTCCCACTTCACAATAACAGCACTTACAGTTAACCGGGGCAGCCCTAGCAGGTCAGAAATGTGACGAACTGACTTGTTGGAAAGGTGGCATCCAATGACGGTGCCACGTTGAATGTCACTGAGCTCTTCAATGTTTGTCTATGGAGATTGCATGGCGGTGTGCTCGATTTTATGCACCTGTCAGCAACGGGTGTGGCTGAAATAGCTGAATCCGCTAATTTGAAGGGGTGTCCACATACTTTTGTATATATAATGTAGGTGTAGTTACGTTTTGGGTAGATACGTTCTAGTGTAATGACTCAACGTGTTAGTTGTGGGGCAAGACTGTTTGTTGAATGAGATAGTATTTGTCTTGAGTTTCCGTCACTGTTCAGGTCAAGTTTTGTGAATTTTGTTAAATGCCAAAACACAGCTAGAGGGTGAGGTTGCTGTTGTGCCCAGGAAATGCCCCCTAAGTGGTTGTACTGTACTAAGTTGTACTAGGATTTGACCCTGTTGTAAACCCTGGGAGCCCAACTGTGTCTTCCTGCATTGTTGATTGTCTTCCTGCCTCACTCTGTCTTCAGTTTCTCACCTACGGATAATAAATTTGCCACTTGCTCTGACGACGGAACCGTACGCATCTGGGACTTTCTACGCTGTCACGAGGAGAGAATTCTCAGAGGTATGTTTTCTGTTGAATACACATACAGCTGTACCTAATTGATACACCTCACTGACCACTGACTCACCCCCGAAAACATGTTCCTTTACTGTACCCATAAGTCTGAACCATCCATGAACACAAACCTTTGTGAATGAATAGGTAGGCCTATCCCAACACCAACTAGGCACGTTGCACGAGCATTTAATTGCATCAATTGTATTTTATATAATATAGCTATAAAGGCTAAAGCTAGTTCAGTTTCCAAACATACATGTCGTACATAATGTATTTACATTGTGAGGTTGGTTAGTAAGAGTTATTCTTCCTATAGCTTTTGAATTAGTGATTAGACTTAGGCTCTGCAGTACAAAAGCATTGATGTTCAGCATGCTATCATTAGCATATTTATTTATTTCATGTTTATTATTTTTGATACACCATAATTATGGCGTTCGATAAACCATAGCTAGGTTTTTGAAGCTGCAGTTACAGTTCACACCACTATCTGCAGTAATGAACAGCTGCTTCTTTTCATCTAGCTAGCTAGAAGTGTTTAGTGTTAGGGCAATAATGCTTATGTTGGGCGGTCATCTCCTTTAATATCAGAATTACAAAATGATTCACTTTTAAATTAAAAGGGAATTTAGTATTTTGCACCTTAATGTTAGATGGTTTCTTAATGTTTTCCTTAACATTCCTTTATGTTTGATGGTTCTTCCCCTGAAAGTAGTCTATGGGCCAGGAGAAACTGTAATCCATGGTTTGTTTCTTTTTTTTTAACAGCTACCACTAACTTGAGCTAACTTTTGCCACCGTTAGCTAAAAATCAATGGGAGGAATGGGGCATGCCTGACTCATTAAAAATGTAATGGCCAAATAGCTCAATCATTTGGTTTGACGTTACTTAAAGGTGATTTTTTGTTGTTGCCGGGAACCACATGCGATCACTCCCAGTAGATTTTTAGATAACGATAGCTAAAGTTAGCTGAAGTTTAGTGGCTGTTTAAAGAAACCGTGGATTACATTTTGTACTGGCCCATCGACTACTTTCATGGGGAGGAACCATCTTACATTAAGTTGTGAAATACTGAACTTCCCCTTTTAATGTTTCTTTCAACATCATTACATGCACTAATACAGTACATTCGGAAAGTATTCAGACCCCTTGACTTTTTCCACATTTTGTTACGTTACAGCCTTATTCTAAAATGTATGAAATATTTATTTTTCATCAATCTACACACAATACCCCATAATGACAAAGCGAAAACAGGTTTTTAGAAATGTTTGCAAATGTATTAAAAATAAACAAACACTACCGTTCAAAAGTTTGGTGGTCACTTAGAAATGTCCTTGTTTTTGAAAGAGAAGCATTTTTTTTGTCCATTAAAATAACATCAAAAAGATCAGAAATACATTGTAGACATTGTTAATGTTGTAAATGGCTATTGTAGCTGGAAACGGCTGATTTTTTTATGGAATATCTACATTTATGCTATATAAGGTCCCACAGTTGACAGTGCATGTCAGGTCATAAACCAAGCCATGAGGTCGCAGGAATTGTCCATAGAGCTCCGACAGGATTGTGTCGAGGCACAGATCTGGGGAAGGATAGCAAAAAATGTCTGCAGCATTGAAGGTCCCCAAGAACACAGTGGCCTCCATCATTCTTAAATGGAAGAAGTTTGGAACCACCAACTTCCTAGAGCTGGCTGCCCGGCCAAACTGAGCAATTGGGGGAGAAGGGCCTTGGTCAGGGAGGTGACCAAAAACCCGATGGTCACTCTGACAGAGCTCCAGAGTTCCTCTGTGGAGATGGGAGAACTTTCCAGAAGGACAACCATCTCTCCAGCACTCTAACAATCAGGCCTTTATGGTAGAGGGGCCAGACGGACGCCACTCCTCAGTAAAAGGCACATGACAGCCCGCTTGGAGTTTGCCAAAAGAAACCTAAAGGACTCTGACTATGAGAAACAAGATTCTCTGGTTTGATGAAACCAAGATTGAGCTCTTTGGCCTGAATGCCAAGCATCATGTCTGGAGGAAACCTGGCTCCATCCCTACGGTGAAGCATGGTGGTGGCAGCATTATGCTGTGGGGAGGTTTTTCAGCGGCAGGGACTGGGAGACTAGTCAGGATCGAGGGAAAGAGGACCGGAGCAAAGTACAGAGATCCTTGATAAAAACCTTCTCCAGATCGCTTAGGACCTCAGACTGGGGAGAAGGTTCACCTTCCAACAGAGCCCGGACTTGAACCCGATCGAACATCTCCGGAGACACCTGAATATAGCTGTGCAGCGAGGCTCCCCATCCAACCTGACAGAGCTTGAGGGGATCTGCAGAGAAGAATGGGAGAAACTTCCCAAATACAGGTGTGCCAAGCTTGTAGCGTCATGTCCAAGAAGACTCAAGGCTGTAATTGCTGCCAAAGGTTCTTCAACAAAGTTCTGAGTAAAGGGTCTGAATGCTTATGTAAATGTCATATTTCAGTTTTTTTATTTTTTATAAATATGCAAACATTTCTAAACACCTGAGTTTGCTTTGTCATTATGGGGTATTGTGTGTAGATTGAGGGGAATAAAAAAATATATATATTTTAGAATAAGGCTGTAATGTAACTGTGGAAGAAGTCAAGGGGTCTGAATACTTTCCGAATGCACTGTAGGTTGAGCAGGATTATTAGTGATGGTATACTATATTCACAGGAACTGGTTTCAGTGCCCCATACTCTTGTATATTAGTGCATCATAAGAGTACACGGTTTGGTGTGTTCTTTTCTGTAGTGTGTCTGTCTTATGTCAGGATCTTGATGGTTCAGCATGATTCACAGTCACGTCAAGACATCAAGTCTTTGTTGCATAAACACCCTAGTCAGGAAAAAAACATTCCTCCTTGATTACATGCTTTGGTTTCTTTTAATAGTTGCTGGGAAGGGATAGCCTGGTTGCCAGTCTCTGTTCAGCTATTACATTCCACTCCTTGTAATTTGTCTTTGGCACATGACACGGAGTACAAGGGGTGGAATGTTAGACTGGTACCCAGACTTTTGAAGGGATTGGGGGTAATTCATTGTAGTGCATGTTTGCATCCTTGTGCAAATTGTAATAAAATGCTTCCAGCCAAGTATGAATAAAGCAAACATCTTGTTAGTTAATATTATGCTAATATTTTCACAGTTGCAGTCTGACAATTTGTATACGTTAACTATTCACAGGCCATGCAGAAAGTTTAGGCCTAATCTGCAATTGGCTTAATTCACAGATTCTGTACCGTGTGTGCAAGTTTACTTGTCGTCTGACTTCGGTTAAGGCCCTTAGGCTTGCTTTTTGCCTTGCAATAAACAAAATAATTTTTACTGTTCTCATTGAAGAATAATGCATAAATGATCTCTTAGCCTACTTGAAAGCAGTTTGTCTTGCTTCTGTTTTTTGTTGCCTTTCAATAAACTAAACTTTACTGTGCTCATTGAAGAATAAATGCAGAATTGTACTTTTCCTTGAAACCAGTTTGCCTTTTCTTGTTCCTCTAGTAGACACCCTGATATTTTGAATATAAGCTAGTGCATTACCGTTGGTTGACAACAGTTGTTTTGATTTGTGCTATTGAGAAGCCGTATGTGAAGTAAAACTAGAGCTGTGCACGCTATACTCAAAGATTTTGTGCAAATCTTCCATTGATTAGTCTGTGTTGCCTTGAGTGAATTGACTTTAATTGATCTATTTCACTACTCCCTTAGTTTTGTTTCCACTATAAGAAATGGATTGGTGATGCAGCTATCAATTCACCCATTTGTCAAATGTTCTTATACAATTAATGTGCTTTTACAGCAGAGATGCCTTGCTGCACTTCTAGGTAAAAATGTATATAGTACTATATCGTCAAAAGGCAAAATACAGCAGATTTTAACTGAACTGAATGTGTTGTCTGGTGTAGTAAGCGGACCACAAAGCATTTCATGTGTTAAGTGAGCTGGAGTTGATTCAAACATTAACAGTTATGAAGGACTGAGCACACTATTTTCAATGTAACTTGTCTTGCATTTGTATCGTTTTGAGTTAATTTGAGCAGGTTTTTAAAAGCTATCAAACTAAGCTAATTGGAATGTGTCAAGCCGGGATTATCTAAGATGTATCTTAGACTGTGAGGATGCTGAATCGCAGGGTATTCAATCTAGTGTATGTGGCCAATTATTCACTTATTTACACACACACACAAGCACTGTCAATCTGCACCCATTAAAGCCAGACAAAGTGAATGATGTCCTCTCTCACCCGCTCCCCATGTTCTGTTTTACATGGAAGTACATTATCACAAGCATATGTCTACCTGTGCACATACCCTTGAAATGGAACCCCTGTGTGTGCTTTCATGTAAATATTTAGGCTGAACGGGTTACACACAAGAATGCACTGCTTACAATCACTTGACTTAAACTGTCATAAATCCCCACATATTTGTTTGTAGAACGTTAAACTGCACTTGGTGATGTGAGGTAAAACAAAGGCAACGTTTATTTGGTGTCATGTAGTGCTTATGTAGACCTGAAGAAGGGCTTACTTACTACTTGTAGACTCAAAAGGTACAATTGTTGTGAGTGCCTAACACCCAGAGGAATTGGCTTAGTTTTTAAATTAGTAATTTGTCCCAAATTGTGACAAGGTCAATCAGTCATGTTATCACCAATGGCTTATACAGTCATCTATCTCCTATCACACATGTACACATTGTTAAACCTTGTTGGTGTCTCAATTATGTTTGGTCACCTTTTGTCCTCTTATTTTTTGTCTATTATTCTCACACACACTTTGTAATCTACCGGTATGTGTAATTACTTTGGATTTTGTCTGCTACCACATCTACTATTTTAATAATAATTAATGCGCATTGGTACAAGTATATTGCCCAAGTTTTATGTTTACTTACCCAACAGTGAGTGAAGGTGGGATTGAGTGACTCCCCTACACACACACATGCTGTATCTTTGTCATACACCCGTAGATCGCACCACCTCTTACATGCACGTACAAGTGAACTATTGTATGTTTGTCCTGTCTTTTTGCCTCGAACACACCTACAGATACTAAAGGTGATCTTCCTCCACAGGTCACGGAGCTGACGTGAAGTGTGTGGACTGGCACCCCACTAAAGGCTTGGTGGTTTCTGGGAGCAAAGATAGCCAGCAGCCAATAAAATTCTGGGATCCCAAGACCGGACAGAGTTTGGCCACACTGTGAGTTTTACCCAAAGGCAGCGGAAGTGGCATAAAGCACCTCATCCCCAAAACCCAGAGCCCCCTGAGAAATGATCTAACAAAATGTGGTACTTCTCGGTAACAATTTGTGCTTTCTTGTTAAAATTATGTTACCATGTAGTTTCTCAGTAGATGACAGATGGTAAGGGAAGCTGTAAAATAGTTCCATCCTTTTTAAAATGCTTGAGGCAACTTGGAGGACAGAAAATAACTTATACCCTTTTTACACTACTGTGCCAAGCTGAACCGTACTGTGCTGGCTCGGATATTCGTCCTTTCCACACGGTTCCGGCAGCAACTGGATGCACAACCATGCCAGCACAGTACAGCTTGGCTCAGCTTGGCTCTGCTTAGTAGTGTGTAAAAGGTATCAGTCCCTTACTGTCTCTCTCTCCCCATCTTTCCCCCTCCCTCTCCGTCAGTCATGCCCATAAGAACACGGTGATGGAGGTGAAGTGGAACCTGAACGGTAACTGGCTGCTGACAGCGTCCCGCGACCACCTGTGTAAACTCTTTGACATCCGCAACCTCAAGGAGGAGCTGCAGGTGTTCCGGGGCCACAAAAAAGAGGCCACAGGTATGCTTTGGCTTGACTTACTTGACTTGGCCTATTCCATTTAGCACTTAGTTCAGCAAATGGCCTCTGCTGTAGCTAGACTGTTAGAATGTTATGATGCCAAATGTTGCTTGGTTTATTTACACTGTGTATGCATGTGCGTGTATGTGGTTGAAGATCATGAGTGTTGCTATTGATTGTTTCTGCTGTGTGCTGCTCTGTCAAGGGTGTGAATACGTTCTCTATCGTTTTTACTGGTGTGCAGGGGAACTCCTTGAGTTGACAGACCACTTTTAATTGTTGTGGTGATCCTGAGTTTGAGACATTAAAATGTGTGTTAACCCTTTGTCTCCTGTCTCCAGCTGTAGCTTGGCACCCTGTCCACGAGGGCCTGTTCGCCAGCGGAGGCTCGGACGGATCCCTCCTCTTCTGGAACGTAGGGTAAGAGTGACAGCTCAACCTTCCAATCGACACACAGGATCTCATTTCCTCTACCAATCACTGGCCAAAGGCTTGATTCCTTTGCCTGACTGTCATTTCAATGAGCAAAGTAAAACATTTATGATAGCAAGCGTTAATCGTGTGTAAGAGGCAATGCTCATAAATGTAGTCTGGATACCTCTGAAAGTGAATAATTCCTACACAAAGCCTATATTCATGACATTATAGTTGTTACAAAGGACTGGGTTCATTACCAATTATGACTGTTTTCATGTCACATCCCGCTCTTAACATGTATTCCTACTGTGCTTTCTGTCAGGGTGGAGAAGGAGGTGGGTGGTATGGAGATGGCACATGAGGGCATGATCTGGAGCCTGGCGTGGCACCCACTCGGGCACATCCTCTGCTCGGGATCCAACGACCACACGAGGTAAGCTAACAAGTTACATACAGTGCAATCGGAAAGTATTCAGACCCCTTGACTTTTTCCACATTTGGTATGCTACAGCCTTATTCTAAAATGGATGAAATACAAAATGTTCCTCAATCTACACACAATACCCCACAATGACAAAGCGAAAACTGTTTTTTATAAATTTTTGCAAATGTATTACATATAATAAACAGATACCTTATTTACATAAGGATTCAGACCCTTTGCTATGAGGCTCGAAATCGAGCTCAGGTGCATCCTGTTTCCATTGATCATCCTTGAGATGTTTCTACAACTTGATTGGAGTCCACCTGTGGTAAATTCAATTGATTGGACATGATTTGCAAAGGCACACACCTGTCTATATAAGGTCCCATAGTTGACAGTGCATGTCAGAGAAAAAACCAAGCCATGATGTAGGATTGTGTCAAGACACAGATCTGGGGAAGGGTACCAAAAAATGTCTGCAGCATTGAAGGTCCCCAAGAACACAGTGGCCTCCATCATTTTAAAATGGAAGAAGTTTGGAACCACGAAGACTCTTCCTAGAGCTGGCCGCCCGGCCAAACTGAGCAATCGGGGGAGAAGGGCCTTGGTCAGTGAGATGACCAAGAACCCGATGGTCACTGACAGAGCTCCAGTTCCTCTGTGGCAATGGGAGAACCTTCCAGAAGGACAACCATCTCTGCAGCACTCCACCAATCAGGCCTTTATGGTAGAGTGGCAAGACAGAAGCCACTCCTCAGCTTGTAGTGTCATACCCAAGAAGACTCTAGGCTGTAATCACTGCCAAAGGTGCTTCAACAAAGTACTGAGTAAAGGGTCTGAATACTTATGTGAAAGTGATATTTTTAAAAATGTGTTTTTGCTTTGTCATTATGGAGTATTGTGTGTAGATTGAGGGGGAAAAAACGGTGTAATTAATTTTAGAATAAGGCTGTAACGTAACAAAATGTGGAAAATGTCAAGGGGTCTGAAAACTTTCCAAATGCACTGTATACAGAAGACATAGAGAATCACAACAAGAGACGTGCAGTAACTCTACACCCATACCAGAATATATAATGAACAAAAATATAAACGCAACATGCAACAATTTTCAAAGATTTTACTGAGTTAGTTCATATAAGGAAATCAGTCAATTGAAATAAATAAATTAGGCCCTAATCTATGGATTTCACATGACTGGGAATACAGATATGCATCTGTTGGTCACAGATACTTTTTTTTTTTTAAAGTACGGGCGTGGATCAGAAATCCAGTCAGAATCTGGTGTAACCATGATTTGCCTCATGAGGTGCGACACATCGCCCTGGCATATAGTTGATCAGGCTGTTGATTGTGGTCTGTGGAACGTTGTCCCACCACTTCAATGGCTGTGCGAAGTTGCTGGATATTAGCGAGAACTGGAAGACACTGTCGTACACGTTGATCCAGAGCATCCCAAACATGCTCAATGGGTGACATGTCTGGTGAGTATGCAAGCCGTGGAAGAACTAGGAAATGTTTAGCTTCTAGGAATTGTGTACAGATCCTTGCATTATGGGGCTGTGCATTATCTTGCTGAAAAATTAGGTGATGCCGGCAAATGAATGGCACAACAATGGGCCTCAGGATCTCGTCACGGTATCTCTGTGCATTCAAATTGCCATTGATAAAATGCAATTGTGTTTGTTGTCTGTAGCTTATGTTTGCCCATACCATAACCCCACCGCCACCACTTTGTTCACAACGTTGACATCCGCAAACCGCTCGCCCACACGATGCCATACACGTCGTCTGCGGTTGTGAGGCTGGTCGAACGTACTGCCAAATTCTCAAATTTCTGGCAACAGCTCCGGTGGACATTCCTGCAGTCAGCAGGTCAATTGCACGCTCCCTCAAAACGTGACCTTTTATTGTCCCCAGCACAAGGTGCACCTGTCTAATGATCATGCTGTTTAATCCGTTTGTTGATATGCCACACCTGTCAGGTGGATGGATTATCTTTGCTAAGGAGAAATGCTCACTAACAGATGTAAACATTTGAACACAACATTTTAGAGAAAAAATGTTTTTGTGCGTATGGAACAATTCTGGGATTTTTTATTTCAGCTCATGAAACATGGGACCAACACTTATGTTGCGTTTATATTTTTGTTCAGTGTAGACAGGGAAGCAAGACTAAGGGTGAAGATAGGGGTGTAACGGAATCCGGTTTAAATGTTTAAGGTATGAGCACATCGGTCCGTGGGACTCTAAACCAATCCAAATGTAGCATGTATCAGTCAGAAAA
Organism: Coregonus lavaretus; assembly: GCF_964263955.1. Lineage (NCBI taxonomy): Eukaryota > Metazoa > Chordata > Actinopteri > Salmoniformes > Salmonidae > Coregonus > Coregonus lavaretus. The sequence continues at coordinate 43,251,427 of NC_140010.1, read as the reverse complement.
CCAATTAAAACTTTACGAACCACTGGTTCACTAACATTTTTTACTCGCATAACTTTCTTTTTACCTTCCGAAAATTCTTCTAATATTTTCTGACTGAACTGGGGCGTCCTCTCCTATGTGTAACTGTGTATGACAGTAATTGATCTACAAGTCATCTTGCATGCCGAGCCACCCCAATACCTGTCATTAGCCTTTTGTAACATTTCTACGCACGGTGCACAGCTTCCCGCGCTGTCCACAAGAGGTAGGCCTTAATGCTGAATGGAAAACTAATGTCTAAATGCAACAAATGTTAGTGCATCGAATTGCACCGAATCATTTTCAACTAAAACGTATCTTTCCTGTATCGTGTCAGAGCCAACATGGCTCTTGAATTGTCTTGAAAAGGGAAGATGCACACCCCTGTTGATAGACCTTCCTCCCGTATTTCTATTGTCCCATGGTTTGCTAATGACTGTTGGTAGGTTTTGGGTTTGACGTCCTCGTTGGCCGTATACTGAATGTGTCGCGAGGGTGGCAGATAGCCGAGGCTTAGAGCGTGGGGGCCATTAACCGAAAGGTCTCTAGTTCGAATCCACGAGCCAACCAGGTGAAAAATCTTTCTGTGCCCTTGAGCAAGTCACTTAATCCTAATTGCTCCAGGGTCGCCGTTGATAATGGCAGACCCTGCCCATGACCCCACTCTCAAAGGGTGTCTCAGGGGAGTCCTATTTCCAACTGTATAAACCGTTGGAAATAGGACAAACATTAAGCACCCACATTATTATTAATTATTATTATTTCGGTTGTGTCTGTTCCGATGTGCTTTGAAGTGTTCCCTGCATGATTTCTATCCCCATTCATCCCTTTCTCAGTAAATTCTGGACGAGGAATCGGCCAGGAGACAAGATGAGGGACAGATACAATCTGAATTTGTTACCTGGGATGTCAGAGGATGGAGTGGAATACGGTATGATATGTAGGAATATTGTGTGTGAGGTGTAAGTATGTACGCTGTGTGTGTTTTTGAATTTGTCTGTGTATAGGGCTCCACAGTGGAGGTGTCATAATACCCAGAAAACCTAGCGGTCAAACAGGGAAATGGTTCCAATTGTTTTTCCACAATTCATTTTTCCTGTAGGGAATTTTAGAAACACTTAAAATAACAAGAACCTATATCGCCAGGCACTCCTTTTTGGAATAAGCCCACCTTATCTCCAGTGTTTAATGACCAGACCTTTAAGTCTTGGCTCCAAAGTGGCATCATGAATTTTGAACGTGTACTATGATGGATCTCTACTGTCATTAAATCAATTACAAGAAAGATTTGGATTATCCAAGGCCGATTTCTTTAAGTTCTTACAACTCAGAAATCTTATTTAATCGCTTCAACAGAATCTGGATGAACCAAAGGCATCTAGCATAGAAACAATACTGAAAGAAGCTGCTACACCAAAGAAGTTGATTGCCAAGATATCAAGGGTTGATTGAAACTCTACCTGATTGTTCAGAACCTAATAAGGGGAAAATGGGAAACTGAGAGGAACCATTGGTCACAGATATGTGAAAATGCTCATACCTGCTACTACAACCTAAGACATAAACTACTGCAATTTTAAGATAATTCATAGGACATTGCATGCACTCCTGCCAGAATGCATGTAATGCACCCAGAAATGTAATCTCTGTTGGAGATGCAAAAAGCACAAAGGAACTATATTGCATGGTCTTGTGATAGACGGACACCATTTTGGGATAATGTACAGGTTGTGCTATAATTTCATTGTGTCTAGGAATTTATATCCATCCATCTCCATGATTATGTCTGTTGGGAAATGTAAATATTGGTGAACAATATCAGAGAAAGTTTTGTAATCTAGGTCTAATTGCTGCAAATAAAATGTATAGCCATCAGTTGAAAAGCCTTATATTCACCCTCAATAACAAACTGGAGGACTGAACTATCTACTTAAACAAAAGTTAAACAAAAAAACAGAAATATTTGACAGAATTTGGAAAACATATGTTGATCACCTTAAAGAAGGTTTTGTATAGTGGGCGTTTTGTTTTTGTGTTTGTGAGGTCCTGTAGAAGAAAGAAAAAAAGTTTGAATTGCAGCCAGACATGTTTGTCTGGTCAAGGTTACATGGTGTCACCATTTGACTTGTGTTTCTGGGTCTGTTTGTTTTCCAGATGATATGGAGCCAAACAGCCTGGCTGCCATTCCTGGCATGGGGATCCCCGATCAGCTCAAAGCTGCCATGGAACAAGAGGCAAACGGTGAGGACACACACGTTCGCACTTCTCAAACAAATCTTATCTAAGTCACAGAGAGGGGTTACGTTTTAGTTTTGTAGTTGAATTAGCTCTAACAATGTTGCAGCAATTGGCTGTGACTTCCACGGTCTATGCAGTTCCAGTAAGGTTGGAGTGGTAGATTGGTGGACTATGGGTAACGTAGTTTGATTTTCTCAAGATAAAGAGACTGCACCTGAGGAGGAGATGAGCATCCCAGGTCTGGATTGGGGGATTGAGGAGATTTTACAGAAAGACCAGAAGAAAGTGCCACAGAAGAAGGTCCCCTATGCCAAACCCATCCCTGCCCAATTCCAACAGGTAACTTAGTCTTGATTCAGTTTTGTTTACATTAATGTTGACATCAAGAAAAAGAAGCAAGACATGGGTCTGTTGTGAGTAAATTAGTATTTGCTCTGTGACATCTGTCACTCTTTCTCCCTTCCTTTGTCTCCTCCCCCCTTTCCTTCCTTCAGGCCTGGGCAGATAATAAGGTACCTCTCGTGCCACCGGGAGGAGAGAAGAAAGAAAGGATGGATGAGAAGAAAATGGATGGGAAGACCAACCCGATGATGCTAGAGGTGAGAGGTCAGAAGCAAAGTGCCCGCTTTGAAACAAAGAAATGCGTGACGAAAGTGTCAGTGACAAAAATGTGTAACATGAAAGAGCGATTGCAAGAGAAATACATTTTAGGTCAATGGTCAACAAACCTAGCCCTGCAGTGCAGCTACAGTTGTTTGTTTCAGCTTAAAATAATAATATATCTACATTTGGGCCTTACCTTGAGTTGTGTCTGAAGGCCCATGGTGACAGAATCCACAATAATCTATTATTTACTTCAGGCTAGCATCGTCAGATTTCATGAATGGATACAGCCGAACCGATGTTAGCAAAGCTGCACTGTAAGCCGAAACTCCCTCAAAAACACTTCAAACTGAGTTCGGTAGTTAGAGGTAGCAGGGAGGTTTTTTACGTGCATACTGCTGAATTAATCGCTGGAATTTGGTTACTCCGAACTAGAGCGAAGTCCTCACATAGCCACAGAACAGAGCATCTGTATGCGTCTTCCAGTGATGACGTCGTCCCCCTGGAGCAGGCTCTTAGACCGGTATTGCTTTCCAGATGTGATCAAAACTGACCGGTAAACATAGGAAAAGCATAAAAAAATTAGAATTGTATTGCAAAAATAACAACATTCTCGTGGGGAAGAAAACATGGACAGGTTCTTGCGAGTTTCGACGCTACCAAACTTAGTTTGAGGACGTTCCAGCTTGGCTGTTTCCATTCATGAAATCTGACGAAAATAATAGATTGTTAGAAGTAAATAATAGATTATTATGGATTATTTCACCATGGGCCTTAAGACACAACTGAAGGGAAGTGTAATTTTACCCAAATATAGATTTAGCGTGAACTATCCCTTTAAATGATATGCTGAATCAGGTGTCTTATTGCTGGGATGGAACATATCTTATTTTCCCCCTAGCAAATGAAGATGGACCGTATGAATCAGATGGACGGGAACATGCCTCCCCCAGGAGGCCCACAAGGACCCATGCCACCTTTCCCTGGCCAGGGAGGACCCATGCCCCCACCTCCACAGGGCTTCCCCCAGTCCATGCCCCCTCAGCAGATGCCCCACAACATGGGGCCCCCCATGGGCCCTGGCGTCATGCAGGCTCCGTTCATGCGCCCGGGCCAGATGGGTCCCCCTCCAGGGTCCCAGCACCACCAGGGGCCTCCTCAGGGCATGATGGGTCCCCCGGACCTCCACGGGCCCCAGGGCATGCAGAGGCACCCCGGCCCCCACAGAAACATGGGCCCCCAGGGGCCTCATGGCATGCCTCCTGGACCCAGAGGGATGCAGGGGCCCCCCGGAAACATGCAGGGCCCCCCACCGGGAGGAATGATGGGGCCCCCTCCTCGAGGCCAGGGGCCTCCGCCTCAGGGGGGCATGATTCCCCCTCAGGGGAATATGATGGGCCCACAGGGACCCATCCAGGGCGGAGTGGGGATGGGGCCTCCCATGCAGAACCCTCCCAGGACACACGGCAACATGCCAGGCATGGGGGGCATGCACGGGATGGGCAACATGCAGGGGCCACCTCCGGGTGGGATGCACGGGCCCCCACCGGGTAACATGCAAGGACCACCCGGCAACATGCAGGGCCCCCCTGGAAACATGCAAGGGCCCCCCGGTAACATGCAAGGACCCCCAGGCAATATGCAGGGCCCACCAAGCAACATGCAGGGGCCTCCGTCCTACATGCAGCACCAGGTGAGATTGTCAAACTAGCTGTAAAACAAAATAAATGTGTTGAAAATATGAAGGTAGGCTCATTTCATAAGAATGTGGCAAGAGCTTTGGTTGAATCTAAAGAGGTAAATGTTCATCTGGGTTGGGTAGTTCAGTGGCGGTAATTGTAGCAAAATTGTATTGTTGGTTAGCCAACTTGCTACCTACATTGAGTTCAAATTCAATACTTAAGCAGTAGGGCTGTTTGTGTGCAACATGAGATGATGCAAAATGGTTCAATTCAATGCTTGTTGAAACGCCCCTTTGTGTTGTTTACAAAAAGTCTCAAATCCTAAAAACAACATTTCTCACAGGTGGGCCAAAACACTGGCCCCATGATGCATGCGATGGGACAGCAAGGACCCAATGGCAAAGGTAGGAGAACACAAATTCTCATAAGTAAGATCAAATCTAAGTTTATTGGTCGCTTACACAGATTTGCAGATGTTATCGCAGTTGCAGCGAAATGCTTGTGTTTCTATCTCCAACAGTGCAGTAATACCTAGCAATAAACTATATGCACATAATCAACAAAATAAAAATCTGAAATTAAGCAATATCAGAACGAGCAATGTCCGAGACCTGAATATAAATACACTACATGGCCAAAAGTATTTGGTCAACCCTTCAAATTAAAGGTTTCGGTTATTTCATCCACACCCGTTGCTGACAGGTTTATAAAATCGAGCACACAGCCATGCAATATCCATAGGCAAACATTGGCAGTAGAATGGCCTTACTGAAGAGCTCAGTGACATTCAACGTGGCAGCGTCATAGGATGCCACCTTTCCAACAAGTCAGTTTGTCAAATTTCTGCCCTGCTAGAGCTGCCCCGGTCAACTGTAAGTGCTGTTATTGTGAAGTGGAAATGTCTTGGAGCAACAGCGGCTCAGCCGTGAAGTGGTAGGTCACACAAGCTCACAGAACGGGTACTCCGAGTGCTGAAGCGCGTAGCGCGTAAATATCGTCTCTCCTTGGTTGCAACACTCACTACCGAGTTCCAAACTGCCTCTGGAAGCAACATCAGCACAAGAACTGTTCTTCGGGAGCTTCATGAAATGGGTTTCCATGGCCGAGCAGCCGCACACAAGCCTAAGATCACGATGCGCAATGCCAAGCGTCAGCTGGAGTGATGTAAAGTTTGCTGCCATTGTACTCTGGAGCAGTGGAAATGTGTGTGAAGAATCAGTGATGAATCACGCTTCACCATCTGGCAGTCCAACGGACGAATCTGGTAATAAAGCTGATTGTGATGAAACTGTCGCTATAATAAAACTGGCTCTCATGAGGACCGCCACAGGAATGGAAGACCTAGAGTTAACTCTGCTGCAGAGGATAAGTTAATTAGAGTCACCAGCCTCAGAAATTGCAGCCAAAAGAAATGTATCACAGAGTTCAAGTAACAGACACATCTCAACATCAACTGTTCAGAGGATACTGTGTGAATTGCTGCAAAGAAACCACTACTAAAGGACACCAATAATAAGAAGAGACCTGCTTGGGCCAAGAAACACGAGCAATGGACATTAGACCGGTGGAAATGTGTCCTATTGTCTGGAGTCCAAATTGGAGATTTTTGGTTCCAACTGCCGTGTCTTTGTGAGATGCGGTGTGGGTGAGCGGATGATATCCGGAATGTAGTTCCCACCGTAAAGCATCGAGGAGGAGGTGTTATGGTGTGGGGGCGCTTTGCTGGTGACACTCTGTGATTTATTTAGAATTCAAGGCACACTTAACCAGCATGGCTACCACAGCATTCTGCAGCAATACGCCATCCCATCTGGTTTGGGCTTAGTGGGACTATCATTTGTTTTTCAACAGGACAATGACCCAACACACCTCCAGGCTGTGTAAGGGGTATTTTTTTCCAAGAAGGAGAGTGATGGCGTGCTGCATCAGATGACCTGGCCTCCACAATCCCCCGACCTCAACCAAATTGAGATGGTTTGGGATGAGACAGACCGCAGAGTGAAGGAAAAGAAGCCAACAAGTGCTCAGCATATGTGGGAACTCCTTCAAGACTGTTGGAAAAGCATTCCAGGTGAAGCTGGTTGAGAGAATGCCAAGAGTGTGCAAAGCTGTCATCAAGGCAAAGGGTGGCTATTTGAAGAATCTCAAATATAAAATATATTTTGATTTGTTTAACACTTTTTTGGTTACTACATGATTCAATGTGTTGTTTCATAGTTTTGATGTCTTCACTATTATTCTACAATGTAGAAAATAGTAAAAATTAAGAAAAACCCTTGAATGAGTAGGTGTGTCCAAACTTTTGACTGGTACTGTACGTACGTACATACAGTGCATTCGGAAAGTATTCAGACCCCTTCCCTTTTTCCACATTTTTTTACATTACAGCCTTATTCTAAAATTGATTAAATTAATGTATTTCCTCATCAATCTACACACAATACCCCATAATGACAAAGCAAAAACAGGTTTTTAGAAATGTTTGCAAATTCATAAAAAAAAAAAAGTATAGAGATCCTTGATGAAAACCTGCTTCAGAGCGCTCAGGACCTCAGACTGGGGCAGAGGTTGACCTTCCAACAGGACAACAACCCTAAGCACACAGCCAAGACAAAGTAGGAGTGGCTTCGGGACAAGTCTCTGAATGTCCTTGAGTGGCCCAGCCAGAGCCCGGACTTGAACCCGATCAAAGATCTCTGGAGAGACCTGAACATAGCTGTGCAGCGACGCTCACCATCCAACCTGACAGAGCTTGAGAGAAGAATGGAAGAAACTCCCCAAATATAGTTGTGCCAAGCTTGTAGTGTCATGCCAAAGAAGACTTGAGGCTGTAATCGCTGCCAAAGGTGCTTCAATAAGTACTGAGTTAAAGGGTCTGAATACTTACAGTGCATTCAGAAAGTATTCAGACGTTCCCTTTTTCCACATTTTGTTACGTTACAACCTTATTCTAAAATGTATAGAAAATATTTTAAAAACTCAGCAATTTACCCATAATGACAATGCGAAAAAAGGTTGTTAGAAATTTTAGCAAATGTAAATATAAAAAACAGAAATACCTTTATTTACAAGTATTCAGACCATTTGCTATGAGACTAAATTGAGCTCAGGTGCATCCTGTTTCCATTGATCATCCTTGAGATGTTTATACAACTTGATTGGAGTCCACCTGTGGTAAATTCAATTGATAGGCCATGATTTGGAAAGGCACACACCTGTCTATACAAGGTCCCACAATTGACAGTGCATGTTAGAGCAAAAACCAAGCCATGAAGTCGAATGAAATGTCTGTAGAGCTCAGAGACAGCATTTTGTCGAGGCACAGATTTGGGGAAGGGTACCAAAATTAACATTACATTTTCTGCCAACCGCTCTGGTGGACATTCCTGCAGTCAGCATACCAATTGCATGATCCCTCAAAACGTGAGTCATCTGTGGCATTGTGTTGTGTGACACAACTGTTGCATTTTGTTGTGACAAAACTGTTGTATTTTAGAGTGGCCTTTTGTTGTCCCCAGCACAAGGTGCACCTGTTTTAATGATCATGCTGTTTAATTAGTTCTTGATACGCCACACCTGTCAAAGGAGAAATGCTCACTAACCGGGATGTAAACAAATTGGTACACAACATTTGAGAGAAATAAGCTTTTTGTGCGTATGGAACATTTCTGGGATCTTTTTGTCAGCTCATAAAACATGGGACCAACACTTTACATTTACATGCGTTTCTATTTTTGTTCAGTGTATATACATATAATGGTGTGGAAAGACAGTATATGAATAGAAACGGTGTGTACAGCAGTAGTTATATAGGATGAGCCATGACTAGAATACAGTATATACATATAAAGTGGGTAAAGCAGTATGTAAACATAATAAACATTACTAAAGTGTCCAGGGAAGATAACTTTTCAAACACATACTGTAGTACGGAATACAGTTGATACCTACTGGCATAAACACTTGGGGCCGGTTTCCCAGACACAGATTAAGCCTAGTCCTGGGCTAAAAAGCATTCTCAATGGCGATTCTCAATTGAAAGTGCTTTTATGTTTTGTCTGACTGTTTTCTCTCTGAATTCTCCCAAGGAGATACCCGAGGGCCTCCCAATCACCACATGGGTCCTCCACCTGGGGGACAGGGCGGCCCTGGGGGCCCTGACCAGGGCTCTGGTTCTTACTGGGGAGACTCTCAGCAGGGGCGCCGATCCTCCGACTTCAATGAAGGTGGCCAGGACTTCCACGGACGGGGAGAGGAGAGCTGGAGGAGAGGGTCCAGCCAGGACTACCAGGGAGGCCACAGAGGAGGAGGGGGAGGGCAAGGGGGAGGAGGGGGGAATGGGGGAAACTGGGGCTCTTCTGAGGAAAGATTCCCCCGCGATGGGGGAGAGTTCCGAGGCCGAAGGGATGACCGGTGAGCTTACCTTGCTTTTCGGTTGTGACCTTTAACCTCACGTCTGTCTTTACTTATGTCCGTGCCGCCAACTCTACCGGCTCTCTAACCTGCATCTTTGTACTTGAAATCTCACCTAAGCTCTCATACAGTGTTTACCTGTACCTCTACACCTTAAACCATACAGTGTTTACCTGTACCTCTACACCTTAAACCATACAGTGTTTACCTGTACCTCTACACCTTAAACCATACAGTGTTTACCTGTACCTCTACACCTTAAACCATACAGTGTTTACCTGTACCTCTACACCTTAAACCATACAGTGTTTACCTGTACCTCTACACCTTAAACCATACAGTGTTTACCTGTACCTCTACACCTTAAACCATACAGTGTTTACCTGTACCTCTACACCTTAAACCATACAGTGTTTACCTGTACCTCTACACCTTAAACCATACAGTGTTTACCTGTACCTCTACACCTTAAACCATACAGTGTTTACCTGTACCTCTACACCTTAAACCATACAGTGTTTACCTGTACCTCTACACCTTAAACCATAGTGTTTACCTGTACCTCTACACCTTAAACCATACAGTGTTTACCTGTACCTCTACACCTTAAACCATACAGTGTTTACCTGTACCTCTACACCTTAAACCATACAGTGTTTACCTGTACCTCTACACCTTAAACCATACAGTGTTTACCTGTACCTCTACACCTTAAACCATACAGTGTTTACCTGTACCTCTACACCTTAAACCATACAGTGTTTACCTGTACCTCTACACCTTAAACCATACAGTGTTTACCTGTACCTCTACACCTTAAACCATACAGTGTTTACCTGTACCGCTACACCTTTAATCTCACCTACTTTTTCATCATTCTCATCTTAACCGCAACCTTCGTCTTTCAAACCTACCTTTGCTCTGACCCTTAACTTACTATATTAGTGGCTCTATGGGTTGCTTCCGTCTCGGTTTGCTCAAACTCTGGGCTTATATGCGTGTGTGCATGTCAGGTTTGGTGGTTATGGGGGTCCAGGAGAGGAGTTTGACCAGAGGCAGAGAGACCGACTGCCTCCACCGAGGCATGGCCAGGACTCAGACGACACGTGGGTCTAACTATTAACTTGCCTACTAACTCACTGACTAAATGTCCTACTATCTCGCCGACTAACGTTCCTACCAACTCGCCACCTAGCTTTTCTACTAACTCACAAACTGTCCTAACTGGCAACCTAGCCTTCCTACAAACCCATCTACTAACCCGCAGACCAACTTTCCTACTAACTACATACTGAAAAAAAAAGACACTGTAAAAACTAGAACACAGACATTATGCATACCAAGGCCAGGATTCAATCCAAGTCACGTTATAGAGCAGCGCATTATAACAGACTTTAAAAGGACATTTATGCTTGAGCCGACATGTGCATAGTTCACCCTGAATGCGATCTCCGCGAACGTCTGGGAAAATGAATTTAGAAGGTGCATTGTCGGCTGTCTAGTGCACTGCTCTTTAACGCACCTTGGCTTGCCCAAGTTATCTTCATAGTGGATGTTTCCTCTAACAGCAGCTGAGGTTGTGTTTTGTATCATGTATTTTGACTAGCAGTTGCAGTATCACGCATCACACTGCTGAGTGTAAGCACAATCATATGTGATTTGTTTTATAGCCTTTACTTAGTGTCCTAAGGTGTGAACCTCTCTTTTTTTAAATAAAGGGTCTAGCATGGACAGTGGGACATGGATGTTTCAACTGGCCTGCTGTATCTCCACTTAAACGGTGTCCCTTTTCTGTGCAGGTACAGAGGGGTTGGACAGGGTCGCCCTGGGGGGAGGGGGTTCCCTGATGAGTTTGGTGGGCAGGAGGAGAACTTTGACGCCTCAAATGAGATGGCCGGAGGTTGGGACAACGGAGGGAGGGGGAGACCCCCCCGAGGAGGGGGCCCACCCAGAGGAGGAGGTGAGACCAGCTGAGTTTGTTGTCCGTCCTTCTTTTATGATCTGTCTCTGTCCTTATCTAGTTCTCTCTCTACCTCTTTCTCGTCTGTCTGTATCTGTCCATCAATCTATGGGTGCTATCTTTCATTCATCCGTCGGTTGTTACCTCAGGAGGTGGTGGAGGTGGACGCCAGGGCTTGCTCCCCACCCCTGATGAGTTCCCCCCACACTATGAGGGAGGCAGAAGTCAGGAGGCCTGGGAGGGCGGGCAAGATCAAGGTAAAGGGGCTGTCTTATCAAACCAGGGTAGCGTGGCAGGCCAACAGCTCCCAACTCTAGCCATAAGGAAATAATAGCGTAGTAGGCTAACCCTTACAGAAGTCATGGCTAGCAGCCAGTCTCCCTCGTTAAAGTTAGTGAAAGGACTAATCAATGTATATGGCAGCCCCAGAGGATTTTTAGTGTGACACTACTAAGGAATTTATTTTTTAGGGGTTCATTTTGACAGCTCAGCGCCAGGTTATGAAATAAATGGTGCCACAAGTATTGTGAGGTAATAGTGTCAGTTTTATCCACATCTCCCCATTTTGACCCTGTTGGGCAATTACTCTGTGTTCATGTAATTGTGTGTGTGTGCTTCTGTACGTGTGTGCTCCTGTTTGTGCCTGTGTGCTCCCAGGTCACGAGGCTTACAGAGAAGGTCAGCGCTCAGAGCACGGCCCGCCGCACGACAGCCCGTCCCCTGCTAGCCGTGAGCGCTCCTCCTCCCTGCAAGGCATGGACATGGCCTCGCTGCCCCCACGCAAACGCCCGTGGCACGACGGCCCGGGTACCGGAGACCAAGACTCCCCGGGAGCAGGGGTAGAGGACAGGACAGCAGGTATACAGGGGAGAGGGGTTAGGGGTGGTATTTGTGTGTGTGCCTAAGAGAACTGGAGGGCTTTGTGTGTGTGTGTGACAATGGCTGATGCTAAGGCTGTGAGTCATGTATCCATTACTTGTCATGTCATGGTGACTTTGAACTACTAGCCTATCCCCCACCATGTCTTCTTTATTTCCCTTACAGTGCATTCGGAAAGTATTCAGACCCCTTGACTTTTTCCACATTTTGTTACGTTACAGCCTTATTCTAAAATTGATTAAATCAAAAAAATCGACACACAGTACCCGATAATGACAAAGCGAAAAGAGGTCTTTAGAAATGTTTGAAAATTTTTTTTACATAAGTATTTAGACCCTTTGCTATGAGACTTGAAATTGAGCTCCGGTGCATCCTGTTTCCATTGATCATTCTTGAGATGTTTCAACAACTTCATTGGGATTCCACTTGTGGTAATTTATTGGACATGATTTGGAAAAGCACACACCTGTCTATATAAGGTCCCACAGTTGACAGTGCATGTCATAGCAAAAACCAAGCCATGAGGTCGAAGGAGTTGTCGATAGAGCTCTGAGACAGCATTGTGTCGAGGCACAGATCTGGGGAAGGGTACCAAAACATTTCTGCAGCATTGAAGGTCCCAAAGAACACAGTGGCCTCCATCATTCTTAAATGGAAGAAGTTTGGGACCACCAAGACTCTTCCTAGAGCTGGCCGCCCGGCCAAACTGAGAAATTGTAACTATTTTGCACTTTGGCCTATTTATTGCCTTACCTCCATAACTTACTACATTCGCACACACTGTATATATATTTTCTGTTTGTATTTTTGACTTAATGTTTTGTTTACCCCATATGTAACTCTGTGTTGTTTTTATCGCACTGCTTTGCTTTATCTTGGCCAGGTCGCAGTTGTAAATGAGAACTTGTTCTCAACTGGCTTACCTGGTTAAATAAAGGTGAAATAAAATAAAAAATAAAATTGGGGGAGAAGGGCCTTGGTCAGGAGGTGACCAAGAACCCGATGGTGACTCTGACAGAGCTCCAGAGTTCCTCTGTGGAGATGGGAGAACCTTCCAGAAGGACAACCATCTCTGCAGCACGCCACCAATCAGGCCTTTATGGTAGTGGCCAGACGCAAGCCACTCCTCAGTAAAAGGCACATGACAGCCCGCTTGGAGTTTGCCAAAAGGCACCTAAAGGACTCTGACCATGAGAAACCATATTCTCTGGTCTGATGAAACCAAGATTGAACTCTTTAGCCTGAATGCCAATCGTCACGTCTGGAGGAAACCTGGCACCATCCCTACGGTGAAGGATGGTGGTGGAAGCATCATGCTGTGGGGATGTTTTTCAGCAGCAGGGACTGGTGACTAGTCAGGATCGAGGGGAAGATGAATGGTGCAAAGTACAGAGAGATCCTTGATGAAAACCTGCTCCAGTGCACTTAGAACCTCAGACTGGGGCGAAGGTTCACCTTCCAACAGGACAACAACACTAAGCACACAGCCAAGACAACGCAGGAGTGGCTTCGGGACAAGTCTCTGAATGTCCTTGAGTGGCCCAGCCAGAGCCCGGACTTGAATCCGATCTAAAATCTCTGCAGAGACCTGAAAATAGCTGTGCAGCGACACTCCCCATCCAACCTGTCAGAGCTTGAGAGAATCTGCAGAGAAGAATGCGGAGAAACTCCCCAAATACAGGTGTGCCAAGCTTGTAGCCTCATACCCAAGAAGACTCAAAGCTGTAATCGCTGCCAAAGGTGCTTCAACAAAGTACTGATTAAAGTGTCTGAATATTTATGTAAATGTTATATTTCCGTTTTATAACATTTGCAAAAATTTATAAAAACATATTTTTGCTTTGTCATTTTGGGGTATTGTGTGTAGATTGAGGTGGGGGGAAAAAAAGAATGTAATACATTTTAGAATAAGGCTGTAACGTAACAAAATGGGGAAAAAGGAAAGGGTTCTGAATACTTTCCGAACGCACTGTATTGAGATTTCTATAATCTGTCTTTGCATGTCATACTTTGTTGGTATTAGGGTGGAGGTTTTATGTCCTGATTTGAAATGGAACAGAGTCCAACCCCAGTCTCTTGTCCCTCTGCTGCTCTCTCCAGGCCGACCCCCCCAGAGAGAGGAAGGCGGCGGCTACGGGCCCTCGTCCCGCGGCGGGAGAGGGGGTTGGAGGGGGGCGCCCCGCGGGGCCCCCAGGGGAGGAGGGCGTGGCCGGTAGGACTGAAGGAACAACTCACTACCAAACCTACACTCTCTTTCCCCCAATCCCCTTCTCCCTGCTATTCACCCCCGCAAAGAGGACAGGGACCAAAAAGAGACACACAACCACTACCGCCACCTCCTGTCCCCCAGATCAGTGGATCATCTCTGGGCTCAGACTACACCTCTTCAGGCCTGTTTGTAAGGCTGGAGGATGGATTGTTTACTGTGTGTATAGGGGCCTCTGTGGAGTGGAAAAGGGCCTTTATTGCTGAATGTGTCAAGCCTCAGATCTCTCACTACAGGATGGACGAGTTGCTATCTTTACATTTGGATCCTTTAGATGACAGATTCCGCCCTATGGCTCTTTGCCACACTCATTCTGATTGGTCGCTGCAGGTGTTGTCTAGTGGCCTGATTTGGACACAGGATGGGTATGACAAGCTGAAGCAATCACTGGTTGGTCGATGTTTCTGTTCCAAGTTCAGACGTGGGCCACATAACAATGTTTTTTGTCAGTGTGGTTTGAACAGGCAAGAAACCTGGGGTTTATTCAGGAGGGTGCAAAGTTTAGAACATTGCTGACAGGCATTGATAGGATTCCTTATTCTGCATTAGAGAGAATTGTCTGTTCTCCTCAACATATTTCTGTCTGAACGTTTTGTAACGCTGCACCCTCCTGAATAAACCCCTGGACACACTTCATGTGATAATGTGAACGGCCCATAGTTTCTCTCTTCTACATGCACTGTACCAATCACACATAATAGAGAGGAGAGTCCAGGATCTTACGCAATTTGACACAACATTGAGCTTTGCAGATAGGAATACAATGCACAGATCAGACAACTCTTTTTCGTTTGTTTTGGGAAGAATAGAGAACCATGTCCCCTCTGTACATTACATTTCTATCTGAAAATGTTCTGAGACTGTGGCGCCACACTGAATACGCCCACCATTTCAAGATTCATTATTCCAGGAGAGGATTTGGTCCTCGGCTATAAGCATGCATCCCAAATCCTGATTCCCTATATAGAGCACTACTTTTGACCATGGCCCATAGGGGTATGGTCAAAAGTAGTGTACTATATAGGCACTAGTGCACTATATAGGGAATATGGTGCCATTTGGGATGCACAAAGGCCTGTTTGTCACTGGTAGTTAACAAACAGAACAGGGCGTTGAATGTGTTATTCCCCCAAAGTCCTCGGCTCCATTTATTTAAATTCATTTTTAAATGTCCAATAATGGAGAGAAGAAGAATCACTGTCTCATTGCCGGGCTCCCCTGAATATCGAGGCGGCCTTCCTCTCTTTCTAAATGTACAGTTTGTCATGAGATTGTCATATTGCTTTTGTCCATTTTTTGTATGAGACTATAATAGAAATGTGTGCAAAATGTCGCCCTCGTTTCTGGTCTTTAATTCTTTGGGATCCTGTGCAATGACTGAGTGGGGGGGGGGGGGGGGGGGAGAAGTATGTACTTGTACACCCTTTGCCTGGTCCTAGACCTGTTTGTGCTGTCTTGCCAACCCCCTTGGTCATGTTTGGAGTGACAATGCCCATAGAAGTCAAGACATTACAAACACATCTGGGACCAGGCTAGTAGTAGGCAATGGCGTTCCGTAGACTTATGTTCAGCAGGTCACGTAGTGCCCATGTCATCACATTAACCCGTTAATTCACAGACACTGTTGCAATGACTCAAGCAAATTCCCAATCTAAAGGAAAGGCTATATTATATCAGAACCTAAGACCATACATAGCCTTTTCGGTTACTTTCAATAATGCGTCTTAACTTCCTCCTTTAGGTCATCACTTATCTGACATAGTAAGATAAAACCTCAAGGAAAGACGGGAAATATGCATTTGAAAGTAGCCAGACCAGACCTGCGTTGAATACAGACTTTCAAATAGCTTACCGTTTTAGAAATACTTTAAGTACCCTTGCCTGGCATGCAGAGTTGGTACTTTTGGTGCTATTCTATTGGTCCTGCACCAAGTATTTCATCCACACTAGGCCAATGTTCTATCCCTTGGTTCAGGACAGAAAATACATTCCATGATAAGGTTGTACCACAGTACATTTTATTAGTCAAAACATAAATAGAAAAAAATACATGAGGCTTCATAGTTCTCTGCTGGTCTGTTCCATTTTAGTCTTATTCTGAGATATTATTGGGCATGTTGGTACATCAGAAGTAAATGACAAAAGAAAACAAGGATTTAACACCGTTGTCAAGGGCCAGTCATTATGAATTTTTTGTTTTTCAAATTAGTCTGTGAATTGCTGAATGTTTTGCTAGTGTGCACACAAGTCAGTCAGTCCTATTCACAACAGAGGGCAAAAATCCGTTCGGATTAATTGAAGTGGTTAAATTGGCATCGTTTTCCCCGTGACAGTCCTTTTGATAGCAGACATTGCCATCCCTCCCATTAATCGAATACCTGCGCTACCGCCCGGCAGCAAAGAGACTATGTACCCAACGATGACGGCAACCTGGACAATGGCTCCGAGGGCAGTGAGTATGGTGTTGTGAAGCCTGAGCGCTGCGTAAAGTGTACCTCCAAGAGAACACAGATACACCACCCCGCTGGGAGTCGGCCTCGCTATGAGCTTGATGGGTCCCCGCAGTATCGCTGCTCCCAGAATCGCGAAGAGAGAGCCGAGAGACCAGAGAAGGGCGAATTTGCGCGCATACAACAGCAACAAGGGTGCGTACAGGGCGGACAGTCCAAAGCACAACGCCGAAAATGCAATACACACTCCGAAAGCGACCAGTCGTTGCAAGCGACTCATTCCCGGTAAACATGGGTCTGGCTCCGTAGACCACGGCCAGGAATAGCCGCTGCCCAACCCTTGGCCCGTCGAACCTCCGCCGCGACTACTGGAACCAGAGAACGGGCTCGACCAGCTTCCGAACCAGCTCCCAGCTACTGAGGTGGATTCATCGATATCTATGGTCGTACTTGAGCTGGACTGAGAGATCGTCATGGCACCGCCTTTAGACTGGGCCAGATATTCTTGAAGACTTCGATTTAATTCGGCCATAACTTCTCGTCAATATGTATGTCGACAAATTTCCTCTGTGCGACACTGAGTGTTCTGCCAGCAGCACAAATGATGACGTTACTTTCGTATGGTATTGACGAACCCTTCAATATTTACATTGTGGATAACTCATTAAAAAAATATTACATTTTAATCAGTCAAATTTTATTGTGCTTATAATCAAATGCAAAAAGGATTTTATGAAAACAATTAGAAATATGCTTCAAACAGGTATTCTTTAAGACCACAATCGAAAAATATAAAGTTCGGATTGGAACATTCACTATAGTAGTCCTAAAACCCGGAAATAAATTAGCTCTGGTTCGTTCAACCATCCCTATGTGGAAAGAATAGGGTTTCGGAATAAACACTGAAAATAATGTTTGAGCTTAACACAGGTTTATGATATCGTATACATTTTTTATATGAGATAATAGAAGTCAGTTAACATGACCTTTATGAATTATGAAGCCTTTGTGATTCGTTTTTATTTTTATTACATACGTTCTTCCAAATTCACAATAAGTGACATTAGCTGATGAAGATGATCTCATAGACAAAAATATCTCCTAAACCTGTGTTTACCACAGACCTTATTTTCTGTGTTTACACTTACAAAAACGCCATTCATTTTCCTTATAGGCTTTGTCCAGCGAACCATGGCAGAGTTACGCCGTGTGCACACATTTTGCGTCATCACGTTGCCGTACAGTACATTTTACGCAATTATCGCAATTCATGCCATGCTCAGGGTTGCCATGTGTGCAGTTTTCCTGTACCCGGCGTACTTGAAAAAAGGATGTCCTGGGTGAAAATGTATTGGTCGCGAGTTGTGGGTTTTTGGCCTACATCTAAATTGCACCGCCATGGCAATTTCTTAAACATATCAACTACCAGTCAAAAGTTTAGACACACCTACTCATTCAAGGGTTTATCTTTCTTTTTACATTTTTTTATGATGTGGAATAATAGTAAAGACATCAAAACTATGAAATAACACATGGAATCACATAGTAACCCAAAAAGTGTTAAACAAATCAAAATATATTTTAGATTATTCAAATAGCCACCCTTTGCCTTGATTAAAATGTCTGTACTCACTAACTGTAAGTCGCTCTGGATAAGAGCGTCTGCTAAATGACTAAAATGTAAATGACAGCTATGCGCTCACTTGGCATTCTCTCAACCAGCTTCATGAGGTAGTCACCTGGAATGCATTTCAATTAACAGGTGTGCCTTCTTAAAAGTTAATTTGTGGAATGTATTTCCTTCTCAATGCGTTTGAGCCAATCCGTTGTGTTGTGACAAGGTAGACAAGGTAGAGGGGTTATACAGGCCCCGTGTAGCTCAGTTGGTAGAGCATGGCGCTTGCAACGCCAGGGTAGTGTGTTCGTTTCCCACGGGGGGCCAGTATGAAAAAAGTATGAAAATGTATGCACTCACTATCTGTAAGTCGCTCTGGATAAGAGCGTCTGCTAAATGACAAATGTAAATGTAAATAGCCCTATTTGGAAAAAGACCAAGTCCATATTATGGCAAGAACAGCTCAAATAAGCAAAGAGAAACGACAGTCCATCATTACTTTAAGACATGAAGGTCAGTCAATACGGAACATTTCAAGAACTTTGAAAGTTTCTTCAAGCGCAGTTGCAAAAACCATCAAGCGCTATGATGAAACTGGCTCTCATGAAGACCGCCACAGGAATGGAAGACCCAGAGTTACCTCTGCTGCAGAGGATAAGTTAATTAGAGTTAAATGCACCTCAGATTGCAGCCCAAATAAATGCTTCACAGAGTTCAAGTCACAGACACATCTCAACATCAACTGTTCAGAAGGGACTGTGTGAATCAGGCCTTCATGGTTAAATTGCTGTGTCTTTGTGAGACACGGTGTGGGTGAACGGATGATCTCTGCAGGTGTATTTCCCACCATAAAGCATGGAGGAGGAGGTGTTATGGTGTGGGGGTGCTTTGCTGGTGACACTGTCTGTGATTTATTTAGAATTCAAGGCACACTTAACCAGTATGGCTACCACAGCATTCTGCAGCGATACGCCATCCCATCTGGTTTGGGCTTAGTGGGACTATCATTTGTTTTTCAACAGAACAATGACCCAACACACCTCCAGGCTGTGTAAGGGCTATTTTACCAAGGAGAGCGATGGAGTGCTGCATCAGATGACCTGGCCTCCACAATCCGCCGACCTCAACCCAATTGAGATGGTTTGGGATGAGTCGGACGGCAGAGTGAAGGAAAAGCAGCCAACGGGTGCTTAGCATTCCAGGTGAAGCTGGTTGAGAGAATGCCAAGAGTGTGCAAAGCTGTCATCAAGGCAAAGGGTGGCTATTTGAGGAATCTCACATCTCAAATATAATTTGCTTTGTTTAACACTTTTTTGGTCTTATTTCATAATCTTTATGTCTTCACTAAAATTAAGAAGTAGGTGTGTCCAAACTTTTGACTGGTACTGTGTGTGTGTGTGTGTGTGTGTATGTATGTATGTATGTATATATATGTATGTATGTATGTATATATATATATATATATATATATATATATATATATATATATATATATATATATATATACACATATATATATATATACACATATATATATATATACACATATATATATATATATATATATATATATATACATACATACATACATACATACATACATACATATACACAGTGGGGAGAACAAGTATTTGATACACTGCCGATTTTGCAGGTTTTCCTACTTACAAAGCATGTAGAGGTCTGTAATTTTTATCATAGGTACACTTCAACTGTGAGAGACGGAATCTAAAACAAAAATCCAGAAAATCACATTGTATGATTTTTAAATAATTTGATTGCATGACATACGTATTTGATACATCAGAAAAGCAGAACTTAATATTTGGTACAGAAACCTTTTTTTGCAATTACAGAGATCATACGTTTCCTGTAGGTCTTGACCAGGTTTGCACACACTGCAGCAGGGATTTTGGCCCACTCCTCCATACAGACCTTCTCCAGATCCTTCAGGTTTCGGGGCTGTTGCTGGGCAATACGGACTTTCAGCTCCCTCCAAAGATTTTCTATTGGGTTCAGGTCTGGAGACTGGCTAGGCCACTCCAGGACCTTGAGATGCTTCTTACGGAGCCACTCCTTAGTTGCCCTAGCTGTGTGTTTCGGGTCGTTGTCATGCTGGAAGACCCAGCCACGACCCATCTTCAATGCTCTTACTGAGGGAAGGAGGTTGTTGGCCAAGATCTCGCGATAAATGGCCCCATCCATCCTCCCCTCAATACGGTGCAGTCGTCCTGTCCCCTTTGCAGAAAAGCATCCCCAAAGAATGATGTTTCCACCTCCATGCTTCACGGTTGGGATGGTGTTCTTGGGGTTGTACTCATCCTTCTTCTTCCTCCAAACACAGCGAGTGGAGTTTAGACCAAAAAGCTCTATTTTTGTCTCATCAGAACACATGACCTAATCCCATTCCTCCTCTGGATCATCCAGATGGTCAATGGCAAACTTCAGGCGGGCCTGGACATGCGCTGGCTTGAGCAGGGGGACCTTGCGTGCGCTGCAGGATTTTAATCCATGATGGCGTAGTGTGTTACTAATGGTTTTCTTTGAGACTGTGGTCCCAGCTCTCTTCAGGTCATTGACCAGGTCCTGCCGTGTAGTTCTGGGCTGATCCCTCACCTTCCTCATGATCATTGATGCCCCACGAGGTGAGATTTTGCATGGAGCCCCAGACCGAGGGTGATTGACCGTCATCTTGAACTTCTTCCATTTTCTAATAATTGCGCCAACAGTTGTTGCCTTCTCACCAAGCTGCTTGCCTATTGTCCTGTAGCCCATCCCAGCCTTGTGCAGGTCTACAATTTTATCTCTGATGTCCTTACACAGCTCTCTGGTCTTGGCCATTGTGGAGAGGTTGGAGTCTGTTTGATTGAGTGTGTGGACAGGTGTCTTTTATACAGGTAACACGTTCAAACAGGTGCAGTTAATACAGGTAATGAGTGGAGAACAGGAGGGCTTCTTAAAGAAAAACTAACAGGTCTGTGAGAGCCGGAATTCTTACTGGTTGGTAGGGGATCAAATACTTATGTCATGCAGTAAAATGCAAATTAATTACTTAAAAATCATACAATGTGATTTTCGGGATTTTTTAAATACAGACCTCTACATGCTTTGTAAGTAGGAAAACCTGCAAAATCGGCAGTGTATCAAATATTTGTTCTCCCCACTGTATATATTCTTAAATTCCATTCCTTACTAGATTTGTGTGCATTGGGTATATGTTGTGAAATTGTTAGATATTACTGCACTGTCGGAGCTAGAAGCACAAGCATTTCGCTACACCCGCAATAACATCTGCTAAACACGTGTATGTGACAAATAAAATGTGATTTGATTTGATGTCACTGTCTCTCCTGGTAATTCCATCCATAACCTAAAATACATCTGCAAATGCCATTCATTCACTGATGGGACTTCTGTTAAACAGAAAGTGGAAAGTTTATGGTAAACTGTTCACTGTCTTCAAATGTTATGTAGCCTAATAGTGTTTTTCTTTCGACTGTAGAAACTGGTGATAATTGAAATTATAGATATAAATCAAATTTGATTTATATAGGACATTGGTGTGTGTGTAGGTGGCTGGAAATGTGGGCGCACGTGACAAGGTTTTCAAGAGCTGTACCCCAGCTGCCGTGGAAGTCTAAAATTAAACTCTCTCTTCATTGGCCATCAGGCCCAAAGCCTATTTAAGGATGTGTGCTTGTGCTTGTGTACCTATGTGTGTTCCCCAACGAGGGTTCGCTTCTCGAGGCCAGAACTCTTCAAAACCTGAGAGACAGATCCAGACTTACAGAGGCATACAGGGACCAGGTAAGCCACTAGACACACAAACGCGGGCGGCAGCTGCGACAAACATAGTCTTACAACACATAGGCTCACTCCTATGAAACGTGACTGAGAATTACACAAGATTGTATACTGTGGCAAGCATAAATAACTCTAAAACATTTAAACACACAGAGCTTTTACTTTATGCATATGACACCGTTGCGTCTACATATAAGCCTACCTTCAAAAATGTTCATGGTATTGAACCACAATGTCTTTCTAGTCACGCACATGATATGCTCATTTTACTGCGAGTAAAGGATTGTGAAAGTGTGTGGCAGCTTATGTCGATGTACCTGCAGTGTTGATGAATGGGTATTCATAGAATACTATAATGAGGCTTGGACAGATTGGTTCTTACTAACTTAACATCCACTTTGTTCAAAAGGTTGTCTTGGTACTACGTAAAAAATGTGTGTTGGACTCAACATTTTAGTAATGATGATCTCTTACTAGGTTGTATTGATGTAAAGGAAGTGGTCACCAAGCCTGGTCCTAGAGAACAGGTTATGCTTTTGAAACAGCCAAAATACCGGATTCAACTAAAGGTCTTGATTATGTACTTAGCTCTATGGCTTTGGTTGCATTACGTATGCTAGTACTGAACTGGAACAAAAGCCTGCACTCCAAGACCAGGGTTAGTGACTACAGCATATTATGGATCCCCCACTCAGGTCCTAAGAGGTAGTGTAAAGGTGTTGTTCCTCCCAGCACACACCCGTTTCAAATAATCAATAACCATTGTGTAAAATCATGGTCTGAACATTATTTTTGGTCTGGACCCAGATAAGCTGATGCAGGTGTTACCAAAGCTTGCACACCTGTAGCTCTCTATGACCGAATAGATCAGAGATCTCAGAGTATATTGTATTGGTAATGGTGTGTTTGTGTGTGTTCCCCTCGCAGGCAGCCATGTCAGTGTCTCAGATCACCCCCACCCTGTTCCTGAGTGGAGCAGACGCCCCCCTCAACCAGGCCCTGGTCTCCCGCAAGGGCATTACCCTCATCGTCAATGCCACCCTCAACCACGCCTGCCCTGTCTACCCAGGCGTGGAGTGCCTGCGTGTGCCCGTCTCCGATCTGCCCACCGCCCGTCTAGGCGACCACTTTGACCGTGTGGCAGAGCGTATCCACAGCAACCGGACGGGTGGTACGCTGGTGCATTGTGCGGCTGGCATGAGCCGCTCGCCGGCCCTGGTCATGGCATACCTAATGCGTTACCGGGGCGTGACTCTGTGCCGGGCCCACGCATGGGTGCAGGAGAGTCGGCCGTACGTGCGGCTCAACGCGGGTTTCTGGGCGCAGCTACTAGAGTTTGAGAAGAGGCTATATGGGAAGAATACGGTTAAGGTGGCTGCGCCCATGCCGCCAGTGGAGCCGCCCCCATCACCATGGACACTGCGGTCATCATGGACACAGCTGTTGCCCGGGTCACCGTTGTTGTCATCTTCGTCGCAGGCCAAGAGGTCAAAGAAGGGTAGGCTTGTAAGGAAATAGTAGGGAGGGAAAATTTCCTTCTCTGTCTGAAGATGTGAGGGAAGAACTTACAGCCCTACTGCCTGAGAATGTAAACCGAGGAAGCAGACTTGTCCCCTGCCTTGATGTGATGAGGGAAATATAGTACAATAATAATGTATGTATGTACACTGAACCTAAATATAAACGCAACATGCAACAATTTCTAAGATTTTACTGAGTTACAGTTCATATAAGGAAATCAGTCAATTGAAATCAATTCATTAGGCCCAATTTATGGTTTTCACGTCAGTATTTGGTGTTACCACGATTTGCCTCATGCATCGCGACACATGAGTTGATCAGGCTGTTGATTGTGGCCTGTTGAATGTTGTCCCACTCCTCTTCAATGGCTGTGAGAAGTTGCTGGATATTGGCGGGAACTGGAACATGCTTTCGTTCATGTCGATCCAGAGCATCCCAAAACTTGCTCAGTGGGTGACATGTCTGGTGAGTATGCAGGCCATGGAAGAACTGGGACATTTTCAGCTTCTAGAAATTGTGTACAGATCCTTGCAACATGGGGCTGTGCTTTATCATGCTGAAACACGACAATTGGCCTCAGGATCTCGTCACGGTATCTCTGTGCATTCAAATTGCCATCGATAAAATGCAATTGTGTTTGTTGTCCGTAGCTTATGCCTGCCAATACCATAACCCCACCGCCACCATGGGGCACTCTGTTCACAACGTTGACATCAACAAACCACTCGCCCACACGAAGTCATACACGCTGTCTGCCATCTGCCTTGTACAGTTGAAACCAGGATTCATCCTGAGACAATTTCTGACAGTTTGTGCCGAAATTATTCGGTTGTGCAAACCCACAGTTTCATCAGCTGTTTGGATGTCTAGTCTCAGACGATCCCTTAGGTGAAGAAGCAGGATGTGGAGGTCCTGGGCTGGCTTGGTTACTCGTAGTCTGCGGTTGTGAGGCCGGTTGGACGTACTGCCAAATTCTCTAAAACAACGTTGGAGGCGGCATATGGTAGAGAAATTTACATTAAATTATCTGGAAATGGCTCTGGTGGACATTCCTGCAGTCAGCATGCCAATTGCATTGTGTTGTGTGACAAAAGTGCACATTTTAAAGTGGCCTTTTATTGTCCCCAGCACAAGGTGTACCTGTGTAATGATCATGCTGTTTAATCAGCTTTTTGATATGCCACACCTGTCATGGGACCAACACTTTACATGTTGCATTTATATTTTTGTTCTGTGTATAAATATATATTTTTTATTAAGGATATTGGAATTCCAGATAGGAATGAGAGGGGGAGATAGTTGAGGTGAAAGACAGCACAGAACAAGGACATGGGATTTGAAGAGGCAATTTGTGGTCCAGAGTTGGCAGCAAGGAAGAATGTGGACAGCAAATCTTCTGCCTAAAGTAATGGGGGAATTGTTATGGCCATCTGTCTGCCTGTAAGGGGAGTTCAAGTTCATTTAAGTCATTAACATTCAACAATTGATCTTTGAATTGTGTGATGAATAAAAAATTATACTAGTAGAAAAACACAAACAACAATGCAACACACATTTAGGGAACTGTTGCGTGTGTTCACTGGTGTGGAATCTTGTTCCTATGAGTGTTCCTAGGTACTTACTGAAGTTTAAAACTGTACATGATGGTGGAGTAAGATCTTCTTCACATTCACATTATCTCAAGGATGTCCAGTAAGGACTAAGGCTTGTCCAGGTTTTTTGAGTAGGCTTTCTTTTGTTGCATTTATGTAATTTGCAATGCACTGTTTTATTGCTGGATATGAACATCCAACCCTTTTAAAGTTAAAGCGTGTAAAATGTGTAGACGTACCCATGACATTATGTTTGACGTCATTATATTTCAGGAGGGCTTTTATGTACAGGCCTTTGTTCTTAATGTTTACAGCTCAACACCAGGCCCTTTCTGCAGTGGAGTGGTTTTGTAACTCAGGACCCATTATCAAACATGTTTTAGGGTGATTCTACGCCAGTGGGAGTGAAAAATATTTTGGCTATCGCAGATTGTTCTGGTAATTATCACATAGAAACTTCATTAGGAGGAAGGATGTTTGAAATGTTTTGTAAATTTGAAAATCATGATGAAAGTGCCAATTTTATGCCCTTTGTAGACCTATACATGCCTCCTGTAAGACCTTATATACATGATCCAGACATCTTGGTGTCATTGTACTCCTTATATTGTAGTGTGCTCTAACATATGGAGTATGTCTAGATTCTGAAATACAATGCCCACATTAATGTATTCAACATAAAAAATATGAATATAAATATCTCAAAACGACCGTTTTTGATGTTGTTAATTTGTACACAACTTCCATAAATCGCATATCCAACCTAGCAGGTCTCACTGAGGGTGCTTTCACATATCTCTGTATGATCTGGATCCTGGAGCGTTTGGTACCCTGATCCGCGCTATACAGCATATGTGAAACGTAAATTAATCCTGGCCCAAACGAATCCTGGACCCTGCCTGGGCTGTGGGTCCAAGATCCAGGACCAGGGTACCAGGTATTGTGACACAGCAACACCCTGTGCTGATGTTCACGTGTTGTGAAACTTTTAAAATACAGGTTGCAACAGGAGCGATATATACAGGAGCGATATTCATTATTTTCTGTTGGTTATTAAACTTTTGTTATCCAGTTAACGTTAGGTAGACATATGTTAACTAGCTGAATTAGCTAAAAATATATATAATAAGGACTGTCTGTGAAACCGAGACCTTACTGCAGATCTGGGGGAGAGTATCAAGGCGGAAATGGCAAAGACCCACAAAAATACGCCAAAAGGCTACTCAGGGAATCCAGAGCAGTGTACGACACATTTTTTTATATAACTATGCTCACAATACCTTTCAGTGAGGGATGCACTCAGGAAGTCGGGAAGCTCGGCAGATGAAAAGTGCTAGTGTCAATATTTTTATATGATTGACAATATCATTGACAGTCCTGTGCCTGCTGCTGCAAGTTAAAGTCCAAACCAGACACTGAACAGTTCGTCATCTGAAATTGACGATTCCTTCCCCAGTGATAAGTTGACAATAGGCTATGCAAAGCAATGGTACACTGTAAGTTAAGGTGAGCTAGCCAGCAAAAAATAATAACAATGTTAGGCCAGGTAACATTAGCCTGTGATTATTTCACTGATGATGCACACGGCCATTGCAGACAATATGTAGGCTATGCAAAGCAATGATACACTGTAGTAATGATACACTGTAGCAATGGGAATGGTGCATAGCAATGATACACTGTAAGTTACCAGTAGCTAGCTAGTTAAATAATAACAGTAGGCCATGTAATGTTAGGCTAGCATGTGAATAGTCCCATTGATGATGCACAAGCATTGCTTACAATACATAGACCTTCTCTCTAACTAACTAGCTCAGTCACATTTCAGGAGAACAGCAAAAGGCAGCTTCAGCAGTGAAAATAAGATATTTCTTACTGTGTTTCAGCAGCTGGCAACACATTTGAATGTGTGGCAGGGGCCCCTGTCCTACCTCACCAAAGCTGTGTCCCAACAACATAAAGCAGGCCCAACAACACAGCGTGGTATCCCCCCACAACACCATTTGGAGCCTCAGATCTGAATCACCTTTACACCATTGAGAACAAGCCGTCAACATCCACCACGACCACATATTTACGTCATTTAGCAGACGCTCTTATCCAGAGCGACTTACATTATTTTTTTTCATACCCCCTGTGGGAATCGAACCCACAACCCTGGCGTTGCAAACGCCATACTCTATCAACTGAGCTACATCCCTGCCAGCCATTCCCTCCCCTACCCTGGACAACTGTGCGCCGCCCCATGGGTCTCCCAGTCGCGGCCGGCTACAACAGAGCCTGGATTCCAACCAGGATCTCTAGTGGCACAGCTAGCACTGCGATGCAGTGCCTTTGACCACTGCGCCACTCGGGAGACTATCATTGTCTGTAGCCATCCATTGCAGAACTTTTGTCTTATCTGATTTGATCAAATACATATAATTCGATCATAAATAATATATTATTTATTTGATCAGATTTAACGAACATGAATTGATGAAAATATTTATTATATAACAATATTATGTTTATGTTACATAATAATAGCACGTTAATAATGTAATAGCCAACGATTGTCATCTTGAATAGATAAGGCCCCTGAAGCCTACTTTATGAACATGGATTACTTAAATACTACACTGAACAAAAATATAAATGCATAAATGGTCAGATGAGCTTCCCTGAAACGGTTTCTGACAGTTTGTGCAGAAATACTTCGATTGTGCAAACCCACAGTTTCATCAGCTGTCTGGGTGGCTGGTCTCAGAACATCCCGCAGGTGAAGAAGCCGGATGTGGAGGTCCTGGGCTGGTGTGGTTACACATGGTCTGCGGTTGTGAGGCCGGTTGGACGTACTGCCAAATTCTCTAAAACGACGTTGGGGTCTGCTTACGGTAGAGAAATTATCTGGCAACAGCTCTAGTGGACATTCCTGGAGTCAGCATGCCAATTGCACGCTCCCTCAAAACTTGAGACATCTGTGGCATTGTGTTGTGTGACAAAAGTGCACATTTTAGAGTGGCTGTTATTGTCCCCAGCACAAGGTGCACCTGTGTAATGATCATGCTGTTTAATTAGCTTCTTGATATGCCACACCTGTCAAGTGGATGGATTATCTTGGAAAAGGAGAAATGCTCACAGGGATGTAAATAAATTTGTGCACAACATTTGAGAGAAATAAGCTTTTTTTGCGTATGGAAAATATCTGGCATATTTTGTTTCAGCTCATGAAACATGGGACCAACACTTTACATGTTAGGTTTATATTTTTGTTCAGTATATGTTGTTTTTCTAACACAAAAAAAACAAGCCAATGAAATATTTTGTTCATTTAATTCAATTGATTGTTTGCACAGCCTACACATTCTGTTTGATTGTTAAAATACAGGTTAATTGTAATGTACAATGTGAAATTCTATTTGACAATTTTGCTTGTAATAACTTAACAATAAACTTCAGCAACTGATGATCTTGTGAATGCTTTCCATGTTCTATTTTAAATCCTCTCAAATACTGCTCTTTTTCAGAATCCCAGTTGAATCCCAGTTGTCCTGAACGCACTGAAGTCGGAAGTCAGAGATTTCCGAGTTCCCAGTTGTTTTGAACACGGCATTACATAATCTATTCTTGGTTGCACCTACGTCACTCTGTCGCATCACACCATTGTATTGAACGTTCTCAGCCAGAGTTCAGAACAACCGAGAACTCCGATCTCGGAAATCTCTGACTTCCGACTTCAGTGCGTTCAAGACAACTGGGAACTCGGAATAAAACGAGCTCCGACTAGGGAAAAACGTTTTGAACGGTCATCCAACTCGGAATTCCAAGTCGGAAACTCAGGCATCTTTCTAGAGCTCCAACTTTCCGACCTGAAGATCACTGACGTCATGATTTGACCTCGTTTTTTTCAGAGTTCCCAGTTGTCTTGAAAGCACCATATTACCTGGTTTGAGGAGTTAGCGAGGTAACTTTGGTCAACTCTGAGTTCAACTCGTAATAACCGGTACCACGAAATTGGTTCACATTTTAGCCAGGTAAATTTATTCGGTAACGAATCCTTCAGAACTAACCTGCTCTAAGGCAGGCTAACGCAGGGCTAACTCCATTTATCTTGAATGAAGTGTCTCAGCCGCAAATTGAGGACCAATTAAATCAGATTCCCGCCCTCTTGCAAATTTGCACCATCATCCCCTTTATTTGAGGCAGAGAATTTATTTAATATTTTATTCATCAAATGTCTTTTTGTGTGTTAAAAATAGTAATATTACACATTTAGTAATGCCAGAATGCATTAGAAAGTTCAAGCACAGTAAAACTTTTGAATGACGTAATACAATTATTTTATCGATAGGAGTGGGAAAAAAGTTGATTGTGCATTGATAAGCACACCAAAGACCGCATTAACAATTAGTCATAAAATAAAGACGTCACTTCTAAAAGCCTATTTCACACCATAGCCTGCTAAATTTGCAAGATCATTTTTCTTTCAGAAGAACTTGCTGTACTTGGGGGATGTGAACCTTATGGTGCTCCACCCGATGTGTTTAAACCACTGCCAAATCTGACATTTCCTGATGTTACATCTACCTTATAAACCCTTTTACCATACACTGGAGTGAGCCTGAAGGCGTACAAATGCACCGATGCCTTTTAATGATGGGAAGTTCGGCTCATTTTACTGACTCAGATCCTTTTAAAAGAACGCATTTTTCGACTAATTTTGTTCATTTGAGTCAGTAATGCCCAGAGCACGCAGGACTCCCTACCGGCGAACGATGAACTGAAAACTCGAAAGAGTCATAATTCTACAAGCCTCTCGTTCACATTTTGTGCACCATAGGGGACTTATTGGAGCTGTCATTTGTGACAGCGACTTGTAAAAGTGTGCTTTAAAGAATGTACATTTGTTGATTGCTAGGTATACAGTACAATTATTTCTTTATACATTTGAAACTAAGTTTAGTTGTGGCTGCAACCGGACTAGATTGTGAATAACCCTTGGCGGAATGCATTGCTTGACTGCCGTGGGGTGATATTAATGCCCAATATTGTTCGCGAACTGCA
Organism: Coregonus lavaretus; assembly: GCF_964263955.1. Lineage (NCBI taxonomy): Eukaryota > Metazoa > Chordata > Actinopteri > Salmoniformes > Salmonidae > Coregonus > Coregonus lavaretus. The sequence goes on along the minus strand of NC_140010.1, from coordinate 43,221,340 downwards.
GCCCCCCAAACAATTTTTTCTCGAGTTTGAGTTTGTTGAGCAGAGGCTGCTTATTTTGGTTCTACAAAGCTGTGTCCATCATAACATTCAATAATCAATTAATTGCATTCATTCTTGCCAACAGGTCAAACTAACGACTAAAATGAACGAGTCACTCAGAAAAATGAATCATGACTCTCGAGTCAGTTAAAAGAGTCGTTCAAAAATAATGAATCGTTCGCAAACTGCACATCACTAACGCCTTTAGATATTTCAGTGCTGGTTGGATGAATGAGCCACGGATATGGCATATGTAGGACAGGAAGATTTCCTTATCACAGGCAAGGTAAGTTAAGAAGCTACAATCTGTATGTTTCAGGAGAGAGTCACAAACTAAACTATGAAGAAACAAGTCCCATGCTCCTCATTCTCCCTGCTATCTGTCAGTATGGCCCATAGGACACCAACTATCTTGCTCTTCTGTTTTTGAGAAGCATGTGTAAAAGTGTTGCTGAAAAGCAGTGGTTCTTCACTGGGGTCCCGCAGTCAAGATTGTGCTCAAAAGAAAAAAAATCAGTCCATGGCTTACATCTAGATTCAATCTGTATCGCGGAAGATCCGGACGCTTATAAGAAATCCCGCTATGCCCTCCGAAGAACCATCAAACAGGCAAAGAGTCAATACAGGACTAAGATTGAATCATACTACACCGGCTCTGACGCTCATTGGATGTGGCAGGGCTTAAAAACTATTACAGACTACAAAGGGAAGCACAGCCGCGAGCAGCCCAGTAAGACAAGCCTACCAGACGAGCTAAACCACTTCTATGCTCGCTTCGAGGCAAGCAACACTGAAGCATGTATGAGAGCACCAGCTGTTCCGGATGACTATGTGATCACTCTCCGTAGCCGATGTGAGTAAGACTTTTAAGCAGGTCAACATTCACAAGGCCGCATGGCCAGAAGGATTACCAGGACATGTACTCCGAGCATGTGCTGACAAACTGGCAAGTGTCTTCACTGACATTTTCAACATGTCCCTGACTGAGTCTGTAATACCAACATGTTTCAAGCAGACCACCATAGTCCCTGTGCCCAAGGACACTAAGATAACCTGCCTAAATGACTACCGACCCGTAGCACTGACGTCTGTAGCCATGAAGTGCTTTGAAAGGCTGGTCATGGCTCACATCAACACCATTATCCCAGAAACCCTGGACCCACTCCAATTTTGCATTCCGCCCCAACAGATCCACAGATGATGCAATCTCTATTGCACTCCACACTGCTCTTTCTCACCTGGACAAGAGGAACACCTACGTGAGAATGCTATTAATTGACTACAGCTCAGCGTTCAACACTATAGTGCCATAGTATCACTAAGCTAATGATCCTGGGACTAAACACCTCCCTCTGCAACTGGATCCTGGACTTCCTGACGGGCCGCCCCCAGGTGGTAAGGGTCCTCAAAAAGTTATACAGCTGCACCATCGAGAGCATCCTGACTGGTTGCATCACCGCCTGGTATGGCAACTGCTCGGCCTCCGACCACAAGGCACTACAGAGGGTAGTGCGTACGGCCCGGTACATCACTAGGACCAAGCTTCCTGCCATCCAGGACCTCTATACCAGGTGGTGTCAGAGGAAGGCCCTCAAAATTGTCAAAGACTCCAGCCACCCTAGTCATAGACTGTTCTCTCTGCTACCGCACGGCAAGCAGTACCGGAGCGCCAAGTCTAGGTCCAAAAGGCTTCTTAACAGCTTCCACCCCCCAAGCCATAAGACTCCTGAACAGCTAATCATGGCTACCCGGACTACTTGCACTGCCCCCCCACCCCCACCCCATTTTTTTATGCTGCTGCTACTCTGTTAATTATTTATGCATAATCACTTTAACTCTACCCACATGTACATATTACCTCAACTACCTCAACTAGCCGGTGCCCCCGCACATTGACTCTGCAACGGTACCCCCCCTGTATATAGCCTCCCTACTGTTATTTTATTTTACTTCTGCTCTTTTTTTCTCAACACTTTTTTGTTGTTGTTGTTTTATTTTACTTTTTTATTAAAAAATAAATGCATTGTTGGTTAAGGGCTGTAAGTAAGCATTTCACGGTAAATGTCTACACCTGTTGTATTCGGCGCATGTGGAACATTTTATTTTATTTGATTTGCTATAGCAAAATTGAAATTTAAAGGCAATGTTCCATCGTTCGCATAGACTGCGTTCACAGTATACGCTGTATATGTCGGCTCAATCAGAGTTACCTTTACATTTAAATCACTATATATTCACCGATTCAATCTAGCCTTGAGTGAACAAATGCACACTTCTGGAGAAGGGTACAGAATCAAACAGGAAGGGAAAAATTGCCACATACAGGCTTTACAGGGAACTGAAATGTAACATTTGATCTGTCCCCCCCTGTCCTTATCCCTCATTATGACCAATATGAAGTTCCTGAGATCCAAAAGCCAACTGTTGCTCATGGATTGACAGACTAGTCTCTTGCTCTGTTGGCTAAGACGTTTGGCTTTGAGTGGCGTGTGGTGTTGTACAGAAGGTTCACTCAGGGCAGAACAGAATGCACTCTGTTGTTACACATGCTATTGCTCTAGACAGAAGATGAAGAGGATGAATTATACGCGTAACAAAATGTGTAGTTAGAGAGAGAGAGATTTTACCTGTATAGTAAACCCTCTAGGCTGACAGCTTGATAGGCCAAGCAATTAACAGCAAACAACTAGGAGCAAAGTTAGTCTATGTGTGTGTTTATTGTATTTCCTCTGTATGATTATAATGAGAACATGCTTTCCCGAAATCCATCATGAGGTAAGTACCCACTGGGCACACCACGTCATTTCATCGTGCATAATTGGGTAATATTTGGTTGAGACGTTGATCAATGAGATTACAACCTATATTCACCCACTCAAAAAGACAGCCAAAAGTTAGTTGAATTTCCAATGTGTTATCGCTATGCTTTCAACCATCTAAAAGCACAACTAAATTCCAATGGAAAAACAATGAGATTTTTGGTTTAGTTTTCAACCCACTGCACTTTCAACCGTTTAAAAGAACAGCAAATGGGAATACAATGTCAGATATTTATTTTCTTTGTACAACAGATGTGTTATCACTGTGCTTCATCTAATAGCAGAACCAAATTACCTGGATTGCAGTTGAGATTACATTAAAAGTACATGGTGCAAGTGATCAATGCTGTTCGAGATTCTGCACAGATTATTAGAGCAATTGTGACGACCTACGCATGCTATCTTGAACATGCACGCTTAATAACGAGAGCTTCAAGTTCCTTGGTGTCCTCATCACTAAGGAACGATCATGGTCCAAACAAACCAAGACAGTCATGAAGAGGGCACGACAACGCCTACTCCCCCTCAGGAGGCTGAAAAGATTTGGCATGGGACCTCAGATTGTCAAAAAGTTGTACAGCTGCACCATCGACAGCATCCTGACTGGTTGCATCACCGCTTGGTATGGCAACTGCTCAGCATCCGACCGTAAGCCGCTACAGAGGGTAGTGCGTACGGCCCAGTACATCACTGGGGCTGAGCTTCCTGCCATCTTCCTGCCATCCAGGTCCTCTATACCAGGCTGCTACCGTCTCTGCTACCATCAGAGGAAGGCCCTAAAAATTGTCAAAGACTCCAGCCACCCAAGTCATTGACTGTTCTCTCTGCTACCGCATGGCAAGGGACCAAAAGGCTCCTTAACTGCTTCTACCCCCAAGCCATAAGACTGCTGAACAGTTCATCAAATGGCTACCCAGACTGTTTGCATTGATCCCCTTATTTTTTTCTTATGTATTCTTATTGTTTTGCAGTGACTGTCTTGCACAGGCACAATGTACACTCACTGGACTCTAACCACACACACACACACACACACACACACACACACATGCATATTGACGACACACGCACACATATGCTGTTGCTACCCTCAGTTTATTATCTATGCATAGTCACTTTACCCCTACCTACATACGACTAACCCGTAACCCTGCACATTGACTCGGTACCAGTACCCCTTGTATACAGTATATCCTCGTTATTGTTATTTTATTGTGTTACTATTTTTCCTTTAGTTTATTTAGCACATTTTTCTTACTTACTTTTTAAAGACTCTGCATTGCTGGTTAAGGGCTTGTAAGTAAGCATTTCACGGTAAGGTCTGTTGTATTCGGTAAATATCATTTTATTTGATTACATACAAAGTCATGTATAGTTACAGTAACCTCAAATGTGGTCATGGATGTGTTACTTATTTTATTGTTGACTTACATTAGTTTGTAAAATAGCCTTAACTTTAGGCTATTTACTGTATTACAAAAGTAATATTGAATTGTGTTTGGTTGACAATGCAACCAAATATAAACATTTAAAGGAGATACATCTACTACTTGGATAGTTCCGTCTGAGCCACTTGCTTAATCCCATTCTTTAACCCCCTAGAGTCAATCTAAGTAACATAATTTAAAAAATCCCCATCAAAATCCATCGGTTTAAACTAGAGATAAATGTTTTTTTTTTGCATTGGATGCGTCTCTATCCATCGCATCTGCCTGTCGCACTTCTGCATCTGCGGTGAAAGGTGGCAGAGCTAGAGCAGTGTTTGTCAGACCATGAGACATCCTGAAAACTAATTCTCACAAAAAACGTCTGTAACGTCTGAAAGGTTTGATCTACTCTTATGGAAAGGGGAGACTCTCACGAACACAATGGTGGTCTCCGTTTTGCTGTACGACCCCCACAAGTGTCAGGGGACTAATCTGAAGTCGGTACCGTCGATGTGCCAACTGTTTGTAGCGTCCGAACCGTTTGGGCTTCAAATTAATGTGACACCACTGTGGAAAGGGGAGATTCACGTTTTGCTCTACGCTCCCTACAAGTGTCAAGGGATTGAAGGTAACCGGTACCGGTTTTAAAAAATGAATGGAAATATGAAGGTAGTTTTGTGCCTACCCAAAAAAGGGGTAAAATATGTGTAAAAAAAAAATATCTCCTAAATATAGGACAGACACTTCAAAACCTTGTTCCTTTTGATTAATTTTTTTACTGTCTTTTTTGCCGTTTATGAATGTGTTATTCAATGTGTTTAATAATAATAATAATATGCCATTTAGCAGACGCTTTTATCCAAAGCGACTTACAGTCATGTTTCTCTGGGCTATGGTAGTAAAGGCCAAATGCAATATTTTATCAAATATTTTATCAAATATTTTTTAGGTTTTCTTGGTTAAATCCCTACAGGAAATGTCACTATTCTCGAGGGGAGGAAGAAGAGGAGGAGCAAGGCCATTGTCATTGCTGGGCCCAGGCAATGAGTTCTCTGTTGAGACTGGGAGGCTGCTAGTGCTAGCTGCTGCATAAATAAGCCTACTAGCTTCCACCTGCGAAGGTGTTTCGTCAGTCGAGGACGAGCTGGTAGCTTTGCTGATATGGTTCTTTTCGGTACTTTGGCACGAGCTTGATCAGATAAAGCTTTTTTGCGGCGTTTTTGTGCACCACTTGGTTTTGCCTTTAATTTATCCATCTTGAACAACTGAGAAATTCGATGCATGTAAACTATATTGTCTGTCTGACTCACCTACTACCCATGTGGATTGGACAACACAAACACTTCACTTGCTACATGTGAAAATTAAAAAGAAGGGTTTCTATTGAAGATGGTGCTGCAGTGGATAGCTGGCGTGTGTTTTTTTAGCTGATCTTTACTGTTTTTGTACATTATATTTCTGCCATCATTTCCTATGACCTGTTACGTCTACTCCCGCTCTCCCACTCCGGCGCTCGACGTCACCTGTCTACTAATCACCGGTCTTGGCAACCCATCTTTACACACACCTGGCAACCATCATTACGCACACCTGTGCCCTATCATCAGTCACACCTGGACCTCATTACTACCTTCATTACTTACCATTTATCTAGCACTCTGTTTTGTCAGGCATCAGGTAGTATTGTTTGTGTTTCCATGTCAGACACTTCTCTTGTTTTGTATTGTTCCATGTACATTATTATTAATCTCACTAACTGCACCTGCTTCCTGACTCCCTGTGTCTACGTTACAGAATACTACCTCAACAAATGGAAGCAGTTAATCAAGACATCTCCCAGATGGTCAGCGAACAGGGACACCTACTTTGTTAACACTACGACCAGCTGGCTCATTTGGGAACGGCTATGGATGATGTCCTCCGCGTTCTTCAATGAGTCAACATTACTCAAAGGGCATCATCTCCAAACAGCGGAGGATTCTCTACCACAAGTCGACTCAGCTAGCAAGTACCCCAGCCCATCCAGCAGTCCATCATGGTCAACGATGCCCGATTGTCCCTCCCGGACAAATATGACAGGACTCCATCGAAATGCCGTGACCTCCTACTCCAGTGCTCCCTCTATTTCGCTCATCAGATGGGAGCCCCCACCACCGAGAGGTCCAAGGTTGCCACGGTTATTTCTCTGCTGACCGGACAAGTGTTGGAGTGGGCCACGGCCGTCTGGGAGAGAGGAGAGGAGGAGCTGGGTTCCTATGAGGGGTTCGTGGCTCTGTTCAGAGGGGTCTTCTGACATCCACCGGAGGGCAGAGAAGGGGGTGAGCGCCTACTCCAACTACGGCAGGATGGCCAGACTGCGGCGGAGTACATGCTCACCTTTCGAACAGTGGCAGCATCCAGCGGATAGAATGAGCCGGCACTCCGTACCCTATTCAGAAGAGGATTGCGTCAGAGCCTGAACCCATGGAGGTGGGGGACACATGCCTCTCCGCGGCTGAGCGACGCCGTCATAGACAGCTGGGGCTCTGTCCTTAGACTGGCGGGGCACCAGCTTCAACAGTGTCTGGTACGTTCTAACCGGGCGTACACGAGAGCAGAGGGACAGCCACGTGATCATCTGTTTCCTGGGTTAGGCGTGAGCATTCCATCATCATCACTTTCCGCCAAACCTTTCCTAGTATCGATTTCACTGGTTGGCTGTCCTTCATGTTTGTTGCCGCGGGGAATTTATTGACCAGGCCCTCGCCTCCTCCCTTAACATCACCTCATACCTGCTCTCCTCTCCTTGTCCGGTTCAAGCGCTGGATAGTCAACCACGGCCTCCCATGGCTTCAACGTCATAACCCCACCATCTCATTGCCAAGGATGAAAATCACCGACTGGGCATCCGAATGCTGGAAGCACTGCTTTTCCTTTCCCTGTGGTTCCACGTCAGTTGAGAGTCCTATGGTTGCCCTTCGGCCCAACATCCCTTAGGTATACCAGGATCTTCGGGAAGTTTTTTCCAAGACCTGCGCCACCTGTCTCCCTCCTCATCACCCCTGGGACTGTGTCATCGACCTGCTTGCAGGCTCTGCGCCTCCGCGTGGCAGCATCCACCCTCTGTCGGTGGCTGAAACCAAGGCTATGGAGGAGTACATCCAGGAGGTGCCCCAGCAGGGTTTCATTCGCACGTCCACCTTCCCTGCATTGGCAGGCTTCTGCTTCGTGGCCAAGAAGGACGGAGGGTTGTGCCCGTGCATCGATTACAGAAATCTAAATTCCATCACCACAAAGTACCGCTACCCTCTCCCATTGGTGCCGGTTGTGATTGAACAACTCCGCAGGGCCCGTTTTTTTACCAAGTTGGACCTGCGGAGTGCCTACAATTTGATCCACATCCGGGAGGGGGATGAATGGAAGACGGCCTTCAGCACAATGTCTGGTCACTACGAGTACTTGGTGATGCCTTTTGGATTAGCCAATGCTCCGTCAGTGTTCCAGGCATTCATCAACGAGGTGTTCTGGGACATGCTTAGACGCAAGGTGGTCGTGTATATCGATGACATCCTGGTCTAATCAGCTACCTTGGAGGATCACATCGCTCACATCCGAGTAGTCCTGGAACGCCTCCTGGCCAACCACATGTACGTCAAAGCAGAGAAGTGCCAATTCCATCAGGAGGATGTCTTTTTCGGTTACCAGATCAGCCCGCAAGGAGTCATGATGGATGAGAAGAAGGTGGATGCTATCAGGTCATGGCTAGTCCCAACCACCATAAAGGGGTTACAATGGTTTTGGGGATTCTACCGCCGATTCATTAAGGACTTTAGCTCGATCGCCTCTCCTCTCACTTCTCTCCTCAAGGGTGGTCCCCGGAAGTTGGGGTGGAATCCTGCAGCTGACGAAGCCTTCCGCCTACTGAAGGGGTGTTTCACCTCCGCCCGTTGCTCAAACATCCAGATCCTACACTGCCCTTCGTGGTGGAGATGGACGCTTCAGAAGTAGGTTTGGGGGCTGTCCTGTCCCAACGTCAAGATAATCCACAGAAATTGTATCCATGTGCATATTACTCTAAAAAGCTGTCTCCTGCAGAAAGGAACTATGATGTTGGCGATCGGCAGCTCCTGGCGGTGAAGTTGGCATTAGAGGAGTGGAGACACTGGCTGGAGGGCGCCCAGGACCCATTTCTCATCCTCACCGACCATCGGAACCTGGAGTACATACGGACAGCGAGGCGACTGAACCCGCGCCAAGCCAGGTGGGTCCTTTTTTTCTTCACCAGATTTGATTTCACACTGACATATTGCCCATGTAAAAAAAACATAAAAGCCGATGCCCTGTCCCGTTTCTATGATTCGGGAGAGGTTCCTGTCTTGAGTGCACTGATAATTCCGCCCTCTCGTAGATGGACGTAGATGTGGACATTCGCCAGGCCCTGGAGAGGGAACCCACACCTGCTACCTGTCCTCCTGAGCGCACCTACGTTCCCACGGGGATATGGGATCGGCTGTTGACCTGAGCGCACACAGCTGTCGTTGCTGGACATCCAGATATCACCCGCACCATTCAGTCCATCTCTGGAAAGTACTGGTGGCCCACCTTGGCGCAGGATGTCACTCGTTATGTCAACTACTGTTCTGTATGTGCCCAATCTGAATCCCCTCGGAACGCTCTGGCAGGGAAACTCCTTCCCCTTCCCATGTCTCAGCGTTCCTGGTCTCATCTGTCCATTTATTTTGTCACTGATCTCCCTTCTTCTGATGGTTTTACCACCATTTTTGCGATAGTGGACAGATTCTCTAAATCATGCCATTTCATCCCTCTCTCTGGTCTCCCTACCGCTATCCAGGTCGCTCAGGCACTGTTCCAACAGGTCTTCGGGCACTATGGTCTTCCTGAGGATATCATCTCTGATTGAGGCCCCAATTCACATCACGTGTATGGAAGGCCTTCATGGAGAAGCTGGGGGTCACAGTCAGCCTCACTTCCAGGTACCGGCCTCAGTCTAACGGGCAGGTGGAGAGGATGAACCAGGAGCTGGGGAGGTTCCTGAGGAGCCACTGCCAGGACCGGCAGGGGGAATGGGCCAGATTCCTTCCCTGAGCTGAATTTGCCCAGAATTCATTGCGACACTCCTCCACTGGGCTGACTCCCTTCCAGTGTGTTCTGGGTTATCAGCCAGCCCTGGCTCCGTGGACTCCGAGCCAGACAGTAGCTCCTGTGGTGGACGAGGTGTTCAGGTGCACAGAAGAAGTATGGAACGATGCCCACGTGAGACTCCAGCTCGCCGTCCGCGTCTGGCTCTCCACCAGGAACCTTCGACTCCGCCTGCCCTGTAAGTAGCTGAGTACCCAGTTTGTGGGGCCGATCAAGGTCCTCGGGTAATTTACAGATTACAACTCCCCACTAACTATCGGATCTCACCATCTTTTCATGTTTCCCTCCTCAGGCCGGTGGTTCCTGGTCCCCTGGCTGATGCCGTCCCCCACGACATCCCTCCACCTCCCTTGGACATCGAGGGGAGCCCTGCCTATGCCGTCACATCCCTCCTGGACTCCCGACATCTTGGGGGTCGGCTCCAGTACCTGGTGGACTGGGAGGGCTACGGTCCAGAGGAGCGATGTTGGGTTCCAGTGGACGGCATTCTAGATCCCAACATCATCCAAGATTTCCACCTTCGTCATCCGGACCGGCCCGCTCCTCGCCCTCGGGGCCGTCCCCCTAGCCACTATCGTCATGTGGCTGGAGCCGCACGTCGGGGGGGGGGGGGGGGCAACCATCATTACGCCAACTGCGCCCTATCATCAGTCATATCTGGACATCATTACTACCTTCATTACTTACCATTTATCTTAGCACTGTTTTGTCAGTCATCAGGTAGTATTGTTTGTGTTTCCATGTCAGACTCTTCTCTTGTTTTGTATCGTTCCATGTACGTTATTATTAAACTCACTAACTGCACCTGCTTCCTGACTCCCTGCATCTACGTTATATGACCAAAAACAGCTTCTGGACATCAGAACAGCAATCACTAACCTCAATTTGGATGAAGATTTCTACTTAAATGAGTCAGCAGCTGTGGACGTTCTGCTCAGAGAGTCAAACAAGCGGGCTCCCTGACGAGACTATGTTGGCGAGTAAATAAACCGCCTCTGTTCAATTGGCGAATGTACATTCACTAGGGAACAAACTGGACGAGCTCCGTGCGAGACTATCCTACCAACGGGACCTGATGAACTGTAATATCCTATGTTTCTCAGAGTCGTGGCTGAACAAGGACATGGATAATTACATCTAGCTGTTTTTTATGCATCGTCAAGACCGAACGGCAGCTTCGGGTAAGGTTAAGGGGGGAGGTGTGTGTCTCTTTGTTAACAACTAATGCTTAGGAAGTCGCAAGGTTTTGCTCGCCTGTGTTAGAATACCTCATGATAAGCTGCAGACCATACTATACTGAACAAAAATATAAACGCAACATGTAAAGTGTTGGTCCATGTTTCATGAGCTGAAATAAAAGATCCCATAAATGTTCCATACGCACAAAAAGCTTATTTATCTCAAATGTTGTGCACAAATTTGTTTACATCCCTGTTAGTAAGCATTCCTCCTTTGCCAAGATAATCCATCCACCTGACAGGTGTGGCATATCAAGAAGCTGATTTAACAGCATGATCATTACACAGGTGAACCTTGTGCTGGGGACAATAAAAGCTCACTCTAAAATGTGCACTTTTGTCACACAACACAATGCCACAGATGTCTTAAGTTTTGAGGGAGTGTGCTTTTGGCATGCTGACTGCAGAAATGTCCACCAGAGCTGTTACAAGATAATTGAATGTTAATTTATCTATCATAAGCCATGTGAACATAGTTTTAGATAATTTGGCAGTACGTCCAACCGGCCTCACAACCACAGACCATGTGTAACCGTGCCAGTCCAGGACCTCCACATCCGGCTTCTTCACCTGCGGGATCGTCTGAAATCAGCCACCCGGACAGCTGATGAAACTGAGGAGTATTTCTGTCTGTAATAAAGCCCTTTTGTGGGGCTGCCCAGTGGGTGGTCCTGGCTCCCAAGTGGGTGGGCCTATGCCCTCCCAGGCCCACCCATGGCTGCGCCCCTGCCCAGTCATGTGAAATCCATAGATTAGGGCCTAATTAATTTATTTCAATTGACTGATTTCCTTATATGAACTGTAACACAGTAAAATCGTTGAAATCGTTGCATGTTGCGTTTATATTTTTGTTCAGTATATTTACCAAGAGAGTTTTCATCTATATTTTTCGTAGCTGTCTATTTAGCACCACAAACCGATGCTGGCGTTAAGACCGTACTTAACAAGCTGTATAAGGCCATAAGCAAACAAGAAAATGGACATCCAGAGGCGGCGCTCCTAGTGGCCGGTGATTTTAATGCAGGGAAACTGAAATCCGTCTTACCTCCATTTTTACCAGTATGTCACCGGTGCAACTAGAGGCGACAAAACTCTAAATCACCTTTACTCCACACACAGAAACGCATACAAAGATCTCCCCTCGCCCTCCCTTTGGCAAATCTGACCTTCTGTTTCCTTCTTACAAGCAAAAACTCAAGGAGGGAGGCGTGGTTATGGCGTTGAACTGAGCAGACGTGTTTTTAGTGCTCTCCTGCTACATTTCTTTTAAATGCTTTTAATCTCTTATTTTAAATCCTCGTTACACAAACAGCAATTTTCTTGGACAATTCCAGGCATATCTACATCCATTGTGAATCGACTCAAACATATTCCTCCTAAAACAAGAACATCTCACATCGACAACATGGTCCAGGCAAGGCCAGTTAGCCCTGCTAATTCATCTAGCTCTACTAACCCAGTTAGCCCTGCAAGCCCCACACACCACGAGTCCGACATGGCAACCAACGATGTCGACGACCTAAACCAGAACCAGAGCAAAGGGGTTTGGACGAAGCAGAGGAGCACGGTGGAAGATACTGTCATCACTGTCAAAACAACAACCGGAAAGTTGGAAAAACAGGTGGCGGATCTTACTTAAAAACGAAGCTAGCTCGAGAACCATCACAGGTGGTCTTATTTGAGACTGGGTAATCTACCCGAAAAAGTGGAAAATGGTGACACAGTTGCGTTTCTGGAGCGATGGCTGCCCGAGGCATTGGGGCCGGATAACTTTCCGGACCCTGTGCACATTGAAAGAGCCCATTGGCTTCCAGCTCCTAAAGGCCAGAGAAGCCACCTCTTTGAATCTCCCTCTCAAGCTGAGGCGTTCATCTGTGACATACAACATGAATGTTCTTCCTAGTCATGTTGCCGCTGTGAAGTTTAACACCACTCTGGACTACGGAGAATTAAACCACCTTGGATTATGTGACTGTTGGCAAACTAACTGACATTAGCCAAATTATTAGCCGCTACCATAGCTAGTATAACAGTTAAGTGAATAACATGGCGAGCTAGCCCACTCAAAGTTTCTCATATTACTTGTAGCCTGTATGTACTCATCAGTTAGCTGCGTTTCTTCCATCTGACAGGCGAGATAACTGTCGATTGAATGTTGGACGTCAAATTTAAGTTTATTTTTGTTATGTTGATAATTCTCTTCCAATGAGACTTTGTAAAATGCCGGCGAAGATGTTTTGCTCCATGTCAACGGACTCGAAATGGCTAACGTTATTCAGTCATTCAGCCAGTGAGCTAGCCATAACATAGCTGGACCTTATTCATTCATTCTGCACCACTGAGAAGCATCGGGCCTACTTTATATAAAAATGTAAGTTTTGATCAAATCCTTGGACTAAAATGATTGACACTCACGTGCAAGCCTGACATTATCGTGTGCAAAGGGCCTTTGGGTAACGTAGCACACATTCAATGGTATCTCTTTTTCTCATGTAGCGTGTTCATTTCTGATCTTTTATAATTTTCTTGGGTTTATAAACGTATTATGGTATACTACGTTAACGCTATATGAGACATTTTGTTACTTGGTAGCTACTAGCGACAGACCCTGTGTTGCGGATCATCTACAACTATTTTGGACTGTCCATACTGTAATGTTAACGTTTAGTCTCAGGCTTCACTAACTAACATTACTGTTTTAGGTGGAGTTATTCTTTGCTACTTTTCAAATGAAGACTATGTGATATTTCACATAACATCTTGATAGATATGGCTTTTGTTTTGTTCGTGAGGAGTAATAGCTGAGAGAAGGCAGGTTAGCATCGCTTAGGTTAGACTGCTCCCTTTAATGGATCAGTCGTCCACCAGGCTACACTTTACGATTAGGGGGAGGTGAGAGGGGAAGCGTTGGGTGTCTCGGTTAGGGAGACAGGGGAATGGGGTTCAGTGTTTTACTGTTAGGATAGATTTTCTTCTTTTTTTCAACAGATCTTTACATATTTTCCTCTCTACAAAATACTCATACGGTCCTTGTGGTTACTAAACATACTTTAGATATGCTTTTATGCTATAGATTATTCCATGTTTACATCTTTGGTTCAATGACTTCAAATGCAAAACTGAAATGTACTTTGTGGAATGTCTGTGGAGTTGGTAAACTATCCAAGCTTAAACAGATTAGTACTAGGCTTAAACATCTTCATTCATCTACTGTGTTCCTACAAGAAACTCACTTGTTGAAGGATGGGCTACTTAAAGTACGCAGTAGATGGCAAGGGCAAGTAATAGCATCCTGTTTCTCCTCTCATTCTCATGGTGTTATGGTTTTAATTCACAAATCTGTTCCGTTTCAAGTGGATAATATTATAACTGATACAGTTAGTAGATACATGTTGATACAGGGAACTCTTTTGAATGAGCGTATTAATCAGGATAATGTTTATGGTTCTAATGATGATAATCCAAAATTCTTTGAGAATGTATTTCTATTGATAGCCTCCCTTCCTGGTAAAGTTCTAATGGCAGGGGATTTTAATTGCACTCTTGATCCTCATCTAGATCGCTCCTCTGGTTTAAACACTTCCCACTCGCAGAGTAGAAAGAAATTACAGCATTTCATTAAGGATTTAAATCTATGTGATCCATGGAGGACTCAGAACCCGAGTAAAAGGGAGTATTCATGTTACTCATCGACATTTAAATCATATTCTCGTATAGACTAATTTTTTGTTTCTTGCTCATTGCTTCCCAACATAGCAGGAAGTGGATATGATAGTATTGTTCTGAGTGGCCATTCCCCTGTGTCATTATTCTATAGGGATACAAAACTAGTCAAAGGATCCTCTAGATGGCGTTTGCATCCTAGATGGTTACAGGACCCAGACTTCTTACATTACGTTGGAGTGCATATAGATGTTTATTTTACATTGAACACTGACCAAACATCAGCAAGTAACAGAAGGGAGGCTTTCAAAGCATATATTAGGGGGCAAATTATAAGTTTCAAATCAAATCAATTAAATCTGAAAATTAGAGAGAGGGACAGCAAAATCAGAGAATTGGAGAGGGAAGCTTTTTTGGATAACTCAGTAGAAGTAAATCAGGAATTATTTGTTCTTAAAGCTCAGTATGTGTCATGCCCTGACCTCTAGAACTCTAGTTAGTTTGGTCAGGGTGTGCATGTTTAGTTCTATGTTGTTGTATATCTATGTTTAGAGTCTAGTTGTTATACGTCTATGTTTGGCCGGGTATGATTCCCAATCAGAGGCAGCTGTCGCTCGTTGTCTCTGATTGGGGATCCTACTTAAGTAGCCTGGTTGCAGTCCTTGTTTGTGGGATCTTGTTCCTGTTCGGCTTGTTTCGTGTATAGCCCATAGGACTTCAAGTTTTCGTTGCGTTTGTTGTTTTGTCCTGTATAATAAATATGTACGCATACCACGCTGCACCTTGGTCTGACCCGTTCCTCAACGATCGTGACAGTATGAAGAACTTTCCACCTCAAAGGCTGCAAACAGCTGAACGAGGCTGAAACAGTCCTTCTATGACCAAGAAGAAAAACCTGGTAAATTACTGGCCTGGCGCATTAAGAAGTTAAATTCAGTCATTAATGCAATTCATAATTTACAAGGACAATTATCAATGGATCCTGTAGAAATAAACCAAACATTTGCTTCCTACTACAACACACTTTACAACTCTGAATCTCCTGAGAATCTTACTAATCAGACATCATTTTTGGATGGTCTTGATTTTCCCTCTATTTCAGAAGATAGAAAAGGTCAAGATGGGCTCCCAATAGATATTTATAAGCTATTTAAGGACAAACTTCTAGGTCCACTTTTGGATATGTATGCTGAATCATTTCAGCAAGGTTGTTTCCCCCCTCTCTAAGGAGTGCTTTAATCATTCTTATTCTAAAGCCTGATAAATCCCCAACAAATTGTGAAAGTTACAGACCGATTTCTCTTCTGAATTCCGATTGAAAAATTATTGCTAAATCCTTAGCCAGGAGACTGGATAGAGTGCTCCCATATCTAATACACGAAGACCAAAATGGCATCGTGAAAAACCGTCTATGCTTTTTCAGGGCACAAGACAAGGATGTCCGGCCAGTCCAGGACTCTTTCTTCTAGCTATAGAACCATTTTCCATTGCAGTAAGGACCCATCAATAAGTGGAATTAAAACATTTTGAACATCAAGTGGCCCTGTATGCTGAATGATACCCTCTTATTCCTAACAGATCTAAAGAATTATATCTCTTCTTTGGTCAGTTTTCTGGGTTTAAAGTTAATAAAACCAAATCTTCCATTATTTTCATCAACAAGCAAGAGAGACTGAATCCAGTTGTACAGCACCATTTGTGAATACAGAACAAGGTTTCACATATTTTGGTATTAAAATTACACCAGTAATTAGCTCCTTGAGTTCAACAAATTATGAACCCATGGTAACGAGTGTAACAGAATCCATCAACAGATTGACATCATTGCCTATATCTATTATTGGTAGTATAAATATAATAAAGATGAATATTCTGCCTACATTTCTTTGTCTATTTCAATCATTTCCTCTGGCTCCACCACCTTTATTTTCCCCAAAGATCAGAAAGATACTCTCAACTTTGATCTGGAGCAACAGAAAACCAAGGCTTAGACTTTCTCTTCTTTATTTGCCCTATGACAGAGGGGCATTGCAACTTCCAAACCTACAGTGGTATTACTGGGCTGCACAACTGAGGGCTTCAATGTTTTGGTTCTCCAAGATACCATACTTACCCTGGCTGCAGACTGAAATGTTGTCCACAAAAGGCTTAACTTTGGGTGGATATTTGTACTCTGCTCCCTTTAAGAAACTAAATAAGAATACTACTAATCCCTTTGTTAAAAACACCCTAACTATATGACACGAAGTACAGCAATATCTGGGCGAATCCCCTGTATTATCCAGTTTTACACCAATTTGGGGCAATGACAATTTCACATCTGGTAAAAATGAATGGGCAAGAAAAGGTATTGTTAGAGTAATGGATTTATACAATGAAATCGGGCTCATGTCGTTTGAAGAACTAAAGGGAAAATGTAACTTACCACAAAAGCATTTTTTCAAATACTTACAATTGAGAAGCTGTATTTTTTCCAGTCTAAAACAATCTGACCTACAACCTCCTTTGACCACTTTAGAAACACTCTGTTAATATGTGTTATGAGAGAGGTGAAATTACGTCACTAAATGGGAGCTACTCTTAAAGACAACTCTGATAGTAAGAGACTTCAGTGGATACAAGATATGCAGGAAGATATTTCAGCAGAGGACTGGGGTATGATATGCGCTAGAACTCAGATACAGACAACACCCGCCTGAGATTGTTGCAATACAATTGGATAATGAGAACATTTATCACCCCTGTTAAGCTTCACAAATTTGACCCTAATATCCCAGACCTGTGTGTTAAATATAACATGCATCTAGGCATCTTGTATTATTGCCTGTGGGAGTGTGCTGAGATACAAAAGTTTTGGAGCTCAGTACTGCACTATATCTCTGAGATCACCTCTACCCCAATACCACTAATCCCTAAACTTTGCATCCAAAATCTTTACCCAGAGAATAACTCTTCAAATAGGAGAGAAAATAAAATGGTTGACCTGTGTCTATTACAAGCTAGACGTTCAATTGCTCTCCACTGGAAGTACAGTGGGGGAAAAAAGTATTTAGTCAGCCACCAATTGTGCAAGTTCTCCCACTTAAAAAGATGAGAGAGGCCTGTATATTTTCATCATAGGTACACGTCAACTATGACAGACAAAATGAGAGAAAAAAAATCCAGAAAATCACATTGTAGGATTTTTAATGAATTTATTTGCAAATTATGGTGGAAAATAAGTATTTGGTCAATAACAAAAGTTTCTCAATACTTTGTTATGTACCCTTTGTTGGCAATGACACAGGTCAAACGTTTTCTGTAAGTCTTCACAAGGTTTTCACACACTGTTGTTGGTATTTTGGCCCATTCCTCCATGCAGATCTCCTCTAGAGCAGTGATGTTTTGGGGCTGTCGCTGGGCAACACAGACTTTCAACTCCCTCCAAAGATGTTCTATGGGGTTGAGATCTGTAGACTGTCTAGGCCACTCCAGGACCTTGAAATGCTTCTTACGAAGCCACTCCTTCGTTGCCCGGGCGGTGTGTTTGGGATCATTGTCATGCTGAAAGACCCAGCCACGTTTCATCTTCAATGCCCTTGCTGATGGAAGGAGGTTTTCACTCAAAATCTCACGATACATGGCCCCATTCATTCTTTCCTTTACACGGATCAGTCGTCCTGGTCCCTTTGCAGAAAAACAGCCCCAAAGCATGATGTTTCCACCACCATGCTTCACAGTAGGTATGGTGTAATTTGGATGCAACTCAGCATTCTTTGTCCTCCAAACACGAAGAGTTGAGTTTTTACCAAAAAGTTATATTTTGGTTTCATCTGACCATATGACATTCTCCCAATCCTCTTCTGGATCATCCAAATGCACTCTAGCAAATTTCGAGTCTCATAGTAAAGGGTCTGAATACTTATGTAAATAAGGTTTTCAGATTTTTTTGTTTTTAATAAATGTGCAAAAATTCTAAAAACCTGTTTTCACTTTGTCATTATGGGGTATTGTGTGTAGATTGATGAGGGGGAAAAAATATTTAATCCATTTTAGAATACGGCTGTAATGTAACAAAATGTGGAAAAAGTCCAAATGCACTGTATAAAAGAAAAAAATCAAGCAGGAAGTACCAGTGAAGCGCTCAAGACGGAAGAGGTCCAATGAAGCAGATGCTAAACTACAGGACTGTTTTGGTAGCACAGACTGGAATATGCTCCAGGATTCATCCGATAACATTGAGGAGTTTACCACATTAGTCACTGGCTTCATTAATAAGTGCATCGACGATGTCGTCCCCACAGTGACTGTACGTAAATATCCCAACCAGAAGCCATGGATTACAGGCAACATCTGCACTGAGCTAAAGGCTAGAGCTGCTGCTTTCAAGGAGCGGGACACTAATCCGGATGCTTGTAAGACATGCCGCTACGACCTCCGACGAGCCGTCAAACAGTCAAAACGTCAATACAGTACTAAGATCAAAACCTATGCTGGCTCTGACGCTCGTCGGACGTGGCAGGGCTTGCAAAGTATCATGGATCACAAAGGGAAACCCAGCCGCGAGCTGCCCAGTGACGTGAGCCTACCAGATGAGCTACATTTCTACTATGCTGGTTTCGTGTGATCTTGCTCTCCATAGCTAATGTGAGGAAGACCCTTAAACAGGTTAACATTCACAAGACCGCGGGGCTAGACGGATTACCAGGACACATACAGTGAGGGAAAAAAGTATTTGATCCCCTGCTGATTTTGTACGTTTGCCCACTGACAAAGACATGATCAGTCTATAATTTTAATGGTAGGTTTATTTGAACAGTGAGAGACAGAATAACAACAAAAAAATCCAGAAAAATGCATGTAGAAAATGTTATAAATTGATTTGCATTTTAATGAGGGAAATAAGTATTTGACCCCCTCTCAATCAGAAAGATTTCTGGCTCCCAGGTGTCTTTTATACAGGTAACGAGCTAAGATTAGGAGCACACTCTTAAAGGGAGTGCTCCTAATCTCAGTTTGTTACCTGTATAAAAGACACCTGTCCACAGAAGCAATCAATCAATCAGATTCCAAACTCTCCACCATGGCCAAGACCAAAGAGCTCTCCAAGGATGTCAGGGACAAGATTGTAGACCTACACAAGGCTGGAATGGGCTACAAGACCATCGCCAAGCAGCTTGGTGAGAAGGTGACAACAGTTGGTGCGATTATTCGTAAATGGAAGAAACACAAAATAACTGTCAATCTCCCTCGGCCTGGGGCTCCATGCAAGATCTCACCTCGTGGAGTTGCAATGATCATGAGAACGGTGAGGAATCAGCCCAGAACTACACAGGAGAATCTTGTCAATGATCTCAAGGCAGCTGGGGCCATAGTCACCAAGAAAACAATTGGTAACACACTATGCCGTGAAAGACTGAATTCCTGCAGTGCCCGCAAGGTCCCCCTGCTCAAGAAAACACATTTACAGGCCTGTCTGAAGTTTGCCAATGAACATCTGAATGATTCAGAGGAGAACTAGGTGAAAGTGTTGTGGTCAGATGAGACCAAAATCGAGGAGGAGGAATGCTGCCTATGACCCCAAGAACACCATCCCTACCGTCAAACATGGAGGTGGCAACATTATGCTTTGGGGGGTGTTTTTCTGCTAAGGGGACAGGACAACTTCACCGCATCAAAGGGACGATGGACGGGGCCATTTACCGTCAAATCTTGGGTGAGAACCTCCTTCCCTCAGCCAGGGCATTGAAAATGGGTCGTGGATTGGTATTCCAGCATGACAATGACCCCAAATACACGGCCAAGGCAACAAAAGAGTGGCTCAAGAAGAGCACATTAACGTCCTGGAGTGGCCTACCCAGTCTCCAGACCTTAATCCCATAGAAAATCTGTGGAGGGAGCTGAAGGTTCGAGTTGCCAAACATTAGGCTTGAAACCTTAATGACTTGGAGAAGATCTGCAAAGAGGAGTGGGACAAAATCCCTCCTGAGATGTGTGCAAACCTGGTGGCCAACTACAAGAAACGTCTGACCTCTGTGATTGCCAACAAGGGTTTTGCCACCAAGTACTAAGTCATGTTTTGCAGAGGGGTCAAATACGTATTTCCCTCATTAAAATGCAAATCAATTCATCACATTTTTGACATGCGTTTTTCTGGATTTTGTTGTTGTTTATCTGTCTCTCACTGTTCAAATAAACCTACCATTAAAATGATAGACTGATCATGTCTTTGTCAGTGGGAAAACGTACAAAATCAGCAGGGGATCAAATACGTTTTTCCCTCACTGTACTCAGAGAATGAACTGACAAATGTCTTGACTGACATTTTCAACCTCTCCCTGACCCAGTCTGTAATACCCACGTTTCAAGCAGACCACCATATTCTCTATGCCCAAGAATGCCAAAGTAACTTATCTAAATGACTGCTTTGAAAGGCAGGTCATGGCTCACATCAACACCATCATGCCAGACATCTTGGATCCACTCCAATTCGCATACCGCCCCAACAGATACACAGATGACGCAATCTCTATTGCACTCCACACTGCCCTTTCCCACTGGACAATAGGAACCCCCTTGTGACAATGCTGTTCATTGACTACAGCTCAGTGTTCAACACCATAGAGCCCTCCAAGCTCATCACTAAGCTCAGGAACCTACGACTGAACACCTCTCTCTGCAACTGGATCCTGGATTCCTGACGGGCCGCCCCCAGGTGGTGAGGGTAGCCAACAACACATGCACCACGTATCCCCTCAACACAGGGGCCCTTCAGGGGTGCGTGCTTAGTCCCCTTCTGTACTCCCTGTTCACCCAAGACTGAGGGGCTACGCATGACCAACACCATCATTAAGTTTGCTGACAACAAGGTGGTGGTTGGCCTGATCACCAACGACGATGAGACTATAGGGAGGAGGTCAGTGACCTGGCAGTTTGGTGCCAGGGTAACAACCTCTCCCTTAACGTCTGCAAGACAAAGGAGCTGATCGTGGACTACAAGAGGGCCAAGCACGCCCCCATTCACATCGACGGAGCTGTAGTGGAGCGGGTCGAGAGCTTCAAGTTCCTTGGTATCCACATTACTAAGGAATTATCATGGTCCACATACACCAAAACAGTCGTGAAAAAGGCCACGACAACGCCTCTCAGGAGGCTGAAAAGATTTGGCATGGACCTTCAAAAAGTTCAACAGCTGCACCATTGAGAGAATAATGACTGGCTGCATCACCGCTTGGTATGGCAACTGCTTGGCATCCAACTGCAAAGTGCTACAGAGGGTAGTGCGTACAGCCCCGTACATCACTGGGGCCGAGCTCCCTACCATCCAGGACCTCTATACCAGGCGGTGTCAGTGGAAGGCCCTCAAAATTGTCAAAGACTCCAGCCACCCAAATCATAGACTGTTTTCTCTGCTACCGCACAGCAAGCGGTACCGATGTCTGGAACCAACAGGACCCTGAACAGCTTCTATCCCCAAGCCATAAGACTGCTACATAGTTCAATAGTTAACCAAATAGCTACCCGGACTATCTGAATTGAGCCTTTTTGCACTAACTCTTTTGACTCATCACATACACTGATGCTACTGTTTATTATCTATCCTGTTGCCTAGTCACTTTATTCCTAGTTATCTGTACACTACCGTTCAAAAGTTTGGGATCACTTAGAAATGTCCTTGTTTTCCATGAAAACATACATGAAATGAGTTTGAATTGGAACTATAGCAAAATGCATAAGAAATGTAGTCATTGACAAGGTTAGAAATAATGATTTTTAATTGAAATAATAATTGTGTCCTTCAAACTTTGCTTTCGTCAACAAATCCTCCATTTGCAGCAATTACAGCCTTGCAGACCTTTGGCATTATAGTTGTCAATTTGTTGAGGTAATCTGAAGAGATTTCACCCCATGCTTCCTGAAGCACCTCCCACAAATTGGATTGGCTTGATGGGCACTTCTTACGGTCAAGCTGCTCCCACAACAGCTCATTAGGATTGAGATCCGGTGACTGTGTTGGCCACTCCATTATAGACAGAATACCAGCTGACTGCTTCTTCCCTAAATAGTTATTGTATAGTTTGGAGCTGTGCTTTTGGTCATTGTCCTGTTGTAGGAGGAAATTGGCTCCAATCAAGCGCCATCCACAGGGTATGGCATGGCGTTGCAAAATGGAGTGATAGCCTTCCTTCTTCAAGATCCCTTTTACCCTGTACAAATCTCCCACTTTACCACCACCAAACACCCCCAGACCATCACATTGCCTCCACCATGCTTGACAGATGGCAACAAGCACTCCTCCAGCATCTTTTCAATTGGTCTGCGTCTCACAAATGTTCTTCTTTGTGATCCGAACACCTCATACTTTGATTCGTCTGTCCATAACACTTTTTTCCAATCTTCCTCTGTCCAGTGTCTGTGTTCTTTTGCCCATCTTAATCTTGTATGTATTTTTATTGGCCAGTCTGAGATATGGCTTTTTCTTTGCAACTCTGCCTAGAAGGCGCTGTTCTGTGAAGGAAGTAGTACACAGCGTTGTAGAAGATCTTCAGTTTCTTGGCAATTTCTCGCATGGAATAGCCTTCATTTCTCAGAACAAGAATAGACTGAGTTTCAGAAGAAAGTTATTTGTTTCTGCCCATTTTGATTCTGTAATCGAACCCACAATTGCTGATGCTCCAGATACTCAACTAGTCTCAAGAAGACCAGTTTTATTGCTTCTTTAATCAGACCAACAGTTTTCAGCTGTGCTAACATAATTGTAAAAGGGTTTTCTAATGATAAATTAGCCTTTTAAAATGATAAACTTGGATTAGCAAACACAACGTGCCATTGGAGCACAGGACTGATGGTTGTTGATAATGGGCCTCTGTACGCCTTTGTAGATATTCCATAAAAAATCCGACGTTTCCAGCTACAATAGCCATTTACAACATTAACAATGTCTACACTGTATTTCTGATCAATTTGATGTTATTTTAATGGAAAAAAAAATAAAAATTGCTTTTCTTTCGAAAACAAGGACATTTCTAAGTGACCCCAAACTTTTGAATGGTAGTGTACATATCTACCTCAATTACCTCGTACCCCTGCACATCGACTCGGTACTGGTACCCCGTGTATATAGCCAAGTTATCGTTACTTATTCCTCATCTTATTATTTTTCTATTATTTCAATGTTTTACTCTCTGCATTGTTGGGAATTTCACTGTTAGTCTACACCCGTTGTTTACGAAGCAGGTGACAAATACAATTTGATTTGAATTTACTGTAAAATAAAATATTTTTTTCAAACATTTATAAAATGTTGACATAGGTGTGAGATGACGTGTGCATGTCCCTTAAGGGGATGCAGGGGTTTCCGCTACGCCAGTGGATGCTGCCCAGCCTATTATTTTGTTTTTGCTGATGGTGGATATAACGTTGAAGATCTGACGTTGTTTTAAAGGTACAAATGTAACATATTTTATACAGGGTTTGTCTATGTTGAAATTTGGTTACCATGATGACATAATCATGTGGTTGAAACTTCACCCTCAAATCCAATGTATTTTCCACGTAGATTCCACGTCACAATATGTTGACAAATTACATTGAAACAACACTGAAATAAAAGCACAGGAGAAAGAATTAGTATCTATGTATCTCTGCAATTAGCCTATAATTACACTTGGAATTGAAATTGGAAATAGAACATTTGTAGATTATTCCATATTTAAACAACAAACAAACACCAGCGAGCATATCCTAACTGGGATTGCAAAAAATGTTTTATTACAAGCAATAATATCCACAACTTTTTATATATCGTATTCATTTCAAATCCAAAAGCAAAATAAATATTCTGAATAGCGTGTTAAAGCGAGTCATCGACAATGAAAGTAGCACTAGAAAAATACATCTACGTATATAGACAAAATGGTGGTTTAAGATGTTGTTAACAAAATGTCCTGGGTCGTATTCAGTAGAAACCAAACGGAAGAAAACAACTACCTGAAGTTGTCCAATAAGAAACTCATTTTCTTTGCAAAATGTTTTGCTACAGTGTGCACTAGTGAATACGACCCTGTTGTCTTAGCAATGCTGTTATGGATAATTGCAGAGGCTGGTCTGAATACTGTTGATGTTTGCTAATGACACACTCATCCCACTCGCAGTTACCAGTGTGAGGCTTTCTTCTCTGCTCTGCCCAGAGTGGCATATAGCTGTGTGTGTGTGTGTGTGAGAGAGAGTCTACAATTTTGAGAAATACTTTCTGTATGTACACACAGAGATTGGATAGGTATTTCAATTACTTTTGAGTATGTTGTAATTTGTATTCGAAAGGACTGAAGATGTAATTTGTAAAAATATACTTCAGAGAATGGTATTTTGTATTTTCAAAACACAAATACTTTTATACCGTTTAAAAAAATAGAGGTTCACAATTTTGTGGCCCCATATCAGAAGTCTTATGCCACTATCGTGTACAGCAATGAGAGTTGTTGGTGGAGGAGCTTGCAAAAAAAGTTAATGCACAAAGATACAGTACACTTCCAGAGTGAGGATAATGCAGTGAATTAGATTTTTATTGCCACACTATCACTACACTCACTCTCATTCGGCAAGTTACTTTCTTTCAAACACCTTTGTGCATCCACCTACACCTCTGATGATGTAAGGCTCAGAGTAATATATGGTATCTCATTTCTGACACCAATGCAGCGGCCACAAAGCTCTGAAGACTAACACTATGAACTGTGCCAACTGTCTGGGCAATAGATACTGTTCATAGCGTGTTAGCCAACGTTCACAGGCTGTTTTATAACTCATTTAAGGAGGCTACTTGTAAATGTATTTTCTGTATTTTGAAAATACAAAATACATGTATTTTAATCAAATACATTTGTTGGCACCAGTATTTTGTAGTTCATTACAATACATTGGTCTTTAGGGTATTTTATATTTTGTAACAGATACATTTGAATGTATCTTTGCCCATCTCTGTGTACGTACATGGTTTAATGCATGTGTTCATTTCTGTCTATGGGTGTGTGCTTATGTATATGTGGGTGTATCATTTGTTTTACTGTCTTCACACTCCCAGGAGTATCCCGGAAAACAAAGTATCCTGGAGGACTGTGAGTGCTGAGCCTGTTCCGTTGTCGACGAAAATGGACACATACTCCCCCGCCTGCAAGCCAGAACATAAAGGGTTAAAGACCATCAGTCACTCAGCACTCTACGCTCAATCCTTTCACCAAGAGCAGTGTTTATTTTCATCTATCACTCTGACTGCCAGTATCATTCCTGGCAAACAAGGTAATTGCACATAATTGTCAAAGTATATGTCTTTATCTGGAGATGAGAGTGTTGATAGGAGTGTGTGCAGATATCAGATTGTTGTGAATGGGTGGCCATATACACGTGTAACTCTATACTGTGTTTGTGTGTGCGCGTGCGTGAATGTGTAATAATACCCTGTGTCTGAGAGAGTATATTACCTGTAGGTAAAGGGTTCCTGTCAGTAAGATGCTGAAGACTCCTCCTGAACTACCCACCCCTGTCACCGACTCCAGAGACCTGGAACATTCAGAGGCATAGCTCAGGAAAAACAGGCGGGAACAACTGGCAATGATTGAATACAACTTGTGTGTGCCGTGTGTGTGTGTTTGTGTGTGTGTACTAGTACTCACACATTGCTCTGGCATAGGGACTCAATGCAGATGGAAGCCTTCACACTATCCTTCATCCTGGCTTGTGACCTCTCATTGGGCTCTAAGAACACACACACACACACACACACCATTTACTTCACATGCACAGAGGCACACACATTGCAGTGGTGGTGCGGGGTGGTTTCCCTTTGGGTGGACTTTCTGAGGAAAGACCCCACCCCTGTTCCTCAGAACTGGCCGGGCCTTATCTTCTCAACATCTGACACTGATTGGCCAGGGCAGTGCCTAGGCCACTTCTGATTGGTGTAAGCCAATGACACACCCAAAAAGTTCAAACCGTTTTTTTTTGCATGGCTGGCTGCAACCTTCACTTCTCCACTTGGCCTCTTGCAGGCAAAAAAGAAGGTAATATATATATTTCTAGGTCACGAGGGAAAAGCTACTTAGAGGAAAATATATACTGTATAATGCTATAGAGTTATTGTAATGTTGACTTTGTATTTGATCTATTGTGGAGATGTTATTCTACAAACCATTATTTTGTATAGTCTCCCATTGTTTTCCTTATTTCTCCTCTCTCCGTCTATCCATCCCCCTCTCTATCGTTCCCTAGCCTCTCCCCAGCTCCTATCTTCCTAATTTCCTTGTCTAACCACTTATCTTCCTCTCATTACATCTCTATTTTCTATCTATCTGTCCTCCTCCCTCTTGAACCTCTTCCTCTCCCTCCCTCTTTTTGTGGTATGGGCATCAATTCAGCCCAAATGTACTGCAAACCCCCTTACCCCCATAATTTAACACTTTGGTATGGGATGGTGTGGAAGTCTCACCTATGAGAAGGCTGGCGGTGAGTTGGTAGAACCCGGAGACGGGAGCCATGTAGCGGCCACTGCTAGAGTTGAAGCCCTGGCCCCTCTGGAGGCTCTGCTCCGTGTCCGAGGGCTGGAGGGGTCACACAGGGAGACAAAGGTCAATGGTCAAGTGATACTGCCTTTTCTAGAATATAAGCCATTTAAGCCTAGTCATATTTGGCAATTTTTTTCCATGCTTTTGGAGGGATAGATGGTGTTCCAATATCTGCCGATGTAATAATACTGTTTGTGTATGTGCACGTGCATGAGTTTATTGGAGCGTGTGTCTACTCACACAGCTGAAGGCCTGGGGCTCCAGTGAGTTGTATCTGTAACCACATGCATGTGTGTTTGTGAGTGTGTGCCTGCGTTGGCATATGTATGCGTGTTTGAGGGTCTGTGGATATATATGTGTGTGTGTGTGTGTGTGTATGAGCGATTCACTCACACTGCTGAATGGCTGCAGCTCCAGCAGACTGCGGCGGGGCACGGTGAGGGGGTGATGCAGGCGGCAGTGGAAGGCGGTGGCCACACGGGGAGGTCGCTCACAGAGCAGACAGGGACCGCCCGCCATCTCTGAGAGAGAGTGAGAGGGAGATAGTTCCTGTGATCAATACCTATTTCTTTCATTTTAAGAGAGACGGAGACTGTTCAAATACACTGACAATGCATCCTTTCCTTCTTTCCTTCCTTGAAGGTTTTCACCTATCCAGTCTTTGATCTGCCATGACTGGGTAGGTGAAAGCCATGAATAGTCTCTGTGTAAGTCTCAAATGGCACCGTATTCCCCTCAATTCATTAGTGTACTACTTTTGACCAGGGCCCATAGGGCTTTGTTCGAAAGTAGTGTGCACTATATAGGGAATACGGTGCCATTTGAGACTTACACAGAGACTATTCATGGCTTTCACCTACCCAGTCATGGCAGATCAAAGACTGGATAGGTGAAAACCTTCAAGGAAGGAAAGAAGGAAAGGATGCATTGTCAGTGTATTTGAACAGTCCAGGCTTTGATAGATTTAGATTATGTTGGTATGAGTTTTCTGTAATGGCAAGAGGAGGGGAGATAAGTGAGATTCAAGTGGATTGAGGGAGTGAGTGTCAGAATAATTAAAAAGGTTCTGAAGTGAAAGACAGGGAATTGTTTTTGTATTGTTTATATTCTTAAAGAATATATGTTTGAGCAGTGGTGTGTGATTGGTGCTGTCTTACATGACTTGAATTAAGAATCTGAGAGTGCCATGTGCATGGCTAAATATGAATATATTTGAGATTGTTCTGTGTGTATGTGTGCAAATCAGTGGCGTACTGCACTTTCAGGCGGCCCCTCTCGCAAGAGCCCCACCCCATGGGGCAAAGAGAAGAATGTGCAGTTTTATAGCTAATCTCATGCTATTCTACATATTTTTCCATCAGGCTGAGAGAAAATGTTGCTGTTTTAAAGCAAATTTCCTGCAATTCTACACATTTTGCCACGGGGCATAGAGAAAAATTTGCAGTTATATGGCTAATCTCTTGTAGTGCTGAGCGATTTGTGCTTTTTGAGGTTGGTTCAGTTTTGGTATATACAGTTGAAGACGGAAGTTTGCATACACCTTAGCCAAATACATTTAAACTAAGTTTTTCACAATTCCTGACATTTAATCCTAGTAAAAATTCCATGTCTTAGGTCAGTTAGGATCACCACTTTATTTTAAGAATGTGAAATGTCAGAATAATAGTAGAGAGAATTATTTATTTAAGCTTTTATTTATTTCATCACATTCCCAGTGGGTCAGAAGTTTACATACACTCAATTAGTATTTGGCAGCATTGCCTTTAAATTGTTTAACTTGGGTCAAACGTTTCGGGTAGCCTTCCACAAGCTTCCCACAATAAGTTGGGTGAATTTTGGCCCATTCCTCCTGACAGAGCTGGTGTAACTGAGTCAGGTTTGTAGGCCTCCTTGCTCGCACACGCTTTTTCAGTTCTGCCCACACATTTTCTATGGTGAGGTCAGGGCTTTGTGATGGCCACTCCAATACCTTGACTTTGTTGTCCTTAAGCCATTTTGGCACAACTTTGGAAGTATGCTTGGGGTCATTGTCCATTTGGAAGACCCATTTGCGACCAAGCTTTAACTTCCTGGCTGATGTCTTGAGATGTTGCTTCAATATATCCACAAAATGTTCCT
The DNA here is from genome assembly GCF_964263955.1 of Coregonus lavaretus. Classification (NCBI taxonomy): domain Eukaryota; kingdom Metazoa; phylum Chordata; class Actinopteri; order Salmoniformes; family Salmonidae; genus Coregonus; species Coregonus lavaretus. Next base: position 43,192,358 of record NC_140010.1, on the reverse strand, counting down.
TCCTCATGATGCCATCTATTTTGTGAAGTGCACCAGTCCCTCCTGCAGCAAAGCACCCCCACAGCATGATGCTGCCACCCCCGTGCTTCATGGTTGGGATGGTGTTCTTCAGCTTGCAAGTCCTCCCTTTATCCTCCAAACATAACGATTGTCATTATGGCCAAACAGTTCTATTTTTGTTTCATCAGACCAGAGGACATTTCTCCAAAAAGTATGATCTTTGTCCCCATGTACAGTTGCAAACCGTAGTGTGGCTTTTTTATGGCGGTTTTGGAGCAGTGGCTTCTTCCTTGCTGAGTGGCCTTTCAGGTTATGTCAATATAGGACTTATTTTACTGGTGGATATAGATAATTTTGTACCTGTTTCCTCCAGCATCTTCACAAGGTCCTTTGCTATTGTTCTGGGATTGATTTGCACTTTTCGCACCAAAGTACGTTCATCTCTAGGAGACAGAACGCTTCTCCTTCCTGAGCGGTATGACGGCTGCGTGGTCCCATGGTGTTTATACTTGTGTACTATTGTTTGTACAGATGAACGTGGTACCTTCAGGCGTTTGGAAATTGCTTCCAAGGATGAACCAGACTTGTGGAGGTCTACAATTTATTTTCTGAGGTCTTGGCTGATTTCTTTTGATTTTCCCATGATGTCAAGCAAAGAGGCACTGAGTTTGAAGGTAGGCCTTGAAATACATCCACAGGTACACCTCCCCTGTAGCTCAGTTGGTAGAGCATGGCGCTTGCAACGCCAGGGTTGTGGGTTCGTTTCCCACTGGGGGGCCAGTATGAAAATGTATGCACTCACTAACTGTAAGTCGCTCTGGATAAGAGCGTCTGCTAAATGACTAAAATGTAGGTACAGGTACACCTCCAATTGACTCAAATTATGTCAATTAGCCTATCAGAAGCTTCTAAAGCCATAAAATCATTTTCTGGAATTTTCCAAGCTGTTTAAAGGCACAGTCAACTTAGTGTATGTAAACTTCTGACCTACTGGAATTTTGATACAGTGAATTATAAGTGAAATAATCTGTCTGTAAACAATTGTTGGAAAAATTACTTGTGTCATGCAGAAAGTAGATGTCCTAACCGACTTGCCAAAACTATTGTTTGTTAACAAGAAATGTGTGGAGTGGTTGAAAAACAAGTTTTAATGACTCCAATGACTCCAACCTAAGTGTATGTAAACTTCCGACTTCAACTGTATATATATTGTTTAATACATAATTTTCGATTTAAATAAAACCTTCTTTTTTTTTTACATTAAATGCACTATGCATTATGTGGGTTAAATGCTGTAACACAGAATAAAACAATTAATACAAGTCCCATGATGGTAGTGACTGCCCATGACTGCTTATCACTTATTAACCATCAGTTATTCATATTACTTTACTTTAATACAAATATTTAAGTTCTTGTGTATATTACATTTGTTTTATTTGATGACTTTATTATTTAATTCCAAGTCATCATCTCATGCTGCCTATGCTGTCTGACAAAATCACTATTTTAGTAGTTCTTCAAAGTAAATAAGGCATAATTTTATGACTGCTAAATACCAACTTTCAATCACTTAGATACCTCAAAGAAACTGATCCCACATTCCCTTACGTAGCAGGCGTAAAAGAAACAGACAAGTAGCCGCACAATGGATTATGGCCATTGTAGTTAATTATCACGTTTTGTGCACTAAACTATGTAGAACATTGGCCTGTTGGTAACTACAACTCCATACTACATCGCACAGTACAGGTATGATCTGATTTATCTCTTGAGAAACTGCAGTGAAATGTGTACATTGAACGAAATGGAATTCAAATGATTGAACCATCAATGTCTGTCAATTAGCTGTTTAAAAACGGAAAAATAACTGACATTTCAGTTAATTGCTCAGCACACTCTCTTGCTATTCTACACTTTTTGCCATGAGGCTGAGAGAAAAATTTGCATTTTTAAAGCTAATGTCCTGCTATTCTACACATTTTGCAATGAGGCTGAGATAAAATGTTGCAGTTTTAAAGCACATATCCTGTAATTATAAATATTTTTTGCCATGGCTTATGACTTGTTCATATGCTATGTGGGGAGGGGGGGAGGGGGGGGGTTGGCCTCCTCCAGAAGGTCTGTGGGGGGGTGTGGTACACCAGTGGTGTAAATATATGTCTGTTTGAATATCAGCAGTGTGTGTGTGTGTATAAGTGTTAAAAAGCATGTTTTAGTTTGTGTGCTAGTGTGTGTAACATGTCTGCGAGAGTGTGTGTGCGGCGCCACCCTTCTCGGCTGTGTGAATAGAAGTCTTTATGTTTTAGAGGTGCTGTCAGAACAGCCTGCAGTTCCCAGAGAGCACAAACAGACCCGTGTCTACTCACATGGCAGCCTGCCAACTCTCATTCCACACACGGACAGTTATTACAAACACACGGACATGCACAAACACCTCACACACACGTACTCACGCACGAGCGCACACAAAAAAGTAACAAAGACACACTAGCGAGCCTGGAGGAATCTGAGGAATTCTACGGCCCAGCCAAGTCACATCCACGTTCCGGAAAATTACCTCTATTAAGGGATCAGACCAGCCCACAATCAGACAAGCAGCCTCCCCAACATTGTATTTTGTATATGGCCTACATTCACACACATTGTATAGAAAGACCAATTGTAACCAATACAGAAAATGTAGTGGCAGTGCATTGTTATGTAGGCTATATGTACTGAGTTATGCTGTGTTTGTTATGTGAATATACTGTGCGCACCGCAGAGTATGTATTCCATATATTGTTTGCAGCAATCGTAGTATCTTACGGTTAGGGCAATTTTTTTCCATATCAGATGACAGTTTTCAAGCTCTGGCTGCTTTTGATTATCAAGATATAAGTCATAATTCAATAATCATGCTGCAAAATATAAACAATCGTGATCTCTGATTCAAACAACTAGCTCTGTGGGTTCTGCTTTAGTGTCGGGTGTGGTTTTGCTTCAATATCAAATTGATACCTTTTTATGGATTTCATGGTCGAGTCACTCCATTGTTATGAACGTTCTCAGCGGCCACTGATTCCCAACTTTGGAGTCCACTAGTTTTAAAGGGCTAATGATGATTTTGTAGTTGCTTCAAAATAAGATGTAATTGCTAAATAAGGCAAATAATTAGTAGGCACCCCTTTGTCATCATTCTGATGTCCTCAGATCAGTGGCGGTCGGTGCCATTTAAGATTAGGGAGGACTGTCTTTTTAAAAAATTAGCATGACCTTATTTCTATTACAAAATATTGGATGACTGTCATTCATATTCCATTCACCCAGTTCAAATACTTTAATTTGCCCTATGCCCATCATGAGGTTGCTACAACATAGCCTATAAAAAAAGCCACAAAATATGGGAACTAGGCCTTTATTACTCCTGTATTAGTGGAGAAAAATACTCCTCAGTCAATGTACCCAGAGGAGGACGCATAATAGCTGTCCTCTGGCTACACCAGGGTGCTACCCTAGACGGTGCTGTTTGTATTTGGATTTATTATGGATCACCATTAGCTGCTGCAAAATTAAGGCAGTTATACCATTTTAAAAACATTACAATACATTCACGTATTTCACAACACTATGTGTGCCCTCAGGCCTCTACTCCACCACTACCACATACAATACAACATCCATGTGTACGTGTGTGTATAGTGCGTATGTTATCGTGTGTGTGTATGCATGTGTCTGTGCCTATGTTTGTGTTGCTTCACAGTCCCCGCTGTTCCATAAGGTGTATTTTCATCTGTTTTTTAAACCTAATTTTACTGCTTGCATCAGTTACTTGATGTGGAATAGACTTCCATGTAGTCATGGCTCTATGTAGGGGTGGCAGATAGCTTAGTGGTTAAGAGCGTTGTGCCAGTAACCGAAAGGTCGCAGGTTCTAATCCCTGAGCCGACTAGGTGAAAAGTCTGTCGATGTGCCCTAATTGCTCCTGTAAGTCGCTCTGGATAAGAGCGTCTGCTAAATGACAGTCTGTTCTGGACTTGGGGACTGTGAAGACACCTCTTGGGGTATGCATGTGTGTCAGTAGTTCAAACATACAGCTCGGTGCATTCAACATGTCAATACCTCTCCACAAATACAAGTAGTGATGAAGTCAATCTCTCTTCCACTTTGAGCCAGGAGAGATTGACATTCATATTATTCATTGTAGCTCTCTGTGTACTTTTAAGGGCCAGCCGTGCTGCCCTGTTCTGAGCCAATTGCAATTTTTCTAAGTCCCTCTTTGTGGCACCTGACCACACGACTGAACAGTAGTCCAGGTGCGACAAAACTAGGGCCTGTAGGACCTACCTTGTTGATAGTGTTGTTAAAAAGGCAGAGCAGCACTTTATTATGGACAGACTTCTCCCCATCTTAGCTACTGTTGTATCAATATGTTTTGACCATGACAGTTTACAATCCAGGGTGACTCCAAGCAGTTTAGTCACCTCAACTTGCTCAATTTTCACATTATTTATTACACAATTTAGTTGAGGTGTAGGGTTTAGCGAATTATTTGTCCCAAATACAATGCTTTTAGTTTTAGAAATATTTAGGACTAACTTATTCCTTGCCACCCACTCTGAAACTAACTGCAGCTCTTTGTTAAGTGTTGCAGTCATTTCAGTCGCTGTAGTAGCTGACATGTATAGTGTTGAGTCATCCACATATATAGACACACTGGCAATTTGTTTACTGTAAAATAGCATTGTATCTGGTCAAACACAATATTTTCCAAAAGTTTACTAAGGGTTGGTTAACAGGCTGATTGGTCGGCTATTTGAGACATTCTTAGGTAGTGGAATTACTTTTGCTTCCCTCCAGGCCTGGGGGCACACTCTTTCTAGTAGGCTTAAAATATGGCAAATAGGAGTGGCAATATCATCCGCTATTATCCTCAGTAATTTTCCATCCAAGTTGTCAGACCCCGGTGGCTTCTTCCACATTCACTTTACGGAATTCAAAATTACAATGATTGTCTTTCATAATTTGGCCAGATATACTTGGATATGTAGTGTCAGCGTTTGTTGCTGGCATGTCTTGCATAAATTTGCTAATCTTGACAATGAAAAAATAATTAAAGTAGTAGGCAATATCAGTCAGTTTTGTGATGAATGAGCCATCTGATTCAATGAATGATGGAACTGAGTTTGCCTTTTTTCCCAAAATTTAATTTAAGGTGCTCCAAAGTTTTTACTATCATTCTTTATGGCATTTATCTTGGTTTCATAGTGTAGTTTCTTCTGCTTTTTATACAGTTTAGTCACATGATTTCTCAATTTGCAATGCGTTTGGGGATTTAACCGTTTTTACAGTCATTTTCTTAATGGATGCATGCTTATTAGTAACTGGAATAAGCAATTTCATAAATGTGTAAAGTGCAGCGTCTGTTTGCTCCTCATTACACACCACAGACCAACAAATATTATTTACATCAAAAACATAGGAATCACTACATAACTTATTGTATGACCTCTTATACACTATATTAGGCCCAGCCTTTGGAACTTTGGTTTTCCTAGATATGGCTACTGTATTGTGATCACTACATCCGATGGATCTGGATACTGCTTTCAAGCTAATTTCTGCAGAATTAGTAAAGATGTGATCAATACATGTTGATGATTTAATTCCTGTGCTGTTTGTAGCTACCCTGGTAGGTTGACTGATAACCTGAACCAGGTTGCAGGCACTGTTTACAGTATGATTCTTTTTCTTGAGTGGGCAGCTTGATGAAAGCCAGTCAATATTTAAATCACCCAGAAAATATACCTCTCTGTTGATATCACATACATTATCAAGCATTTCACAAATGTTATCCAGATACTGACTGTTAGCACTTGGTGGTCTATAGCAGCTTCCCACAAGAATGGGCTTTAGGTGAGGCAGATGAACCTGTAGCCATATTACTTAAACAGTATTGAACATGAGATCCTCTCTAAGCTTTACAGGAATGTGGTTCTGAATATAAACAGCAACACCTCCACCATTGGCATTTCTGTCTTTTCTGTAAATGTTATAACCTTGTATTGCTACCACTCTATCATCAAACATATTATCTAAGTGAGTTTCATCTGTTACTAGCAAATTGTTAATTTCATGAACCTTGTTTCTTAAGCTACATATGTTAACATGGGCTATTTTGAGCACTTTTCTGGGATGCTAGATTGTTTTCATTGCTTTACTGGGAAGCTTAGCAGAAGTAGATATGCTCATGTTATTTATGTTAGTGCAGGGTGAGCTGCACACAGTGGACTTCCTACTAGGGCACACCGCCTCAGTGCTAACAGCATAAATTTGGTTCATAGGCACATGATTGCTGCATACAATAGCTGTAGGATCAGCAAAGGCATTCAGGGCAGTTAGATGGACATCAATTAAGTTACTTACATTGTGTCTACCAATGCCCCTGGTATAATGTACATTTGCTGAAGCATTATGACAACTCAGCGTCACAATGGTAGGGATTAACTGAGCTGGGCTTGGGTCATTGATAAGTCATTGTCTCAATGCAGCCTTATAATGCTGTGAAAGGATCCAGGAACCCAAATGATTTGGGTGGATCCCATCCTCCTTATAAAATGTGTTATGTTTCCAAAAGGTATCGAAATTGTCAACAAAAGTTACACCCATTGAGCTGCAATAATCACGTAGCCAGTTGTGAAGAGCAGGAATCCTGCTAAAGCATTCAATGCCATGATTCAGAGAGGGCACAGGGCCAGATATGATGGGTATTTTATTAGTGTCTAGCAGAGCGTCAATCAGCTCTTTAAAATCCAGTTTCAACTATTCAGAGCTGCTCTTCATTATGTCATTAAAACCCACATGGACTACGATATAATCGATTTCCATGTCCTGACGTAGTACATTCGGGAGCAGTTTAGTAATATAATTTACTCGAGCTCCGGGATAGGACATTGTTTTTGCACCTGGAATGGTCACATTTCTTATCATGGTGCTGCCCAAAATCACGGCCGGCGAGAAGGATGAGGAAATCCACACACTCTTACGCTTCACAGGATTCGGAGAACCCTTTATGGATGGGCGAGAGGCAGGATCATTTCAGCCCGTCGCTCCCGGCGCCTAGTGCAGGCCTCCGACAGATGGAGAAGCCCCGCTCGATCCAGAGCAGGGACGGAAGTTTGCCGACGTCGACTTAGAAATCGTAGGAGTAGGCACTGCGGCCGCAGACACAGGCACCCCCAGCGACGAAGTTGCAGGAAGATCAGGCTCCAGGACAGCAAAACTATTTGTTGTTTGTAGCCGCTCCGGGCCTCTCGTTGGGAGTGTAGAGTGCTTTGCGGGAGGCCGCTGTCTTCGGCTTCCACGGCTTGTGACATGCGACCATCGTTGAGTGCCATGCTCCTCTTGCTGTGCTCCTTCGACTCCGCTATCAGATGGGGGAGGAGAGGCAGGCTCCCCTGGCGAACGAACACCAGGCAACACCGGCCAGTCGGATAACGACAAACGACAAGGCGGAGATGCATCCAACAAGTGCGAACGACGTCCAGCCACCGGCGTAGAAAAGGTAAACATTCCACTCTGCGTTTCCCCAGTTTATTACGTAGGCTGGTGACCTGCGTGATCAAGGAAGCCACCTCAAGCCTATAATCCTCGGCAAGCAAACAATTGCCACATTGGAACTCTGAGTGATCCAGTTTGTCCCGAAACAAAGCATAGTAGATACAGCTACTACAGTGCTGGAACCGTTCATTTATTTCTCCAGACAAAGAGGGCTCCATTGCAAAACTCATCTGGGACGAACTTCGTTAGCTTGATGGCTAGCAGCTTAGCAGATCTGTCAAGCAGGCTTCAACCTGTCTGTTAAGCGGGATTCTCGGACAAGAAATAGCGGTCCTAGCTGTTAAAAGCTAACCGCGTCGCGGAATCCATGCAAAAACAAGTTCAGTATTTATATTTAACTCATATTTTAGTAAAAAATAACAAACCGAGTGTTTTCAGCATACAGTATTCAGCTGCGCTGTTGAGGCTACTGTAGACCTTTATTGCAAAACAATGTGTTTTAATCAGTTATTTGGTGACGTGAATATATTTAGTATAGCTTTATCTAAAAAGGATACCTTATACATTTTTTTTTTTTACTAATTAGGTTGTTCCTCCCCTTCCTCCTCTGAGGAGCCTCCACTGCATCAGCAATATGCCTAAAGTATATCTATGTCGCCATTATCTAGCAACTATCGTCATAAAAACCTAGCAATGCTAACATGCTCTTCACTCAATCTTAACTATGCAATGTTATACTACTTCTAAAGTAGAACTAGTGACATCATAATGACGACAAAGGGTTTGCCTACTTTAGAAATTTAATCTTATTTCCAGGCCGCACTTTACTATAAGAGAATGCACTGCGTAGAGCTGCCTGCCACTATGGAGTCATAGAAGCTCAGAGCCTCCTGTATCTCAGTTGGTAGAGCATGGTGCTTGCAATGCCAGGGTTGTGGGTTCGATTCCCACGGGGGGCCAGTATGAAAAATGTATGCACTCACTAGCTGTAAGTCGCTCTGGATAAGAGCATCTGCTAAATGACTAAAATGTAGAATAGAACTTGTGTAACGGAGTTAGGAACGTACTGTAAGCTCACGCAACAGCTAGCTTGAAATGTCGCCGATGGAGCAATCCAACAGGTACATTTTGAGTGGCTTGACCCGTTGGAACATTGTCAAGGAGGGTGGTCATGTGTGTTGCGAAGCAGAGGATCACTGGTTCGAGCCCAGTCTGGGGAAATCGGACAGTGGAGGAAGCTAAACTGTTTGTAGCACACTGTCCCCCGTTACAGTGGTGTCTGTGACCAGGATCGGCTCAACGGCCGGGGTAGTTCGCTGTGTAGCAAGTTTAGAAGGGGTGAGCGTAATGGGGTTAAGAACGTACCGTAAACTCATTTTACAGCTAGCTTGAAATGTCACCGATGTTGGATCTTAATTTCACCCCTTTCATCGCAGGCGAGTCCTGCAGCAGGAGGATTTGAATATCTGAAGAAATATTTAGGGGGTTGTTGGCATAGGGGTGCTGAAGGTGCTGCAGCACCCCCTGAAAAATATAGTTTTTTTTAGATAAATTGTTTATTACAGTGAGGGAAAAAAGTATTTGATCCCTCCGCAAAACATGACTTAGTACTTGGTGGCAAAACCCTTGTTGGCAATCACAGAGGTCAGACGTTTCTTGTAGTTGGCCACCAGGTTTGCACACATCTCTGGAGGGATTTTGTCTCACTCCTCTTTGCAGATCTTCTCCAAGTCATTAAGACCTTGCGGGCGATGCAGGATTTCAGTCCTTCACGGCATAGTATGTTACCAATTGTTTTCTTGGTGACTATGGTCCCAGGTGCCTTGAGATCATTGACAAGATCCTCCCGTGTAGTTCTGGGCTGATTCCTCACCGTTCTCATGATCATTGCAACTCCACGAGGTGAGATCTTGCATGGAGCCCCAGGTCAAGGGAGATTGACAGATCTTTTGTGTTTCTTCCATTTGCGAATAATCGCACCAACTGTTGTCACCTTCTCACCAAGCTGCTTGGCGATGGTCTTGTAGCCCATTCCAGCCTTGTGTAGGTCTACAATCTTGTCCCTGACATCCTTGGAGAGCTCTTTGGTCTTGGCCATGGTGGAGAGTTTGGAATCTGATTGATTGATTGCTTCTGTGGACAGATGTCTTTTACTCTACCCACATGTACATATTACTTCAACTACCTCAACTAGCCAGTGCCCCCGCACATTGACTCTGCACCGGTACCCCCCTGTATATATAGCCTCCCTACTGTTATTTTATTTTACTTCTGCTCTTTTTTTCTCAACACTTTTTTGTTTTATTCTACTTTTTTTATTTAAAATAAATGCACTGTTGGTTAAGGGCTGTAAGTAAGCATTTCACTGTAATGTCTGCACCTGTTGTATTCGGCGCATGTGGCCAATAAAATTTGATTTGATTTTATACAGGTAACAAACTGAGATTAGGAGCACTCCCTTTAAGAGTGTGCTCCTAATCTCAGCTCGTTACCTGTATAAAAGACACCTGGGAGCCAGAAATCTTTCTGTATGAGAGGGGGTCAAATACTTATTTCCCTCATTCAAATGCAAATCAATTTATAACATTTTTGACATGCGTTTTTCTGGATTTTGTTGTTGTTATTCTGTCTCTCACTGTTCAAATAAACCTACCATTAAAATTATAGACTGATCATTTCTTTGTCAGTGGGCAAACGTACAAAATCAGCAGGGGATCAAATACTTTTTTCCCTCACTGTATATGTTGAAGGTAAACAATAGGCAGAATAAATTATTTGTTTCCTCAGTGCCTGTGTGGTCCATCGGTTACAGCCAGAGTCAGCATGGGTTTGAACCTGGCCCACTGCCCTTTGCCTCGTGGATGAACGTCTATTTTTGATGTATTCATTCCACGTGGTTACAGGGTTGAAACTATTAGGTTAACAGTTTAGGCATTAATTCAGAGTGGTTAAGGTTAGGGGCTCTATTCAATCTGTAAAGCTGAAGTGTTACAGATTCCGCAATAGAAATGTAAAGGTAATTTCCGATTGAGCCGACATATGCAGCATTTACCGTGAATGCAGTCTCCGCTAAAGCGGGAACATTGCCTTTAAATTTAAATCACAAGGTAAAGCTGAACTTCCGCAATGTGGATTGAATAGAGCACTAGGACCATGTTTTGGGGAAGGATTAAAACAAAATAATTAAAAACGACGCGCCTATGTGTCATCAGTATTCATAGTATTCTTAATGCTTGTTAGAGTATTGTTAACTGCCGTAGCGCAGTGGTCTAAGCAGCAAGCTCTGGCTCAGAGCCTCATGATATCGTGACCAGCCTGAGCCTACATTAGGCCCAAAATTGAATTGCATTTATTTAAAAAATTTCAATAAGTAAAAAGAATAGTCTGATAAAAAAAAAAGTGTCTCAGCGCAACAAAATCGTTTTACCTTAGTCCTGCTTGCAACCAAAGTCTTTCAAGATATGTTTGTCCTCTGGTTTGTATTGTAATCAGAACAACTTAGACCTTTTTGAACAGACTAATGGCGATTTATCTATTTGACAAGCATTCCGTACAATAGAAACAAAGTATTTAATCGTTTACCACAGCAAACCTACTGTGGAAATGTACCCGACACGTTGTATAAATGGAAACTAATGTTGGTGTGGCCTATTGTTATTATTTGATTTGTTCCCTATTTATGTTGTCCAAAAGTGTCTGGTATGGTAATTTATTATCAAGATCAGGATAGAATATTCCTGGACTGTCCATATTTGAAATGTGTAAATATATCAAGCCAATCGTGGGATTGAGTTCTTTGTGCCAGAAGGGCGTGGGCCAGAATCGACACGATAGGCCTATATGTGCGTGCTGAAGGTAGCGGCCCCTAAACGCTAGACCACCCCAGGCCACGATTGAACAAAATTTGGACCTTAGGATACACTTGACACTATGTCGTAGCCTAGTGGAGACCAATGACTGGTTGACATCCAGGTCTGTCCCTTAATTTCAGAGTCTGCCATTGGTCTGTTCTTGTGTACCTCTCAGTCGTAGCTGGAACTCCTGCATCAGCTCTTCCTGCTGAGGTAACAGCGGGGCGGGGGGGCCGGGTGGCCCTTGGGGGCCTGGTGGTCCGGGGGGCCCTGGTAGCCCATGCTACAGACAGAGACAAAAAAAAAATGAAACCAGTCCTCGATGATCAGTCCTCAAAGAGTTCATACAAACGGGAATATCTAAAGGCGTCTACACCTAAAACTGATTGGTTACAGTTATTCTCGATGGATCAGGATAAAAGGGAAGCAAGGGATTCTAAGACTATAAACTTGCTTCATCAAATCCAGATTAAATGCGGTATACCTAGACACTCTTTTTTATTAAAATCATTGCCCATCATTTTGACTAAACTTGGTCAAATTGGCACCCTTTAAACCTGTTACAATTAAACAATCTATCACTCCCACCATCTAACACGAGAGAGCAGAGATGCCTTACTTCTTCCTGAGTGAGGGCCCTAAACTCACAATGCTCAGACCACACCTATTGCATGTGTATTTGAATTTCAACTAAGGTGAAATGTAAGGAGATCTACCTTGACTTGCAATGGATGAAATGAACAGTAAAGACACAGTGTATCTACTCTAGACCCATTTGCTCACCAGCATTCAGTTGTCTTCATTGAGAGTTTATGTCCAAATCCTTGATATTGTGCATGCTGCAAACAAGTAACAGTTGTAATACATATGTAGTAATATGTACCTACAGTGATTACATTGTACACACCTTAACTACCATGTAAATACATTTTTGGTAAGTTAGTGCAGCCTCTATTTCAATAGCTATGTCATTATATAAACTAACCTGTATCCATCTATTTATTGCTACACGCATGTACTGTATATTTATTTACCTGTTAGCAATACACCTGCTGCTAACTGTAAATCCAGGGGAACCCACACATAGCCTAGGTGAATATGCTGCTCAGTATTTATTCAACTGTGTTGAATATATCTGGTCACGTAAGACACTAGGGGCTCTATTCAATCCGCATTGCTGAAGTTCAGCTTTACAGCATGATTCAAATTTTAAGGTAATGTTCCCGCTTTAGCGGAGACTGTATTCACGGTAAACGCTGCATATGTCGGCTCAATCAGAAATTACCTTTATATTTTAAACACTTCAGCTTTACAGATTGAATAGCGCCCTAAATTTGCTTACCTGGTATGTCTTTTGATGTGTTAGCCTAACGCTTGCTTACATTAGCTTCTTTGAACCCATTTCACCTGCTTTCGCTTATGTTACCATCGTGCCCACTTAGCAGCATACATATTTAAACGTATATAGTTTAAACCTACAGTGCCTTCAGAAAGTATTCACACCCCTTGACTTTTTCCACATTTTGTTGTGTTACAGCCTGAAATTAAAATGGAGATTATGTGTCACTGGCCTACACACAATACCCCATATTGGAAAAATGTTTTTAGAAATTCTTACAAATTAATAAAAAATAAAAGGCTGAGATGTCAAGTCAATAAGTGTTCATCCCCTTTGTTATGGCAAGCCTAAATAAAAAATTTTGCTTAACAAGTCACATAATAAGTAGCATGGACTTTCTCTGTGTACAATAATATTGTTTAACATGGTTTTTGAATGACTACCTCATCTCTGTACCCCATATACAATTAACTGTAAGGTCCCTCAGTCGAGCAGTACATTTCAAACATAGATTCAACCACAAAGACCAGGGAGGTTTTCCAATGCCTCACAAAGAAGGTTACCTATTGGTAGATGGAAAAACAAAAACAAAACAAAAACAGACATTGAATATCCATTTGAGCAGGGTGAAGTTATAAATTACGCTTTGGATGGTGTATCAATCATATCAAATCAAATTTTATTGGCCACATGCGCCGAATACAACAGGTGCAGACATTACAGTGAAATGCTTACTTACAGCCCTTAACCAACAGTGCATTTATTTTTAAATAAAAAAGTAAAATAAAACAACAACAACAAAAAAGTGTTGAGAAAAAAAGAGCAGAAGTAAAATAAAATAACAGTAGGGAGGCTATATATACAGGGGGGTACCGGTGCAGAGTCAATATGTGGGGGCACCGGCTAGTTGAGGTAGTTGAAGTAATATGTACATGTGGTTAGAGTTAAAGTGACTATGCATAAATAATTAACAGAGTAGCAGCAGCGTAAAAAGATGGGGTGGGGGGTGGGGGTGGTGGGGCAGTGCAAATAGTCCGGGTAGCCATGATTAGCTGTTCAGGAGTCTTATTGCTTGGGGGTAGAAGCTGTTGAGAAGTCTTTTGGACCTAGACTTGGCACTCCGGTACCGCTTGCCGTGCGGTAGCAGAGAGAACAGTCTATGACTAGGGTGGCTGGAGTCTTTGACAACATTGAGGGCCTTCTTCTGACACCGCCTGGTATAGAGGTCCTGGATGGCAGGAAGCTTGGCCCCAGTGATGTACTGGGCCGTACGCACTACCCTCTGTAGTGCCTTGCGGTCGGAGGCCGAGCAGTTGCCATACCAGGCGGTGATGCAACCAGTCAGGATGCTCTCGATGGTGCAGCTGTATAATTTTTTGAGGATCTCAGGACCCATGCCAAATCTTTTCAGTCTCCTGAGGGGGAATAGGCTTTGTCGTGCCCTCTTCACGACTGTCTTGGTGTGTTTGGACCATGATAGTTCGTTGGTGATGTGGACACCAAGGAACTTGAAGCTCTCAACCTGTTCCCCTACAGCCCCGTCGATGAGAATGAGGGCGTCACTACAAACCCCAGTCACTACAAAGATACGTGTCCTTCCTAACTCAGTTGCTGGAGAGGAGGGAAACCGCTCAGGGATTTCACTGTGAGGCCAATGGTGACTTTAAAACAGTTACAGAGTTTAATGGCGGTGATACGAGAAAACTGAGGATGGATCAACAACATTGTAATTACTCCACAACACTAACCTAAATGACAGAGTGAAAAGAAGGAAGCCTGTACAGAATAAAAATATAATATAAGGCATTAAAGTAAAACTACAGAAAATGTGGCAAAGAAATTAACTTTATATCATGAATACAAAGCTTAATGTTTGGGGCAAATCCAAAACAACACATCTCTGAGTACCGCGGGGGCTGCAGGAAACAGCGGGGCTGGCCCAAGGGTGGAGCGTTCCGTTACTTTCCCTCTCTGAGCCGGTTCCGGTCATGGGCCTGGATGGCCGGCCGTTGGGGTCGGGCTTCATCACCCGGCGCACTGTCCCCGTGCCAATGCACCTGCAGTGTTCCAGGTGTTAGTCAATGACATGCTCCAGAACCTCCTCGACTACAGCGTCTTCGTGTATTTGGATGACATCCTAATATTTTCAAAGGACATGAGTGAACACCAGCAGCACGTTCGGCAGGTCCTCCAACTCCTTCTCCGTCACCAGCTGTACGTCAAGGCGGAGAACTGCGTGTTCCATAGAGAGACAGTCTCCTTCTTGGGGTTCATTGTCACCCAGGGGGACCTACGGATGGACCCAGCCAAGGTCAGCGCGGTACTGGATTGGCCCCAGCCCATCCCTCAAGCAACTACAAAGGTTTTTAGGGTTCACTAATTTTTATAGGCGATTTATTCGCAATTTTAGCTCCCTAGCCACGCCCCTGACAGCCCTCACCCAGACGAGCGTGCGCCCCTTCGCCTGGACCCCGGAAGCGTGGAACGCATTTGCTGCGCTTAAGTTGCGCTTTACATCGGCCCTGGTCCTAGGGCATCCTGATCCGTCCCTACCGTTCATTGTGGAGGTGGATGCTTCAGACGTTGCGGTGGGAGCAATCCTGTCCCAGCGGTTCCTCCGGACGGTAAGACTCACCCCTACCTGTTTTTCTCCCGTCGGCTGTCCTCGGCGGAGCGGAATTATGACGTGCGGAACCGTGAGCTGCTAGCGGTCAAGCTCGCCCTGGGGGAGTGAAGGCATTGGCTAGAGGGGGCCGCCCATCCATTCGTCGTATGGACTGACCATAAGAATTTAGCCTACGTTCAGGGGGCCAAGAGGCTCAACTCACGCCAGGCCAGGTGGGCGTTGTTCTTCACCAGATTCCGGTTCACGATCTCATACCCGTGGACCTGGTGGAGAGAGATGACCCCATTGTCCCCAATGGAATCGATAGGCTGGTCAGAGCAGCGCTACGGCGGGAGCCCGATCCGGGCGGAGGCCCATTGGGGAGGATGTACGTACCCAAGGCTGCGCGCTCGCGACTGCTTCAGTGGGCGCACGCGTCCGACCTCACCAGCCATCCGGGGGCTGCCAGGACGTTGGAGTTCCTGCGTAGGAGGTTCTGGTTGCCATCAGCTGAGGGGGGTACGTGCGCTTTCGTGGCGGCTTGCCCGGTGTGCGTGCACACGAAGAGCTCACCTCAGCCCGCGGCAGGGCTGCTCCGACCCCTGCCTATCCCCAAGCACCCCTGGTCCCACATCTAGCTGGATATCATTTCCGCCTTACCCCCCTCTGATGGATACACAGTCATCCTGGTCGTTGTGGAATGGTTTTCGAAGGCTGCCCACTTCATACCCCTTCTCAAACTCCCGTCGGCCTGCGAGACGGCTAAGTTGGTGGTGCAGCACGTTTTCCGGGTCCACGGCCTTCCCCAAGATGTGGCGTCAGATCGGGGTTCTCAGTTCGCCTCCAGGTTCTAGAAGGTGTTCCCCACCTGCCTCGGCGCCTCCGTCAGCTTGTCTTCTGGCTTCCATCCCCAGTCGAACGGGCAGACAGAGCGCGTCAACCAGCAACCCAGCTACGTGGAGTCAGCAACTGGCATGGGCGGAGTACGCCCACAACAGCCTTCTCTGCTCGTCCACCGGCCTGTCCCCCTTCCAGTGCCAATACGGGTACCAACCCCCCTTATTCCCAGAGCAAGAGGAGGAGGCGGCGGCCCGTCGGTCCAGGCCCACATCAGTCGCTGTCGCCGCACCTGGAGGCAGTTACGGGCAGCGCTTAAGCGGGCCTCGTCAGGTCTCAACATCAGACCAACCGCAGGCATCGCCCAGACCCAGTTTTTCGCCCAGGACAGAGGGTGTGGCTCTCCACGGGGGATAGTCCCCTCTGTGTGGAATCCGGAAGCATGTGCAAATATTGTACAATCCAGGTGTGCAAAGCTCTTAGCGACTTACCCAGAAAGACTGACAGCTGTAATCGCTGCCAAAGGTGATTCTAACATGTATTGACTCAGGGTGTGAATATTTACGTAAATGAGATATTTCTGTATTTCATTTTCAATAAATTTGCTAACATTTCTATAAACATGTTTTCACTTTGTCATTATGGGGTATTGTGTGTAGATAGATAGGTGAAAATGTGGAATAAGTCAAGGGGTATGAATACTTTCTGAAGGCACTGTAAATATACTGAACAAAAATATAAACACAATATGTAAAGTGTTGGTCCCATGTTTCAGGAACTGAAATAAAAGATCCCAGAAATGTTCCATACGCCCAAAAACCTTATTTATCTCAAATTTTGTGCACAAATTTGTTTACATCCCTGTTAGTGAGCATTTCTTCTTTGCTACGATAATCCATCCACCTGACAGGTGTGGCATATCAAGAAGCTGATTAAACAGCATGATCATTACACAGGCCACTCTAAAATGTGCACTTTTGTCACACAACACCTGCAACAGATGTCTCAAGTTTTGAGGGAGCGTGCAATTGGAATGCTGACTGCAGGAATGTCAACCAGAGCTGTTGCCAGATAATTTTATGTTAATTTCTCTACCATAAGCCACCTCCAACGTCATTTTAGAGAATTTGGCAGTATGTTCAAACGGCCTCACAACCACAAACCACGTGTAATCACGCCAGCCCAGGACCTCCATGTCCGGCTTCTTCACGTGCGAGATCGTCTGAGGCCAGCCACCCGGACAGCTGATGAAACTGAGGAGTATTTGTCTGTAATAAAGCCTTTTTGTGGGGGAAAACTCATTCTGATTGGCTGGGCAAGGCCCACCCATGGCTGCGCCCCTGCCCAGTCATGTGAAATCCATAGTTTAGGGCCTAATTTATTTACAGTGAGGGAAAAAAGTATTTGATCCCCTGCTGATTTTGTACGTTTGCCCACTGACAAAGAAATGATCAGTCTATAATTTTAATGGTTGGTTTATTTGAACAGTGAGAGACAGAATAACAACAAATAAATCCAGAAAAACGCATGTCCAAAATAATTTTTGACCCCCTCTCAATCAGAAAGATTTCTGGCTCCCAAGGTATCTTTTATACAGGTAACGAGCTGAGATTAGGAGCACACTCTTAAAGGGAGTGCTCCTAATCTCAGCTTGTTACCTGTATAAAACACACCTGTCCACAGAAGCAATCAATCAATCAATCAATCAGATTCCAAACTCTCCACCATGGCCAAGACCAAAGAGCTCTCCAAGGATGTCAGGGACATGATTGTAGACCTACACAAGGCTGGAATGGGCTACAAGAGCATCGCCAAGCAGCTTGGTGAGAAGGTGACAACAGTTGATGCGATTATTCGCAAATGGAAGAAATACAAAAGAACTGTCAATCTCCCTTGGCCTGGGGCTCCATGTAAGATCTCACCTCGTGGAGTTGCAATGATCATGAGAACAGTGAGGAATCAGCCCAGAACTACACGGGAGGATCTTGTCAATGATCTCAAGGCAGCTGGGACCATAGTCACCAAGAAAACAATTGGTAACACACTACGCCGTGAAGGACTGAAATCTTGCAGCGCCCGCAAGGTCCCCCTGCTCAAGAAAGCACATATACAGGCCCGTCTGAAGTTTGCCAATTAACATCTGAATGATTCAGAGGAGAACTGGGTGAAAGTGTTGTGGTCAGATGAGACCAAAATGGAGCTCTTTGGCATCAACTCAACTCGCCGTGTTTGGAGGAGGAGGAATGCTGCCTATGACCCCAAGAACACCATCCCCACTGTCAAACATGGAGGTGGAAACATTATGCTTTGGGGGTGTTTTTCTGCTAAGGAGACAGGACAACTTCACCGCATCAAAGGGTACGATGGACGGGGCCATGTACCGTCAAATCTTGGGTGAGAACCTCCTTCCCTCAGCCAGGGCATTGAAAATGGGTCGTGGATGGGTATTCCAGCATGACAATGACCCAAAACACACGGCCAAGGCAACAAAGGAGTGGCTGAAGAAGAAGCACATTAAGGTCCTGGAGTGGCCTGGCCAGTCTCCAGACCTTAATCCCATAGAAAATCTGTGGAGGGAGCTGAAGGTTCGAGTTGCCAAACGTCAGCCTCGAAACCTTAATGACTTGGAGAAGATCTGCAAAGAGGAGTGGGACAAAATCCCTCCTGAGATGTGTGCAAACCTGGTGGCCAACTACAAGAAACATCTGACCTCTGTGATTGCCAACAAGGGTTTTGCCACCAAGTACTAGGTCATGTTTTGCAGAGGGGTCAAATACTTATTTCCCTCATTAAAATGCAAATCAATTTCTAACATTTTTTACATGTGTTTTTCAGGATTTTTTGTTGTTATTCTGTCTCTCACTGTTCAAATAAACCTACCATTAAAATTATAGACTGATCATGTCTTTGTCAGTTGGCAAATGTACAAAATCAGCAGGGGATCAAATACTTTTTTCCCTCACTGTATTTCAATTGACTGATTTCCTTATATGAACTGTAACTCAGTAAAATCTTTGCATGTTGCACTCATATTTTTGTTCAGAACTTATATAAGCCAGAATCTGAATGTACCTGTGTTAGCTAGCTTGTATCCGTGTTAGCTAGGCTTGTATTAGCCTACTGTGTAGATCTGTATGGGTTTCCATTTCTATATCTACTCACCTTAGATGCCCTCTTTGGGGGCTTGGTCTTCTTGTTCTCTCCTTTGTTGGAGTTGTGTCTGAAGACAAGCCAGGAGTTACGAGGACTGACGATGGCCACATCTGAGGAGACAGTCTCCTGCAATTACAATGAGTTACCATTACCATTACCATGAATGTTTAAATATATCCCCTTGAACCATGCACACTGTAACCACTTGGTCCTCACACTGAACAGTAATGTCACAATATTTACCACAGCAATTATATCTGACTCACTAACTTATACCAATCATAACAGTCATTCATCATGTCAGGCACATACTGCCATTTTGGAAAAAAACTATGTGTTTAATTGTTAATGTGTGATTATGTGTGTACGTGAGAGACGTATTGGTAATGGTGTGCGTTAAGATAGAGACGTACCGGGCTCTCCGTACTGCCAGTGTTATTCTCTCCCTGGTTTTCCTGACTCTTCTCACTCTGTGCAGCACAAAAAGTCACCAGCAGCACCATTAGGAGGGGCAGCAGCAGGAGCCCTCGTACTCTGCTTAAGGTGCCCCTGCCCTGGGCCGTCCGGGGCAGCATGGTGGGGAGGGGCTGGAGGGCTGGTGGTGCTCCTTCCAGGGACACAGCTCTTCAGCTCGCCTGTCTTAGGCACCCATCCTACGGATATGATAGATCCTCAATACAGTTGCTCTGCTTTGCTGCTGTTTGATGGTGGTAGGATTGTAGTCAAAGTGTAGGACAATCACCGGCCTCCAGCTCTGTGGTAATTCTTTTATGGGGTTAAGTTGGCTGTATAGTTCCTCAGGTTTGTTTTCCAAGAGTTCCTGCTCCTGTGGAGGCCCCGTGATGCCACTATGTTGCGTTTTGTCTGTCTATGTAACTCTGTGCGTAGTAATATCAACCCATATGACGCTCTAATGTCTCTCCATGCCTCTTTATCTTCTTTGTGTCTCTCCGTTTCTGTTGATACAAACGTTTTGATTTCAGCGTGTTGAATACTTACTGCATATGTCGCACGCAAACGTGTTTGAGAAATTCGGTGTGTGCAGTATTGCCACTGTGTGAGACATAAATACTATGTGTGTGGCACAGGCAGGGTTTCTGTCTTTGAATCTGTGTGTGGTATTGGCACAGTGGGTGGTATTAATTCTCTTTCTTTTGCCTTCCTCTGTCTAGCCACTCTTTTTCCCTTACTCGTTCACTATCCTGTACTCTCTCTCTTCTCTTGCTCCCTCTCACTGTCTGTCTTTCTCCTCCTCTCCTCGCTACAGCAGTTGTTCCTTTGGTTGTCGGTTGAATTAGGGTGTCCTATTCCCAGATAGATTTCCAACTTGTCTTGACTTCAATCCATATTCCTTGGGCTCAGCACGCTGCTCCAGTGTAATGGCTGTGTTTGGACGGGTTCTGTTTGTAGATCTTTCTCTCTCCCAAGCGCTTTTTTTTTATCTTCCTCTTGTTGTTCAAGACTCCTCCTCCTCCCTCCCTCCTTCTTAGTGGGCTCCTCGTTCACTCTCACTCTCTATCAGCCTCTTGATCTTGAGCTGTCACTCTTTCCAACTGCAGCCCTGTTCCTCTTGTCTGCCCTGCGTCCTTCTGTCTCTCTCTTTATCCCACTCCCTCCTCCCAGTGTTCTTTCCCAGTCTCTGTTCTTTGTCTGTGGTCTCTTTCATTCCCTCCCTCTCGTAATCATTTTCCCTTCTCTGCTGCAAGTTCTCTTGCACTGACTTACATGGCTTCCCATATGTCATTATTTTTTGCTGGGTCCTAGTGCCAACAAGGTAGCCATTGCTCCTTGACCCTGACCCAAGGATGTTAAATTGAATTTATTACATCCTTAAGAGTCAGACAAATTATATTTCTATTATGGTGAACTTGGAGTTGTCAAAGTGAGAGAGTTCAGCCAAGTCCACTTTATTCGTCTTATTCACAAATTTGTTTTCGAGTTAAAAATAAATCAACATTTACAGACAACATTGACATAAATAACACGGTCACACATACCAATAGAGCCATTGATAACACAAGCTATCAAATCTGGCACAACGAAATGGAGGGTCATTGCAAAAGAGAGAAAGGGGGAGAGTGAGGGAGACAGACAGAAGAAGAGGGAGAGACACACAGCAGAGATAAGAGAGGGGAGTGGTCTAACATTGGTTCAATGTTGCCAAGATGATGACATTTGTCAGGAAAGTTGGTGCATGAGAGAGAGCACTCTCCAGATGATGAAATGTTATTTTGAAGTTGAGTGTAGCGTTTCAGTGGAATTGTATCTCCCAATGAGCCTATCTCCGGGGGGGGGGGGGGGGTTGAAATTGCGGGGGAGATGACTGTTTCTGGTTTTTCGCTACTGCAGTAATGGCAGCTGCTGTACACTACTGGCACAGATAGAACAAGGAACTAATTATACAAATCTTTTCAACGGTGCATCAAAAGTAATTCAAAAGTAATTCTGCTGTAAAAAATGTACATCAGTCTGTCTTCTAAACTAAGCCAGAGCTGTTTTTACATACATTTTTATATCGCCTACACTTCATGCTAGCTAGCTAGGCTAGAGTTTGCAAAGCTAACTAGCTAAATATTATAGCAAAACAAGCTTAGATTGCTGCCAAAGCGCTTGCTAAAACTATGTATATAACGTATATACAATCAAATAAATATATGTTATATCAAAATATTAACAGTAAACATAATCCCGGTGGGCTCGGGCCTATTCTGTTTGAGACTCGGGGGACTCGGCATCGACTCGGACTCGGGGAGGGCTTCATGCGGGCCGAGCTCTTCCTGAGTCCGGCAGAATCATATTACTCTGGGTTCCTGCTAATGGCACTCGGGCCATGTCCACTTCAGCATATATCCGGCCCGATAATTTTTTGGAATATACTGGTGGCCACATTAATTATAGCACGACTTGGGAGACTGATGATACATGACAGACAGCACATCTCAGTGTCATATATAGCCTATTTTCCTATGGTATCTGTAAACGCCAATACATCCTGACAAAATACACCATATGAGTGGACTAATGCAACTTTCTGGACCTCGTAAACTGTAGAGAATAGACCCATAACTGATCCAAATGGTTGTATAATCAGAGCTTTATTTTGGCATGAAACATGCATTCGAAAGGATGTTTGAGTGGTTATTCAAATTAGCCTACATCACTGCAGTTTACAGCCTAGACAATAATTGTGTACTAACAATAATACATACCTCATTGCTGTAGCTTAGGTAGAATAATTTTATTGTCTAAAAATTAGGCCTAATCAATAGTGGAGCTTTTTGTGTGCCGGCAACCGCAGAGGAATGCATTGCCTATATCTGCCATTTCATAATCTGTAAACTTTTTTTTTCCGGCACTTTGACAGGTAAATATTTATAGCCCTAATATTTAGCTAATGAAAGGCCTAATATCTACCTTTTATTTAGCGTTTTACTTTGGCTACACATCTCTATAGCCTCTTTCTTTCAGCTGTTCCTGTGCGAAATAGGCTACGCAATGCCTCTCTGCTATTCTCTTCGTGTGAAATCCCAGGAAATGCTATAGCTACAAAAGCTATAGGACATTTATTTGTAGAATTTGTTATACTAGGCCTAATAGCCTATTCGAGGAGAGAAGCAGGCTTGCTCTTGCTAATTGCTGAATGTAAAATAGGCCTACAGCAGTGGTCACCAACCTTTTCTGAGTCAAGATCACTTTCTGAGTCAAAATGTAAGCCGAGATCTACCGCTGCCCCTTAAAAAACATAAGCCTATGCAACCAATTAAAAACAGTTCTTTAGCAATGAGATTTGTGAGAGTAGGCTATAGGCCCAATACATTATCACTGCATATTGGCTATGCTTGAATTGGTTATGCTTGAATTGCCCTGCCAATGTTGTTCTTCTCAGACCATTTTGAAATTATATACAGTGAGGGAAAAAAGTATTTGATCCCATGCTGATTTCGTACGTTTGCCCACTGACAAAGACATGATCAGTCTATAATTTTAATGGTACTAAGTCGTGTTTTGCAGAGGGGTCAAATACTTATTTCCCTCATTAAAATGCAAATCAATTTATGACATTTTTGACATGCGTTTTTCTGGATTTTTTTGTTGTTATTCTGTCTCTCACTGTTCAAATAAACCTACTATTAAAATTATAGATTGATCATTTCTTTGTCAGTGGGCAAATGTACAAAATCAGCAGGGGATCAAATACTTTTTTCCCTCACTGTATTTTTTTAATGTAGGGATATGATCACACTGGTAATAGATATTTGTTGTATTACTTGTGAAGCACAGCTGAGTTAGCATAATAATGAGTTTTTTTTTTACTGGACTAATGGCCTGCTTCTGATGGTCAGTCTGAGGGGAGGGAGGAGCCTTGAGGCTTCTGCTCTCCCTCCCTCAGCTAAGAAAAGGGGACAGACACAGTCTTCCAGCTGATGGTGAAACTCAAGTCGCACTGGATTATAGAACACCGACCATTCCACGGCCGGTCCTGGCAGTAGGACCGCAGGAACCTACCCACATCCTGATTCACCCGTTCCACCTGCCCATTAGATTCGGGGTGAAACCCAGAGGTCAGGCTGACCGAGACCCCTAGACGTCCCATGAACGCCTTCCAGACCCTAGATGTAAACTGGGGACCCCAGTCAGACACTATGTCCTCTGGCACCCCGTAGTGCCGGAAGACGTGAGTAAACAGGGCTTCCGCAGTTTGCAGGGCCGTGGGGAGACTGGGCAGTGGAAGGAGGCGGCAGGCTTTAGAGAAGCGGTCCACAACGACCAGGATGGTGGTGTTACCCTGAGAGAGGGGAAGATCAGTTCGAAAATCGATCGATAAGTGGGACCATGGCCGTTGTGGAACTGGTAAGGGATGTAACTGAGGTGCCTTACTCTGGGCGCACACCGAGCAGGAGGAGACATACACCCTCACGTCCTTAGCCAAGGTAGGCCACCAGTACTTCCCGGTAAGGTGGCGCACTGTACGGCCGATGCCTGGGTGACCAGAGAAGGGGGACATGTGTGCCCAATAGATAAGACGATCACGGACACTAGACGGCACGTACCGAAGCCCAGCTGGGCACTGAGGTGGAGATGGCTCTGTGTGTAACGCCCGCTCTATGTCCGCGTCCACCGCCCACACCACCGGCGCCACAATGCAGGAGGCCGAGAGTATGGGGGTGTTGTCAATGGGCCTCTCCTCTGTGTCGTACAACCGTGACAGTGCGTCTGCCTTCACGGTCTTAGTGCCTGGTATATAGGACAGTGCACGTAGCGGAATACACCAGGATGTCATCGATGTAGACCACCACACCGCGACCAAGCATGTCCCGAAACACCTTGTTCACAATGGACTGGAAGACTGATGGAGCATTCCCGTACGGCATCACCAGGTATTCATAATGCCCCGTGGTTGTGCTAAATGCTGTCTTCCATTCATCCCCTTCCCGGACACGCACCAGGTTGTACGCACTCCTAAGATCTAATTTCGTGAAGAAGCGCGCCCCATGCATTGATTCGATCACAGAGGAAATGAGGGGTAGAGGGTCACTATAGCGAATGATAGGTTGATTAAGTGCACATTAATCAATGCAAGGGCACAGACCCCCGTCTTTCTTCTTCACGAAAAATTAACTTGAGGAGGCGGGTGAAGTGGAGGGACGTATGAACCCCTGACACAGGGACTCGGAGACATATGTCTCCATAGCCTCCGTTTCAGCCTGCGACAGTCGTGGTCAAACGTTTTCAGAATGACACAAGTATTGGTCTTCACAAAGTTTGCTGCTTCAGTGTTATGAGATATTTTTGTCAGATGTTACTATGGTATACTGAAGTATAATTCCAAGCATTCCATAAGTGTCAAAGGCTTTTATTGACAATTACATTAAGTTTATGCAAAGAGTCAATATTTGTAGTGTTGACCCTTCTTTTTCAAGACCTCTGCAATCCGCCTTGGCATGCTGTCAAATAACTTCTGGGCCACATCCTGACTGATGGCAGCCCATTCTTGCATAATCAATGCTTGGAGTTTGTCAGATTTTGTGGGGTTTTGTTTGTCCACCCGCCTCTTGAGGATTGACCACAAGTTCTCAATGGGATTACGGTCTGGGGAGTTTCCTGGCCATGGACCTAATATTTCGATGTTTTGTTCCCCGAGCCACTTAGTTATCACTTTGCCTTATGGCAAGGTGCTCCATCATGCTGGAAAAGGCATTGTTCGTCACCAAACTGTTCTTTGAAGGTTGGGAGAAGTTGCTCTCGGAGGATGTGTTGGTACCATTCTTTATTCATGGCTGTGTTCTTAGGCAAAATTGTGAGTGAGCCCACTCCCTTGGCTGAGAAGCAACCCCACACATGAATGGTCTCAGGATGCTATACTGTTGACATGACACAGGGCTGATGGTAGCGCTCACCTTGTCTTCTCCGGACAAGGTGTTTTCCGGATGCCCCAAACAATCGGAAAGGGGATTCATCAGAGAAAATGACTTTACCCCAGTCCTCAGCAGTCCAATCCCTGTACCTTTTGCAGAATATCAATCTGTCCCTGATGTTTTTCCTGGAGAGAAGTGGCTTCTTTGCTGCCCTTCTTGACACCAGGCCATCCTCCAAAAGTCTTTGCCTCACTGTGCGTGCAGATGCACTCGCACCTGCCTGCTGCCATTCCTGAGCAAGCTCTGCACTGGTGGTGCCCCGATCCTGCAGTTGAATCAACTTTAGGAGACGGTCCTGGCGCTTGCTGGACTTTCTTGAGCGCCCTGGCGCCTTCTTCACAACAATTGAACCTCTCTCCTTGAAGTTGTGGATGATCCGATAAATGGTAGATTTAGGTGCAATCTTACTAGCAGCAATATCCTTGCCTGTGAAGCCCTTTTTGTGCAAAGCAATGATGATGGCACGTGTTTCCTTGCAGGTAACCATGGTTAACAGAGGAAGAACAATGATTTCAAGCACCACCCTCCTTTTAAAGCTTCCAGTCTGTTATTCTAACTCAATCAGCATGACAGAGTGATCTCCAGCCTTGTCCTCATCAACACTCTCACCTGTGTTAACGAGAGAATCACTGACATGATGGCAGCTGGTCCTTTTGTGTCAGGGCTGAAATGCAGTGGAAATGTTTTGGGGGGATTAAGTTCATTTTCATGGCAAAGAGGGACTTCATGACATTTATGGAGTATATGCAAATTGCCATCATCAAAACTGAGGCAACAGACTTTGTGAAAGTTAGTATTTGTGTCATTCTCAAAACTTTTGACCACGACTGTACATGACTCCTGGGTAGTACAGCGTCTAAGTTTATCGCGCAATCAAGTTAATTTGGTCGCCTGCGTTTTGGAAAAAGCGTGTGCCAAGTCGAGGTATTATGGGGAATGCTGACGGTGGAGGCAGTGTCTGGACTTTCCACCGTGGTCGCACCAACGGAAACAGCTAGACACCTACCCTGACACTCTCGCGACCACCCCGTGAGAACCCTCTGCGGCCATGAAAAGGTGGGGTCGTGTAATGCTAGCCAGGGAAGGTCCAACACAACAGGGAAATCAGGGGACTCAATAATATGAAAGGTGATTTGCTCTTTATGGGTCTCTTGCATAATCATAGTGACTGGTGCTGTAGCCTCCCTAACAAAACCTGACCCTAATGGTCGACTGTCAAGTGCTTTGATGGGCAATGGAATGGACAGGGCAACCAATGTAATATGTAGACTAAGAGCTAAAGACCTGTCCATAAAGTTCCCAGCTGCACCTGAATCTACCAGCGCCTTACACTGGGGACCTACCGTGTAATCAGGGAAGTTGACGTGGATGGTTAAATGCGCAGCAGAGGGCTCTGAACAAGTGTGTGTTTGCGCTACCTGGGGTGATGCGAGAGTGCCCTGCCTGCCGCCTCCAGAACCAGAAGAACTCTGACGACATCGTGCAGCAGAATGTCCTCTCTTGCCACAAGAGTGACACTGGATCTGTCGTCCTCCGTTCTCCCGGAACGCTGCACCACCCAGCTCCATTGGAACGTGAGCCGGGGTGAGGGGGGGGTGAAATGGGCAGGCCACTTCCAGGACGTCCTCTCGAAGCCAGCAGGTTGCCCAACCGGATGGCCATGTCCACCAATTGGTTGAAGGTCAGAGTGGTATCCTGGCAGGGCTAACTCCCTTCGGACGTCCTCACGCAGGCTGCATCGGAAATGGTCAATGAGGGACCGCTAGTTCCACCCGGACCCAGCCGCTATACAGTGGGGAGAACAAGTATTTGATCCACTGCCGATTTTGCAGGTTTTCCTAATTTCAAAGCATGTAGAGGTCTGTAATTTTTATCATAGGTACACTTCAACTGTGAGAGACGGAAAATCACATTGTATGATTTTTAAGTAATTAATTTGCAATGACATAAGTATTTGATACATCAGAAAAGCAGAACTTAATATTTGGTACAGAAACCTTTGTTTGCAATTACAGAGATCATACGTTTCCTGTAGGTCTTGACCAGGTTTGCACACACTGCAGCAGGGATTTTGGCCCACTCCTCCATACAGACCTTCTCCAGATCCTTCAGGTTTCGGGGCTGTCGCTGGGCAATACAGACTTTCAGCTCCCTCCAAAGATTTTCTATTGGGTTCAGGTCTGGAGACTGGCTAGGCCACTCCAGGACCTTGAGATGCTTCTTACGGAGCCACTCCTTAGTTGCCCTGGCTGTGTGTTTCGGGTCGTTGTCATGCTGGAAGACCCAGCCACGACCCATCTTCAATGCTCTTACTGAGGGAAGGAGGTTGTTGGCTAAGATCTTGCGATACATGGCCCAATCCATCCTCCCCTCAATATGGTGCAGTCGTCCTGTCCCCTTTGTTGAAAAGCATCCCCAAAGAATGATGTTTCCACCTCCATGCTTCACGGTTGGGATGGTGTTCTTGGGGTTGTACGCATCCTTCTTCTTCCTCCAAACACGGCGAGTGGAGTTTAGACCAAAAAGCTCTATTTTTGTCTCATCAGACCACATGACCTTCTCCCATTCCTCCACCAGATGGTCATTGGCAAACTTCAGACGGGCCTGGACATGCGCTGGCTTGAGCAGGGGGACCTTGCGTGCTCTGCAGGATTTTAATCCATGACGGCGTAGTGTGTTACTAATGGTTTTCTTTGAGACTGTGGTCCCAGCTCTCTTCAGGTCATTGATCAGGTCCTGCCGTGTAGTTCTGGGCTGATCCCTCATCTTCCTCATGATCATTGAAGCCCCACGAGGTGAGATCTTGCATGGAGCCCCAGACTGAGGGTGATTGACCGTCATCTTGAACTTCTTCCATTTTCTAATAATTGCGCCAACAGTTGTTGCCTTCTCACCAAGCTGCTTGCCTATTGTCCTGTAGCCCATCCCAGCCTTGTGCAGGTCTACAATTTTATCCCTGATGTCCTTACACAGCTCTCTGGTCTTGGCCATTGTGGAGAGGTTGGAGTCTGTTTGATTGAGTGTGTGGACAGGTGTCTGTTATACAAGTAATGAGTTCAAACAGATGCAGTTAATACAGGTAATGAGTGGAGAACAGGAGGGCTTCTTAAAGAAAAACTAACAGGTCTGTGAGAGCCGGAATTCTTACATTTTAGTCATTTAGCAGACGCTCTTATCCAGAGCGACTTACAGTTAAGTGAGTGCATACATTATTTTTTATTTTTCATACTGGCCCCCCATGGGAATCGAACCCACAACCCTGGCGTTGCAAACGCAATGCTCTACCAACTGAGCTTCATCCCTGCCGGCCATTCCCTCCCCTACCCTGGACGACGCTGGGCCAATTGTGCGCCGCCCCATGGGTCTCCCGGTCGCAGCCGGCTACGACAGAGCCTGGATTCGAACCAGGATCTCTAGTGGCACAGCTAGCACTGCGATGCAGTGCCTTAGACCACTGCGCCACTCGGGACTGGTTGGTAGGTGATCAAATACTTATGTCATGCAATACAATGCAAATTAATTACATAAAAATCATACAATGTGATTTTCTGGATTTTTAGATTCCGTCTCTCACAGTTGAAGTGTACCTATGATACAAATTACAGACCTCTACATGCTTTGTAAGTAGGAAAACCTGCAAAATCGGCAGTGTATCAAATACTTGTTCTCCCCACTGTAGTTCTAAACTCCAGGGCAAAGTCTTAGGCGGTCCTCAACCCTGCCTCAGATGGAACAGACGCTCACCCGCCTCTCTTCCTTCGGGGGGATGATCAAAGACTGCCCGGAAGAGGCGAGCGAACTCGCCATAGCTATCCAACGCGTCTCCTCCTTCACTCCAGACAGCGTTGGCCCACTCCAGGGCTTTCCCCGAGAGGCAGGAGACGAGGGCATACACCTTCTCCCAATCCGATGGAGCAGGGCTGATGGTGTTGAAATAGAGGTCCAGCTGCAGGAGGAAATCCTGGCAGCGGGCCGCTGTCCCGTCGTATTCCATCGGTCGAGACAGGTGAATACCACTGGGTGCTGGTGTGTGGGTGGCTGGATCCGGTCGCTCAGCTGGTTCCGCAGGGTCGGGTCCTCTCCTCTCCAGGTGCTGGACGGCCTGGAGAACCCGATCCATCGCTTCACCCAAGCTGCCTAACATGTTGGAATGCTTCCGGACCCGCACAAAGACTCCAGGCATATTCCCCGCTCCTGCTGACTCCATTCTGTTTGGTGTGTTATTCTGTAGCGGGTGATGAGGACGGAGTCAGGCGCAGGAGGTGTGAATCACAGAATATGTTTTATTCATCCAATACAGCAGTTCGCAGCAATGCGAAAACCAAATACAGTGCGACTTAAATGCGCACTGGGGAAACAAAACACACGGGTGAATATCCCAACGACAAAAGTAACATGAATGCTCAACCGAGCTAGCGACACCTCCGCATGGAAACAATAACACACAAAGACATGGGGGGCAGAGGGAATACTTATACAGAGACTGATGAGGGGATATGAACCAGGTGTGTGTGAAAAACAAGACAAAACAAATGGAATGATGAAAAGAGGAGCGGCAGTGGCTAGAAGGCCGGTGACGACGAACGCCGAAGCCTGCCCGAACAAGGAAAGGAGGCAGCTTCGGAGGAAGTCGTGACACTTTGTCTACCATGGCAAGACCTTTTTCATGAAAGTGAGCACAGTCATTTGTGATGAACCAGCAAGGGCATTCATTAAGGGAATTAAATCACACACAGGGTATTACGGTTGTGATAAATGTACCCAGCCACGTAAGTGTATACTGAACAGAATTCCATTTCTAGCAACAGAAGCCACTTTAAGGACAGACCAGAGTTTTATTCAGATGATTGACGAAGAACATCACCATTAACCCTCGCCCTTGCGAGAGAGGTTGTAGGGATGGTCTCTCAATTTCCGCATTATTATATGCATCTAGTTTGCTTCGGGGTAGTGATATGTCTGTTAGACCTGTGGACAAGTGGCCCATTGCAGCTTCCTTCCAGAGCAGTAGGGTCTATTTCATCTCGCTTCCTCAGGTTTAAGCCAAGAGTTTGGAAGGAAGCCTAGGTCGCTGGCAGAAAGAAATAGATGGAAAGTTACAGACAGGGCCGGTCTGCCGCCCTATGCGAGACAAAAAAAGAATACGTTGAAATCAGGTTCATTTTCGATTCTGAATGAAAGTTTATAGACGTCTATGTTTGGGCCAAATCAAGGCTGGTCCAGACCGGACTAAATCGGTACCAAACATAGACGTCTATGATTGGTTCAGATATGGTCCGGACTGGACCAAAAACCAACGCCTGTGGACTTGGAAATCAAGGCCGGTCCGGATTGCACCAAAAAAAGATGTTCAAAATGCATCGGCCCGTGCTTAGTGAGGTATAGCCTACAGTGTCGCCTGAAATTGAATTTTAGGAATGCCCATCTACAGTATGTGGTAGGCCTACCGTTTGTAAAACACACAAAAAAAAGATGGCCGGACCTGACAGGACCAAAAAGAGAAGTCCAAAAGACATTGGCATCGGTCCGTGCTTACCGGGGTGTAGCCTACCATGTCAGGCCAGAATGGAATTTTATGAATGCCCATCCATGTGGTAGGCCCACCATTTATAAAACAGGCCGTTGCATTGGCTTTAATATCAGCAACCCAACTTTATTAGGATGAGTTATCCTGAGCCTATTTGCAATGTGTTTACACAGCGGGAAATACAGAAGTACTTTCTTTTTTGCTATGATCAGCTCATCAAAAATGGATGGGTACAACCTTGAAACCACTGATCATGGCAATTTTGCCCAAGGGATGAAACTCCTGGACAGCAGTTGTAAGTAGCCTAATTGTCCATTCCATATTGTCCATTTTACTTTGACCTGTCCTGTTTTTAGGATAGGTTATGTTGTTTTTTAACCTAGAGTACATGTCCGCGGCCCCGCGGAAATCTAATTAGCATTAAAAAAATCCCCATAACAATCTGTCAGTTTAAGATAGAGATATCTTGTTTTTTTGCATTGGATGCGTCTCAATGCACCACATCCAATGTCGCACTTCCGCATCTGCGGTGAAAGGTGACAGAGCTAGAGCGGTGTTTGTCAGACCATGAGACATCCCAAAAATCGGTCTTCTCACAAAATCGACTGTAGAGTCCAAATGGTGTGGCCTTCAAGCCATTATGACCCCTCTATGGAAAGATGAGACTCTCACAAACACGATGGTGTCCGTTTTGCTCTACGACCCCCACAAGCGTATTGGGACTAGTCTGAAGTCGGTACAGCCGATCTGTTGTTCCATGTAGTGAATCTGTTATTCAATGCGTTTGTATGGGCTAAATACAATTTTCCTGAAATAATTTTGTAAAAAAAAAATTGTATACTTCAAGGGGTCTTAAAATTCAAAATCAAATAGCAAAATTATCCTTAGTATGACCTTCTTAAAACAATTCCATATAGAGCTCCACAGTGGAGGTGTCATTATACACATAAAACCTAGTGGTCAAACAGGGAAATGGTTCCAATCATTTTTCCACCATTCATTTTTCCCATAGGGGATTATAGAAACACTTAAAATAAGGGATGTGTTTCATGTAGGCTTACCCTGGCATAATGTTTTGATAACCATGTAAATCTTTCTCGGACAAGGTGACTTCTATCAATATGTTCGGATCTATTTACTCACAGATTCGAAAATGTAGACATCAAAGTAGATATCATGTAAGACTACAAATCCCTGCAAGCTCCTGCACGTCATCTCTAGCTGACACCTTTGCTAACAGATATTGTGTCAATTTAAAACTTGCACAAGACAGTTCACAGAATTGTCAATTTAAAGAAATGTAGCGAATGTATTAATTACTATATTTAGCTAACATTAGATAGTTAATCCAGAGATTCTTACCTTTGCCTCGATTCTACAGGCTCGTCCAGATCATCATGGCATTTGTAGTTCTTTATGATAGACACATTAGCAGCTAATTAGCATTTCATTTTGGGGGGGTAAATACATTGATAAAAGTAATCTTGTCCTAGAGAGATTTACACGGTTATCAAAACGTCACGCCAAGGTAAGCCTACACGAAACACAGACTTTATTTTAAGTATTTCTAAAATCCCCTATGGGAAAAATGAAGGGTGGAAAAACGATTGGAACCATTTCCTTGTTTGACCGCTAGGTTTTATAGGTATTATGACTCATACTGTGGTACTCTTTAGCTTAGTAGAACCTCCCCTGGCTGAGACGGGGCTTAGATTGTTTTTTACCAAAAATATGGGGTTAAACACATCTTATATCTCTCAGATATAGGACAGACACTTCAGAACAAAGTTCCTTTAGATTTGTTTTGGGGGACTATTGGTTGTTCCATGTAGTGAATCTGTTATTCAATGCATTTGTATGGAATAATAGCAGTAAGGCCAAAAACTATTTTTGGGTTAGGCTATTTGATCAGAGAAACCTGCATGATGTAAAACGTTTCAGTCTCACTGCATTGTCATACATTTTCTCTCCAGCCTGTAGGCTACAGAAAAGGCCACATACCTTTTCTACCATATGCTACAGTGCATTTGGAAAGTATTCAGACCCCTTGACTTTTTCCACAGTTTGTTACGTTACAGCCTTATTCTAAAATGGATTAAATCGTTTTTTCCCCTCAACAATCTACACACAATATTCCATAATGACAAAGTAAAAACAGGTTTTTTTTGTCAAAAAACGGAAATATCACATTTATATAAGTATTCAGAGCCTTTACTCAGTACTTTGTTTAAGCACCTTTGGCAACGATTACAGCCTTGAGTGTTCTTGGGTATGACGCTACAAGCTTGGCACACCTGTATTTGGGGAGTTTCTCCCATTCTTCTCTGCAGATCCTCTGAAGCTCTGTCAGGTTGGATGGGGAGCGTCACTGCACAGCTATTTTCAGGTCTCTCCAGAGATGTTCGATCGGGTTCAAGTCCGGGCTCTGGCAGGGCCACTCAAGGACATTCAGAGACTTGTCCCGAAGCCACTCCTGTGCTGTCTTGGCTGTGTGCTTAGGGTCGTTGTCCTGTTGGAAGGTGAACCTTCGCCCCAGTCTGAGGTCCTGAGCGCTCTGGAGCAGGTTTTCATCAAGAACCTCTCTGTACTTTGCTCTGTTCATCTTTCCCACGATCCTGAGTAGTCTCCCAGTCCCTGCCGCTGAAAAACCTCCCCACAGCATGATGCTGCCAGCACCCAGGTTTCCTCCAGACATGACGCTTGGCATTCAGGCCAAAGAGTTCAATCTTGGTTTCATCAGACCAGAGAATCTTGCTTCTCAATGTCTGAGAGTCCTTTAGGTGCCTTTTGGCAAACTCCAAGCGGGCTGTCATGTGCCTTTTACTGAGGAGTGGCTTCTGTTTGGCCACTCTACCATAGAGGCCTGATTGGTGGAGTGCTGCAGAGATGGTTGTCCTTCTGGAAGGTTCTCCCATCTCCACAGAGGAACTCTGGAGCTCTGTCAGAGTGACCATCAGGTTCTTGGTCACCTCCCTGACCAAGGCCATTCTCCCCCGATTGCTCAGTTTGGCCGGGCGGCCAGCTCTAGGAAGAGTCTTGGTGGTTCTAAACTTCTTCCATTTAAGAATGATGGAGGCCACTGTGTTCTTGGGGACCTTTAATGCTGCGGAAATATTTTGGTACCCTTCTCCAGATATGTGCTGCGACACAATCCTGTCTCGGAGCTCTACGGACAATTGTGACCTCATGGCTTGGTTTTTGCTCTGACATGCACTGTAAACTGTGGGAACTTATATAGACAGGTGTGTGCCTTTTCAAGTCATGTCCAATCAATTGAATTTACCACAGGTGGACTCCAATCAAGTTGTAGAAACATCTAATGTTACGGTCCGGCTCTGTTGGTCCTGTTCCTGTTGGTGTTCCTTTCCCTTTTCTCCCCTGTGTGTGTTGTTTGTGTCTGTCTCCCCCTGCTGTGCAGTCAGAGGTTCTAGGTCAGCGGGCGTGGCCTTTCTATCATCAGATCAGTTGCATCAAGCTGCAGCTCATTGGCACCAATCAAGCAGCAGATATCTACCCGGGCTGGACACCTCTCCAGCGCCAGTTCGTTCCTACACTTCCAGTGGTAACTTGGCCCGTACAGCACTCTCAGTGTAGTTGTACTCTCTCAGTATTATTGTTGTTCCTGCCACGTTTTGTAACCTGTCTCTCCTTCGACCAGATCTCGTCTGTTCCTGCTGCCTGCCTGCCTGCCTGCCTGCCTGCCATTCCCACGCCGCTACCTGCTCCTCTGTTGCCTGATATCCTCGTTATCCAGCTCTCAGGACTACTGGCTCTCCACCCCACTCAGCTCCTACCCCAGCCTGAAGCTATTCCACCCTGACTACTTCTCCCTGCCAATACACGTTGAATAAACTACATCCTAATTTTACTCTCTTTGTCCGTGTGTCCGTCTCTGCACCTGAGTCCACCACCCAACCTAACAGAACGAACTGGCCAAACATGGACTCAGCAGAGATGTCACATGAAACAACGGGTGATGGCGTACAACACGCCCTCCATTCACAAGGAGTACTATTGGGACAACACGACCAACTCATCCGGATGCTATTGGATAACAACCAGCAGTTGTTGGATCAAGTATCTCATCTCACCTCTCAGGTAGCTAACCTGGTAACACTCACTACCCTTTTTCCCTCTGCTTCTCCTCCGCCTGTTCCTCCTACAGTGGCTCCAGGCTCGGCTTCCGCTCCTGCCCTTCGGGAACCCCCTACAACCTCACCCGAACCTTTCACCGGGGACCTGAACAAGTGCCGTGGTTTCCTGCTTCAGTGCCGCTTGGTGTTCCAACAGAAGCCCCTGTCCTTCTCCACGGAATCCTCAAAGGTACATTACGCTCTGGGGTTACTGAGGGGCAAAGCTTTGGTTTGGGCAGAAGCGGCTTGTTCTACTCAGCAGATCGCCAGCCTGTCGTTTGACGATTTTTCCTCTCAATTGAAAGTGGTGTTTGATCACCCGGACCATGCCGGGACCGCCACAAAGAGACTGTTGAAGCTACGACAGGGCACGGGTAGCGTGGCTGAATACGCCATTGATTTTTGGACCTTGGCAGCCGATTCCAAGTGGAATGACGAAGCTCTTCAGGGAGCGTTTGTTAACGGGTTAAGTGACACGATTAAGAATGAACTAGCTGTTCGTGAAGAGCCTGCTAACCTTCATGTTCTCGTTTCCCTTGCTACACGAATAGACAACAGGCTACGGGAGAGGAGACAGGAGAGGGGCGGTCGGGTCCACACCGCAGGCGGGGCTCCCTCGCTTTCTGCAACCCGAGCAACATCACCACTCGGACACCGCCCACACACCTCAGCGGATCCCTCCATGGAACTAGACGAGCCCATGCAGCTGGGCCGCGCTCGTCTGTCCCCTGCCGAAAAGGAACGGCGCATGCGGGTTGGTGAGTGCATGTACTGTGGGGACCGCACTCATTTCCTGATTAACTGTCCGGTTCGCCCAAAAAGACAAAGCTCGCAGGTAAAAGTGGGCGTACTTGCGAGTGCTACACCTGACTCAATGCCCACAGCACCCCGTCTAGTTATCCCAGCTACAGTCCAGTTCAGGAATCTGTCTCTCCCATTAGCTGCTCTCATTGACTCTGGTGCTGAGGATAATTTTGTTGACGTTAACCTGGTCACTCAGGCTGAGATCCCTGTTAAGCCCCTGCCTAAGCCTATAACAGTAACCGCTATAGACGGCCGTCAGTTTGCCAACATCACCCACCAAACTGTCCCCGTTTCTCTCATGCTGTCCGGCAATCACAAAGAAACCATCCAGTTTAAAGTAGTCTCCTCCTCGGCCTCCCCCCTTATCCTGGGTTTCCCTTGGCTTAGCCTTCACAACCCCCATATTGACTGGCAAAACCACAAGATACACAGTTGGAGCACTCACTGCCATTCTGCTTGCCTTGGGTCGGCTATTCCGCCCTCGGTAGGTTCCCCTGCTTCCCCTGTCAAAACCCCAGACCTCTCTTCAGTCCCTGAGGAGTACTTGGACCTGGCTGAGTTTACAGACAATGAAGACTCCAGCAATCCTGAACCTGTTCTGCCCGCGTCCTGTTTGGTGGCGGCGGTTCACTGGGAAATCGAGTCCCTCGTCCGATCGGCACAAGAGTCGGAACCTGGACCGGCCGATGGCCCCCCCGACCTTCTCTATGTTCCCGCAGCCGTGCGGCCGCAAGTGCTCAACTGGATCCACACCTCACGCTTCTCCTGCCACCCTGGTATGAAACGTACACTATCGCTACTGAAGAGGCATTTTTGGTGGCCATCAGCCGAGGCTGACGTCCGGGAGTACGTGGCGGCCTGTTCCATCTGTGCCCAAAATAAGGCTTCCCACAGGGCGCCTTCGGGCCTGCTGCGGCCTCTCCCAGTCCCGAGTCGTCCTTGGTCTCACGTGGCCTTGGACTTCGTCACTGGACTTCCTATGTCTGAGGGTAATGACACCATACTCACCATCGTGGACAGATTCTCTAAATCTGCCCATTTTGTTGCATTACCAAAATTACCGTCTGCCAGTGAGACGGCCGACCTCTTTGTCCTACATGTATTCCGTCCCCATGGAATACCTGTGGACATAGTGTCCGATAGAGGTCCACAGTTCATTTCTCGGGTATGGAAGGAGTTTTGTTCTGCTCTGGGTGCCTCTGTCAGTCTCTCATCAGGGTTCCATCCCCAGTCCAATGGCCAGCCTGAGAGGACCAATCAGGACCTGGAGGCTGCCCTACGCTGTGTGACATCCCAGAACCCGTCCACCTGGGCCAAACACCTCCCGTGGGTCGAATATGCCCACAATTCCCTCACCTCATCTGCCACCGGCCTTTCACCATTTGAGGCGGCTTTGGGGTACCAACCGTCATTGTTCCCGTCTCAGGAAAAGGAGTTAACCGTCCCGTCAGTTCAGGATAACCTTCGTCGTTGCCGCAAGGTGTGGGTGGACACCCGTGAGGCCCTTCTACGGACAGCAGAGCGCAATAAGAGTGTGGCGGACAGGCACCGGGTAGTCGCTCCACAGTTCCAGCCTGGTCAGCGAGTCTGGCTCTCCTCCAGCAACATTCCCCTGCGCACTGACTCCCGTAAACTGTCGCCCCGGTATTTGGGTCCTTTTGAGGTCGAATCCATCATCAACCCTTCGGCTGTTCGGTTGAAGCTTCCCCAGGCCATGAGAGTCCATCCCACATTTCACGTGTCCCAGCTGAAGATGGTCTCCTCCAGTCCTTTGTGTCCGCCGGTGGATCCCCCTCCGCCACCGCGCATTATTGACGACCATCCAGCCTACACGGTTCGGAGACTGCTGGACGTCCGAAGGCGTGGTAGAGGGTTTCAGTACCTGGTGGACTGGGAGGGATACGGTCCCGAGGAGAGGTCCTGGATTCCCAGACGTTTTATTCTGGATCCTCAGCTAGTGAAGGACTTCCATAGGGACCACCCTGACAAGCCGGGTGGGTCGCCGGGTGGCGCCCGTTGAGGGGGGGGTACTGTTACGGTCCGGCTCTGTTGGTCCTGTTCCTGTTGGTGTTCCTTTCCCTTTTCTCCCCTGTGTGTGTTGTTTGTGTCTGTCTCCCCCTGCTGTGCAGTCAGAGGTTCTAGGTCAGCGGGCGTGGCCTTTCTATCATCAGATCAGTTGCATCAAGCTGCAGCTCATTGGCACCAATCAAGCAGCAGATATCTACCCGGGCTGGACACCTCTCCAGCGCCAGTTCGTTCCTACACTTCCAGTGGTAACTTGGCCCGTACAGCACTCTCAGTGTAGTTGTACTCTCTCAGTATTATTGTTGTTCCTGCCACGTTTTGTAACCTGTCTCTCCTTCGACCAGATCTCGTCTGTTCCTGCTGCCTGCCTGCCTGCCTGCCTGCCTGCCATTCCCACGCCGCTACCTGCTCCTCTGTTGCCTGATATCCTCGTTATCCAGCTCTCAGGACTACTGGCTCTCCACCCCACTCAGCTCCTACCCCAGCCTGAAGCTATTCCACCCTGACTACTTCTCCCTGCCAATACACGTTGAATAAACTACATCCTAATTTTACTCTCTTTGTCCGTGTGTCCGTCTCTGCACCTGAGTCCACCACCCAACCTAACATCTAAAGCAGGGGTGTCAAACTCATTTTAGCTCAGGGGCCACATGGAGGAAAATCTATTCCCAAGTGGGCCGGACCGGAAAAATCATGGTATATATAACTTAAAAACAACAACTTCAGATTGTTTTCTTTGTTTTAATACGATCAACATACAACATAAAGCTGGAGCCTGAGGACAGTGTGTCCAAAATAGTACAAGCACAACATCACTATTAATCATAAAACACGTCAAGTTTATTTGAAAATTCTAAAGAAAAAGAACACACAAACACACAATGCCTCAGTGATTAACAGAACTGTTTCACAGATCACAGAACTATATCAGGGTGTCATTTCTCAGGCAGAAATGTAGATAAAAATAATGAAATCCTGTTCCCCAAACAAGTGCAAGAACCACAGAGTCAAGAATAGGTTAAATATACAAATAAAATAAAATAAATTAAAAACAATAGCACATCAACATAAAAACATATAAACATAAATCTGAAAGCGTTGCTCAAACTCCCGTAACAGTCCAGTTATTTTATCTTTGAACCGCTTCATGTCTGCCACATGTTGGGTCACGCACACATTTTTCAGACAGGGGAAGTGAGCTGCATCACCACCGGCAAGTTGCGTCTCCCACAATGACAGCTTCAACTTGAAAGAACGTATGCTGTCATAATACTGCGTGACAACTTTGTTGCGCCCTTGCAGCTGTTTGTTCAAGTTATTCAGGTGCTCTGTAACATCCACCATAAATGCAAGGTCCGGCATCAATTCTGCGGAATGAAATTCTAACACTGGTTTGCCCTTTTCTTCCATGAACTGTTCAATTTCTTCTCGTAAATCAAAGAAACGCCTCAGCACAGCACCTCGGCTTAACCATCTTACCTCAGTGTGGTATGGCAGGCCATAGATGTGGTCTTTCTCTCTGAGAAGGCTGTCAAACTGACGGTGATTCAGGCTTCTGGATCTGATGAAATTAACAGTTTGGATGACCACCTTCATGACGTTATCCATCTTTAATGACTTGCAACACAAAGCCTCCTGGTGCAAAATACAGTGAAAAGTCAAAAAATCACGTCCTCCATTTGCAGATTGCACTTTCTCTCTGAACTTTGTCACAACGCCTGCTTTTTTCCCGATCATTGAGGGCGCACCATCTGTAGCCAGGCTGACAGCGCGGGACCAGTCCACTCCGACCCTGTCCAGCGCGCCGACGAGTGCGGTAAAAATATCAGCTGCTGTCGTTGTATCTGTCATCGGCACCAACTCCACGAACTCCTCGGTGACGGTCAATGTGTCATCAACTCCGCGGATGAAAATGGCCAGTTGTGCAACATCTGTAATGTCTGTGCTTTCATCAATTGCAACCGAAAACGCAATAAATGACTTTACTTTTTGCTTCAACTGGCTGTCCAAATCCACTGAAAGATCGGAAATCCTGTCTGCAACTGCGTTTCTTGTCAGGCTGATATTTGCAAAAGCCTGCCGCTTTTCAGGGCACACAATCTCTGCTGCCTTCATCATGCATGTTTTTACAAATTCACCCTCACTAAATGGTTTTGAAGCCACTGCGATTTCATTAGCAATGAGGTAGCTAGCTTTCACTGCAGCGTCACTGATGTCTCGGCTGTGAGTAAACACAGACTGCTGTTTCTTCAGACCCGCCAACAGTTCATTCACCTTCTCTCATCTCCGCCGTCCTTGAAAGTTGTCATATTTGTCGGCATGAAGACTCACATAGTGGCGACGAAGGTTATATTCTTTCAGCACTGCAACATGCTCTGAACACACCAAACATACAGCTTTCCCATTCAATTCCGTGATTAAATAGGATGACCATTTTTCTTGGAACACTCTGCGTCCACTTTTCTCTTTTTTGACAGAGACATATTGGGGCAATGAGGGTGCCAAAGCACATAATGTTAAAAGTAGAAGCCGTAATAAATATCGCGGGCAAAACAAAGTAGCTCATTGGCTGCACGTGCTTGACCTACTTGCTCTGCCCCGGTATAAACAGTTTGCTTGCTTAACACAATTGCTATTGCGCCATCCAGTGGACGCAATTGGAACAGCAGTTTATTTTATAGAAAAATTGCAGCGCATTTTTATACTTAAAAAAAAAAAAAAAAAGATTGTTTTTTTCTAAATCATCTCGCGGGCCGGATTAAACCCGTTTGCGGGCCTGATCCGGCCCGCGGGCCGTACGTTTGACACCCCTGATCTAAAGGATGATCAATGGAAACAGGATGCACCTGTGCTCAATTTCGAGTCTCATAGCAAAGGGTCTGAATACTTATGTAAATCTGTTTTTTATTTTTTAATACATTTGCAGACATTTCTAATAACCTGTTTTTGCTTTGTCATTATGGGGTATTGTGTGTAGATTGATGAGGAAAAAATTGAATTTAAACTATTTTAGAATAAGGCTGTAACGTAAAATAATGTGGAAAAAGGGAAGGCATCTGAATACTTTTCCGAATGCACTGTATATCTGCTACATGACTTATGTTAGTATTTTACCCCCTTTTTTTATATTGTCTCATCGCTGCAACTCCCCAATGTGCTCGGGAGGCGAAGGTTGAGTCATGTGTCCTCCGAAACATGACCCGCAAACTGCGCTTCTTAACACCCACTCGCTTAACCTGGAAGCCATCCGCACCAATGTGTCAGAGGAAACACCGTTCAAAAGATGACCGAGGTCAGCCTGCAGGCGCCCGGCCCGCCACAAGGAGTCGCTATAGCGCGATGAGCCAAGTAAAGCCCCCCCGGCCAAGCCCTACCGACGCTGGGCCAAATGTGCGCCACCCTATGGGACTCCCGATCACGGCTGGTTGTGATACAGTCCGGGATCGAACCCGGGTTTGTAGTGACGCCTCTAGCACTGCGATGCAGTGCCTTAGACCGCTGCGCCACTCGGGAGGCCGCTAGATTATTTTTGGCACGGAACGTTGGTGGAGCGCTACAGCAATGTATCTCTCCAACAGTGCCCTGGAGAGGCGCGCTGGGAATGGACAAGATAAATATTTTGTATCCTTGCCTTTGACAAAGTGGCCACTGCTTATCACAGGGCGGCATCAGCGCTCACCTAAAAAGCCCATATGCCACTGGTTGAGAGAAATTGTCATTGATTTTGGGCAGAATGATGTGATGTTTTATGTGTTGTTGGAGGTGCGTCTTGGTCAGGTTACCTCAGAAAATGTCAATCTGCCGCCATAGGCGGCCGCCTAATCCTACCTAATGAGCGGGCCGACCCTGGCTACAGAGTTGGGCCAGTTTATTTTATATACAGGTCCTCTATGTGACCTTTTGTGTTCTCCACTGTACAATAATTTAATGTTGCTGTTTGTGGCTATTTACATCTTTGCAAGCCCAACACTGAGCGCTACAATGTCTGATTTTGCCAAGAGTTTGCTCGTGTCATTTTCAAAGTATTTCAGTGAACTGTACTTTCCAGAGAGATTGGTGTACAATGTACATGGTTTGGTACAGCTGAGTGATGATGTTCAGACACATGGCCACTTCGATAACATTTCAGGGTTTCCTTTTGAAAACTTTCTTGGTAGATTGAAAAGAGCAATTCCATAGTAAGGTCAGCCTGAACATGAAAAAACAGAATTGCTAATTTCCTAATTAAACTACTTTAATATTCCCGACATCATACAAAATATATATAAAAAATTATATAAAATCCTGGTCCTTCAGTCACAGTTCAAATTACATCCCTAACAGGCTCAGATGCCTGTGAGGACAGAACATTCTTCGACAGGATTCCTTGTAATGCCTCTGCTCTAAAATGTCTGAGTCTAAAAAACGCTCAGCCGCACTCACAATGATGCCTATTTTCTCTGATTTCCTCTCTGTTTGTGCTGTGCAGTTGATAACCAATGCAATAAACGCTACAAAGTCCACCTTCTTAACATGCAACATGTCAGGATCCTTCTGTTGACAAGGAACATTATCCGGTGTCTCTACTCCTACTACCATTATTTCTTCAACTTCACTCCTTTCTTCCACTCTTCTCACCGCCGCAGGTACCCTCCATTGACAACATTGTGTGGTCTGCCCTGCGCACATGTGTGAAATGCAGCTGTCAAGCCTGAGGTGATTTCTTCTTCTTTTTCTTCGGTGGAGTTTAACGGCGGTTGGCATCCAATATGTTGCATTACCGCCCCCAACTGAACTATAGTATAAATAATAATATGCCATTTAGCAGACACTTTTATCCAAAGCGACTTTCAGTCATGTGTGCATACATTTTTACGTATGGGTGGTCCCGGGGATCGAACCCACTACCCTGGCATTACAAGCGCCATGCTCTACCAATTGAGCTACAGAGGACCACACATAATAAATAATAAAAATAAATAAATAAGTAATAAATCCATTACACTTTGAGATACAAAGGGAAATGGGAAAAATAAAATAATATTTTTTATTACCCTACCGACTAACCCTACACTCATTAAAACCCACCACCTTATTCCACTTCTTTAACCCTATCTGATCCTACCCCTGGCCAACGACCTGGCCAATGACCTGAGAGGACGGGACACTACCACTCAACACACCCTGTAACTTATTAATTAAAATCTTGTACCCCCAAGTACTTCTCTGCAGCTGCCACCACAACATCTATTTTATGTGACTTACGCTTCATCTCTGCGGTACTGTTGATAACCATTGCTATGAACACTAAGAATCCAACCTTACTGAAACATATATCACTCATTGACCTATTCCTCTGTTCTGGCATGGATATACTATTCACAGGGATCCTCTCAGAATCCCTCACCCTTGATCCACCCTCCTCTACTTTCTTCTCTGCCTCAGCATGGGACATCTTCTACACCTCTCTGACCCTGGACACCTCAACCTGCCTCTCTCGCACCGGACACCTCAGATCCCCAGCAACATGGGCACCCCTACAGATGACACACACAACTTTTTCCACTGAAACTACACATTCCTCTGTCCCATGTCCTCCTGCAC
The DNA here is from genome assembly GCF_964263955.1 of Coregonus lavaretus. Taxonomy (NCBI): domain Eukaryota; kingdom Metazoa; phylum Chordata; class Actinopteri; order Salmoniformes; family Salmonidae; genus Coregonus; species Coregonus lavaretus. The sequence continues at coordinate 43,148,546 of NC_140010.1, read as the reverse complement.
ACTTCCCACATCTTGGAATCTCCCTCCTACACACTGCTGCGACATGCCCATAAACGTGACACCTATAACATCGCAGTGTATTTGACACAAAAGCTCTAACAACATAACTCATGAATCCTAACATTAGTTTGTCAGGTAAAGACTCGGACTGTCACCTCTGTTTCAATACGCTCCCCACCAGATCTGCTTCGCACCAGACGGCGAGTGTCACAAACACCAGGAAACACACACACACTGGCTCTGGCGGCACAAAATAATCTAATTGTCTGACTGCAAAGAGGTGCTTGGGAAAATGGTCACAACGGGGGACCAGCATGCCTTCTCAAACAGCTACAACTGTATACACATTCACACATCAAGTCTTCTCTTGAGTTGGGCTCAGGGTGGGAATAACTGTTAAACATCTGAGCTTGTGGTTATTTGTGGGAGAGGGGTGGGGAGAGTGCGTGTATGTATCCCACATCTGTTGCTATGGGGTAATGATGTTAGGGACAGTATAGGATTAATCACAATAATTGGTTGTTGCCGAAAATGTAATTTTTGTAATGTCAGTCCTGGTTATAGGTAACAATCCTTCGTAGGAAGTGGCTACATATTATTTGTTAATTGTGGAAATAAATTAAGATATGCAAAAGTATATATACACTACCAGTCAAAAGTTTGTACACACCTACTCATTATAGGGTTTTTCTTTATTTTTACTATTTTCTTCATTGTAGAATAATAGTGAAGACATCAAAACTATGAAATAACACATATGGAATCATGTAGTAACCAAAAAAGTGTTAAACAAATCAAAATATATTTTATATTTGAGATTCTGCAAAGTAGCCACCCTTTGTCTTGATGACAGATTTGCACACTCTTGGCATTCTCTCAACCAGCTTCATGAGGAATGCTTTTCCAATAGTCTTGAAGGAGTTCCCACACATGCTGAGTACTTGTTGGCTGCTTTTCCTTCACTCTGCGGTCCAAATCATCCCAAACCATCTCAATTGGGTTGAGGTCGGGTGATTGTGGAGGCCAGGTTATCTGATGCAGCACTCTATCACTCTCCTTGGTCAAATAGCCCTTACACAGCCTGGAGGTGTGTTTTGGGTCATTGTCCTGTTGAAAAACAAATGATAGTCCCACTAAGCGCAAACCAGATGGGATGGTGTATCGCTGCAGAATGTGTGGTAGCCATGCTGGTTAAGTGTGCCTTGAATTCTAAATAAATCACAGACAGTGTCACCAGCAAAGCACCCCCACACCATCACACCTCCTCCTCCATGCTTCACGGTGGGAAGCACACATGTGGAGATCACCGTTCACCTACTCTGTGTCTCACAAAGACACAGCGGTTGGAACCAAAAATCTCAAATTTGGACTCATCAGATCAAAGGACAGATTTCCATCGGTCTAATGTCCATTGCTCGTGTTTCTTGGCCCAAGCAAGTCTCTTCTTATTATTGGTGTCCTTTAGTAGTGGTTTCTTTGCAGCAATTCGACCATGAAGGCCTGATTCACACAGTCTCCTCTGAACAGTTGATGTTGAGATGTGTCTGTTACTTGAACTCTGTGAACTCTGTGAACTCATTATTTGGGCTGCAATCTGAGGCTGGTAACTCTAATGAACTTGTCCTCTGCAGCAGAGGTAACGCTGGGTCTTTCTTTCCTGTAGTGGTCCTCATGAGATCCAGTTTCATCATAACGCTTGATGGTTTTTGAGACTGCACTTGAAGAAATGTTCAAAGTTCTTGACATTTTCCGGATTGACTGACCTTCATGGCTTAAAGTAATGATGGACTGTCATTTCTCTTTGCTTATTTGAGCTGTTCTTGCCATAATATGGACTTGGTCTTTTACCAAATAGGGCTATCTTCTGTATACCACCCCTACCTTGTCACAACACAACTGATTGGCTCAAACGTATTAAGAAGGAAAGAAATTCCACAAATTAACTTTTAAGAAGGCTCAACTGTTAATTGAAATGCATTCCAGGTGACTACCTCATGAAGCTGGTTGAGAGAATGCAAAGAGTGTGCAAAGCTGTCATCAAGGCAAAGGTTGGTAACTTTTAAGAATCTCAAATATAAAATATATTTTGATGTGTTTAAAAACAAATGGTTACTACATGATTCCATATGTGTTATTTCATAGTTTATGTCTTCACTATTATTCTACAATGTAGAAATACAAATCCTTGAATGAGTAGGTGTGTCCAAACTTTTGACTGGTACTGTATATATTTTGTAATAACTGTATACAGTATAATCGAGGTGAGGGTGTTGGAAATGCTTTTGGCTGTTGATCTGCTTCTGTTCTGTAGGTGGCACTGTGTGCTGTTTTCAAAGGATGGGTCCCAATCTCTCAAAGGCCCTAGGATCCAGGTGGACAGGGGTGGTCTGCCAGTCACTGGGACGACAACCCAACCTGGGATGGGGAAGGTTTTAGCGGGTAGTAGAGAACAATTAGAGGTTTACTCAGTAGCAGTGGTACAGTAGTCATGGTACAGCTATATGGACATTCAATCATCATGGCACTTTTTTATGGTAATTTTACAAACATATCAAATATCAAATAAAATAAAATAAAATGTTATTGGCCACATGCGCCAAATACAACAGGTGCAGACATTACAGTGAAATGCTTACTTACAGCCCTTAACCAACAGTGCATTTTTTTATATATAAAAAAGTAAAATAAAACAACAAAAAAGTGCAGAAGTAAAATAAAAAACAGTAGGGAGGCTATATATACAGGGGGGTATCGGTCCAGAGTCAATGTGCGGGGGCACCGGCTAGTTGAGGTAGTTGAAATGATATGTACATGTGGGTAGAGTTAAAGTGACTATGCAGAAATGATTAACAGAGTAGCAGCAGCATAAAAATATGTGGTGGGGGGTGGGGGGTGGGGGTGGGGGGGCAGTGCAATTAGTCCGGGTAGCCATGATTAGCTGTTCAGGAGTCTTATGGCTTCGGGGTAGAAGCTGTTGAGAAGTCTTTTGGACTTAGACTTGGCACTCCGGTACCACTTGCCGTGCGGTAGCAGAGAGAACAGTCTATGACTAGGGTGGCTGGAGTCTTTGACAATTTTGAGGGCGTTCCTCTGACACCGCCTGGTATAGAGGTCCTGGATGGCAGGAAGCTTGGCCCCAGTGATGTACTGGGCCGTACACACTAGCCTCTGTAGTGCCTTGCGGTCGGAGGCCGAGCAGTTGCCATACCAGGCGGTGATGCAACCAGTCAGGATGCTCTCGATGGTGCAGCTGTAGAATTCTTTGAGGATCTGAGGACCCATGTCAAATCTTTTCAGTCTCCTGAGGGGGAATAGGCTTTGTCGTGCCCTCTTCATGACTGTCTAGGTGTGTTTGGACCATGATAGTTCGTTGGTGATGTGGACATCAAGGAACTTGAAGCTCTCAACCTGTTCCGCTACAGCCCCGTCGATGAGAATGGGGGCGTGCTCAGTCCTCTTTTTTTCCCTGTAGTCCACAATCATCTCCTTTGTCTTGGTCACGTTGAGGGAGAGGTTGTTATCCTGGCACCACATGGCCAGGTCTCTGACCTCCTGCCTATAGGCTGTCTCATCGTTGTCGGTGATCAGGCCTACCACTGTTGTGTCGTCGGCACACTTAATGATGGTGTTGGAGTCGTGCCTGGTCATGCAGTCATGGGTGAACAGGGAGTACAGGAGGGGACTGAGCACGCACCCCTGAGGGGCCCCCGTGTTGAGGATCAGCGTGGCAGATTTGTTGTTACCTACCCTTACCACCTGGGGGTGACCTGTCAGGAAGTCCAGGATCCAGTTGCAGAGGGAGGTGTTTAGTCCCAGGACCCTTAGCTTAGTGATGAGCTTTGAGAGCACTATGGTGTTGAATGCTGAGCTGTAGTCAATTAATAGCATTATCATGTAGGTGTTCCTCTTGTACAGGTGGGAAAGGGCAGTGTGGAGTGCAATAGAGATTGCATCATCTGTGGATCTGTTGGGGCGGTACGCAAATTGGAGTGGGTCTAGGGTTTCTGGGATAATGGTGTTGATGTGAGCCATGACCAGCCTTTCAAAGCACTTCATGGCTACAGACGTCAGTGCTACGGGTCGGTAGTCATTTAGGCAGGTTATCTTAGTGTCCTTGGGCACAGGGACTATGGTGGTCTGCTTGAAACATGTTGGTATTACAGACTCAGTCAGGGACATGTTGAAAATGTCAGTGAAGACACTTGCCAGTTGGTCAGCACATGCTCGGAGTACACGTCCTGGTAATCCGTCTGGCCCTGCGGCCTTGTGAATGTTGACCTGCTTAAAAGTGTTACTCACATCGGCTACGGAGAGCGTGATCACATAGTCATCCGGAACAGCTGGTGCTCTCATACATGCTTCAGTGTTGCTTGCCTCGAAGCGAGCATAGAAGTGGTTTAGCTCGTCTGGAAGTCTTGTGTCACTGGGCAGCTCATGGTAAATAATTATAGCCAGTTATAATTGTAATGGCAGAGCATAAGAAAAGACAATCAGTATTTACCTGGCTGAAAGTAAAGGAATATAATATCTATTGTTTACAGGAAACTCATTCAACAATTTTAGATGAAGTTGTGTGGAAAAAGGACGGGGGGGGGGGGGGGGGGGCGAAATATCAAAAGGGGTGATGATATTATAATAATGTAATAATATGCCATTTAGCAGACGCTTTTATCCAAAGCGACTTACAGTCATGTGCGCATACATTATTATTATTATTTTTTGTGTATGGGTGGTCCCGGGGATCGAACCCACTACCTTGGCGTTACAAGCGCCGTGCTCTACCAGCTGAGGTTAATTAACAATAATTTTGATTCGAATGTGAAAACTGTCCAAACAGATCCTCAAGGTAGATGGATTATTTTAAATATGTTATTGGACCAAAAACAGATTTGGCTCATTAATCTATACGGTCCAAATAATGATGATCCACGTTTCTTTGAAAATATATATAATAATTTATCAAGCCTACAAGCAATACAATACTATTATTATGGTGGGTTATTATAATAAGGTTTAAAATACGTCAATGGACCATAAAGGAAATCACACTACAAACTATCACCCTCATGCACTTAAGGAAATCACAAATATCTTGGATATATTGGAATTAGTGGATATATGGAGGCTTAAATATCCTGACCTAGTGAGATATACAGTGGGGGAAAAAAGTATTTAGTCAGCCACCAATTGTGCAAGTTCTCCCACTTAAAAAGATGAGAGAGGCCTGTAATTTTCATCATAGGTACACGTCAACTATGACAGACAAATTTAGAAAAGAGAAACCAGAAAATCACATTGTAGGATTTTTAATGAATTTATTTGCAAATTATGGTGGAAAATAAGTATTTGGTCACCTACAAACAAGCAAGATTTCTGGCTCTCACAGACCTGTAACTTCTTCTTTAAGAGGCTCCTCTGTCCTCCACTCGTTACCTATATTAATGGCACCTGTTTGAACTTGTTATCAGTATAAAAGACACCTGTCCACAACCTCAAACAGTCACACTCCAAACTCCACTATGGCCAAGACCAAAGAGCTGTCAAAGGACACCAGAAACAAAATTGTAGACCTGCACCAGGCTGGGAAGACTGAATCTGCAATAGGTAAGCAGCTTGGTTTGAAGAAATCAACTGTGGGAGCAATTATTAGGAAATGGAAGACATACAAGACCACTGATAATCTCCCTCGATCTGGGGCTCCACGCAAGATCTCACCCCGTGGGGTCAAAATGATCACAAGAACGGTGAGCAAAAATCCCAGAACCACACAGGGGGACCTAGTGAATGACCTGCAGAGAGCTGGGACCAAAGTAACAAAGCCTACCATCAGTAACACACTACGCCGCCAGGGACTCAAATCCTGCAGTGCCAGACGTGTCCCCCTGCTTAAGCCAGTACATGTCCAGGCCCGTCTGAAGTTTGCTAGAGTGCATTTGGATGAACCAGAAGAGGATTGGGAGAATGTCATATGGTCAGATGAAACCAAAATAGAACTTTTTGGTAAAAACTCAACTCGTCGTGTTTGGAGGACAAAGAATGCTCACCTACTGTGAAGCATGGGCAGGGAAACATCATGCTTTGGGGCTGTTTTTCTGCAAAGGGACCAGGACGACTGATCCGTGTAAAGGAAAGAATGAATGGGGCCATGTATCGTGAGATTTTGAGTGAAAACCTCCTTCCATCAGCAAGGGCATTGAAGATGAAACGTGGCTGGGTCTTTCAGCATGACAATGATCCCAAACACACCGCCCGGGCAACGAAGGAGTGGCTTCGTAAGAAGCATTTCAAGGTCCTAGAGTGGCCTAGCCAGTCTCCAGATCTCAACCCCATAGAAAATCTTTGGAGGGAGTTGAAAGTCTGTGTTGCCCAGCGACAGCCCCAAAACATCACTGCTCTAGAGGAGATCTGCATGGAGGAATGGGCCAAAATACCAGCAACAGTGTGTGAAAACCTTGTGAAGACTTACAGAAAACGTTTGACCTGTGTCATTGCCAACAAAGGGTATATAACAAAGTATTGAGAAACTTGTTATTGACCAAATACTTATTTTCCACCATCATTTGCAAATAAATTCATAAAAAATCCTACAATGTGATTTTCTGGATTTTTTTTCCTCATTTTGTCTGTCATAGTTGACGTGTACCTATGATGAAATTTACATGCCTCTCTCATCTTTTTAAGTGGGAGAACATGCACAATTGGTGGCTGACTAAATACTTTTTTTCCCCACTGTACATGGCGGAGGCTCAGTCAAGCTAGTCGTCTTCACTACTTTCTTATGTCATTCTCGCTGGCACCAAAAGTTTAAAAAGGGCTGATAGGGGACAGAATGCGATTGGACCATAAAATAATTGGCATATATACTGAACAAAAACAGAAACGCAAAATGCAACAATTTCAAAGATTTTGCTGGGTTACAGTTCATATAAGGAAATCAGTCAATTGAAATTCATTAGGCACTAATCTATAGATTTCACATGACTAGGCAGGGGCACAGCCATGGGGGGGCCTAGGAGGGCAAAAGCCCACCCACTTAGGAGCCAGGCCCAGCCAATAAGAATTAGTTTCTCCCCACAAAAGGGCTTTATTACAGACAGAAATACTCCTCAGCAACCCCCCTCCCCTCAGACGATCCCGCAGGTGAAGAAGCTAGGTGTGGAGGTCCTGGGCTGGTGTGGTTACACGTGGTCTGCGGTTGTGAGGCCGATTTGACGTACTGCCAAATTTGATTGTGTAATGATTATGCTGTTTAATCAGCTTCTTGATATGCCACACCTGTCAAGTGGATGGATTATCTCGACAAAAGCTGGGATCTTTTATTTCAGCTCATGAAACATGGGACCAACACTTTACATTACTCGTACAGAATTTCCATGTGGGCGAGGATATTTGAAATTTAATCAATTTGTTTTTAACCAAGATAGAATAATTTATAACTGACTTTTTCCGACATAACATAGGTACAACAGATCCCCTTATTGTATGGGGCACTTTTAAATGTGTATATAGAGGCCATGCAATTCAATACAAAAACAAAAGCAATTTAGGTCAAAACAGTTTATATTAACAAAGCAAATAGAGGGACGAACAGTACAGACAGACAGCAATGAAAACCGTACCAGAGAGACACAGAATAAGTTAGAGGAAAAACTGTAGGAACTTATTCAAGACAGATCAAGTGTAATATATTATAAAAATAAAACAAACTGGATGGAATATGGGGTAAAATGCACCAAATTATTTTTTTATTTTCAACATAGAAATGCTACCAAAAATAATTTACTGAAACTTGTTACAAATGACGGAGTCACCTATGATTAACCAAACTATATTTTGAAAGAGGAAGCAAAGTACTTTAAGCATATGTTTTCATTCCAGTCTCCTCCATCTCCACTAACCGAAGTTACTTGTAAGTCTTTTTTTCCTATTAATAATGTAAAATTAACTGCTATACAGAAAGACTCATGTGAATGCCAAATTCGAGAAGCAGATGAAACGTTTAATAAAACAACAAACATGAAACGAGACAGCGTAACATTGGCGATATAGCATGATCACAGGAACAATACCGACTGAGGAATAAACGTAAGGGAGCGACAGATAAAGGGGAGGTAATGAGGAAGGCAATGGAGTCCAGCTGTGAATCATAATGATCTGTAGGTGCGCGTAATAATGAATCCCAGGTGTGCGTAATGATGAATCCCAGGACCGGTGTCACATTCGTTTATAGACGGGACGGACCAAGGCGCAGCGTGATATGCATTCATGTTTATTTATATTGAATAAACACCACGACAAAACAACAAATGAAATGAAACGTGAAGTCCAAGGTAGACAAACAACATACCTCACACGGAACAAGATCCCACAACCCACTAGTGCAAATAGGCTGCCTAAGTATGGTCCCCAATCAGAGACAACGATCTACAGCTGCCTCTGATTGGGAACCACCCCGGCCAACATAGATCTACACATTCTAGATCTAAACATAGAAAATCAACATAGCAAAACACAACACAGAAAATACACACCCTGAATCAACAAATACGAGTCCCCTGAGTCAGGGCGTGACAACCGGTGGTTAGTATTCCGTCGACGTCGCATACCGGAGGGGAGGAACATGAGTAGACGTGACAGAGGAGGAACTTCTTGATACAATTAAAGTCTTTAAGTTGAGGTATAGCAAACATTTTTTTATGTACTCAAGAGGAACGTTATTAGCATGTTTTAACCACTCCTATAAAAATGGTAGATTATCAGATACAGTGAGGGAAAAAAGCATTTGATCCCCTGCTGATTTTGTACATTTGCCCACTGACAAAGAAATTATCAGTAGGTTTATTTGAACAGTGAGAGACAGAATAACAACAAAAAAATCCAGAAAAACGCATGTCAAAAATGTTATAAATTGATTTGCATTTTAATGAGGGAAATAAGTATTTGACCCCCTCTCAATCAGAAAGATTTCTGGCTCCCAGGTGTCTTTTATACAGGTAACGAGCTGAGATTAGGAGCACACTCTTAAAGGGAGTGCTCCTAATCTCAGCTTGTTACCTGTATAAAAGATACCTGTCCACAGAAGCAATCAATCAGATTCCAAACTCTCCACCATGGCCAAGACCAAAGAGCTCTCCAAGGATGTCAGGGACAAGATTGTAGATCTACACAAGGCTGGAATGGGCTACAAGACCATCGCCAAGCAGCTTGGTGAGAAGGTGACAACAGTTGGTGCGATTATTCGCAAATGGAAGAAACACAAACAAACTGTCAATCTCCCTTGGCCTGGGGCTCCATGCAAAATCTCACCTCGTGGAATTGCAATGATCATGAGAACGGTGAGGAATCAGCCCAGAACTACACGGGATGATCTTGTCAATGATCTCAAGGCAGCTGGGACCATAGTCACCAAGAAAACAATTGGTAACACACTACGCCGTGAAGGACTGAAATCCTGCAGCGCCCGCAAGGTCCCCCTGCTCAAGAAAGCACACAGGCCCGTCTGAAGTTTGCCAATGAACATCTGAATGATTCAGAGGAGAACTGGGTGAAAGTGTTGTGGTCAGATGAGACCAAAATCGAGCTCTTTGGCATCAACTCAACTCGCTGTGTTTGGAGGAGGAGGAATGCTGCCTATGACCCCAAGAACACCATCCCCACCGTCAAACATGGAGGTGGAAACATTATGCTTTGGGGGTGTTTTTCTGCTAAGGGGACAGGACAACTTCACCGCATCAAACGGACGATGGACGGGGCCATGTACCGTCAAATCTTGGGTGAGAACCTCCTTCCCTCAGCCAGGGCATTGAAAATGGGTCGTGGATGGGTATTCCAGCATGACAATGACCCAAAACACACGGCCAAGGCAACAAAGGAGTAGCTCAAGAAGAAGCACATTAAGGTCCTGGAGTGGCCTAGCCAGTCTCCAGACCTTAATCCCATAGAAAATCTGTGGAGGGAGCTGAAGGTTCGAGTTTCCAAACGTCAGCCTCGAAACCTTAATGACTTGGAGAAGATCTGCAAAGAGTTGTGGGACAAAATCCCTCCTGAGATGTGTGCAAACCTGGTGGCCAACTACAAGAAACATCTGACCTCTGTGATTGCCAACAAGGGTTTTGTCACCAAGTACTAAGTCATGTTTTGCAGAGGGGTCAAATACTTATTTCCCTCATTAAAATAAAAATCAATTGATAACATTTTTGACATACGTTTTTCTGGATTTTTTTGTTGTTATTCTGTCTCTCACTGTTCAAATAAACCTACCATTAAAATTATAGACTGATCATGTCTTTGTCAGTGGGCAAATGTACAAAATCAGCAGGGGATCAAATACTTTTTTCCCTCACTGTACTCAACAAGAAGGTCTTATTTCATTATTACTGAAACAGGACCCAAGTGGTAAATATAAAGATTGGAGGGCCTTTACACTTCAGTGTTGTGTTGCAACAATTCTACGTATTGGAATTGTCAGAAATTATTCATCCTAATCAGACTGTTTTTTGTTACATGGACAATACATTGGAGATAATATAAGACAAGTACAGGAAACAATGGAACACTATGAAACACCTGGGAAACCAGGCCTGGTATTCATAGCTGACTTTGAAAAGGCTTTTGACGGTGGTCCTCTGTAGCTCAATTGGTAGAGCATGGTGCTTGTAACGCCAGGGTAGTGGGTTCGATCCCCAGGACCACCCATACCTAAAAATGTATGCACACATGACTGTAAGTCGCTTTGGATAAAAGCATCTGCTAAATGGCATATTATTTTATATAAAGTACGACTGGAATTTATATACAGTGCCTTACAGTATTCAGACCCCTTGACTTTTTCCACATTTGTTATGTTACAGCCTTATTCTAAAACTGATTTTTTTCTCATCAATCTACACACAATACCCCATAATGACACAGCAAAAACAGGTTTTGAGAAATTTGTGGAAATTTAAATATCACATTTACATAAGCATTCAAAACCTTTGGTATTAGACTCGAAATTGATTAGACTCGAAATTGAGCTCAGGTGCATCCTGTTTCCATTGATCATCCTTGGGATGTTTCTACAACTTGATTGGAGTCCACCTGTGGTCAATTCAATTGATTGGACATGATTTGGAAAGGCACACACCTGACTATATAAGGTCCCACAGTTGACAGTGCATGTCAGAGCAAAAACCAAGCCATGAGATCGAAGGAATTGTCGGTAGAGCTCCGAGACAGGATTGTGTCGAGGCACAGATCTGGGAAAGGGTACCAAAAAAATTCAAACAGAGTGGTCGTTCCCTCTGCAAGGCAATCAAACAGGCAACACGTCAATATCGAGACAAAGTGGAGTCGCAATTCAACGGCTCAGACACAAGACGTATGTGGCAGGGTTTACAGACAATCACGGACTACAATAGGAAAACCAGCCACGTCGCGGACACCGATGTCTTGCAGCCAGACAAGCTAAACAAGTTATTTGCCCGCTTTGAGGATAACACAGTGCCACCGACACGGTCAGCTATCAAGGACTGTGGGCTCTCCTTCTCTGTGGCCGACGTGAGTAAGACATTTAAACGTGTTAACCCTCGCAAGGCTGCCGGCCCAGACGGCATTCCTAGCCGCGTCCTCAGAGCATGCGCAGACCAGCTGGCTGGTGTGTTTACGGACATATTAAATATCTCCCTATCCCAGTCTTCTGTCCCCACATGCTTCAAGGTGGCCACCATTGTTCCTGTACCCAAGAATGCAAAGGTAACTGAACTAAATGACTATCGCCCCATAGCACTCACTTCTGTCATCATCAAATCAAATCAAATCAAATCAAATTTTATTGGTCACATGCGCCGAATACAACAGGTGCAGACATTGCAGTGAAATGCTTACTTACAGCCCTTAACCAACAGTGCATTTATTTTAAACAAAAAAAGTAAGAATAAAACAACAACAACAAAAAAGTGTTGAGAAAAAAAGAGCAGAAGTAAAATAAAGTGACAGTAGGGAGGCTATATATACAGTAAAATAAAGTGACAGTAGGGAGGCTATATATACAGGGGGGTACCGTTGCAGAGTCAATGTGCGGGGGCACCGGCTAGTTGAGGTAGTTGAGGTAATATGTACATGTGGGTAGAGTTAAAGTGACTATGCATAAATAATTAACAGAGTAGCAGCAGCGTAAAAAGGATGGGGTGGGGGGGCAGTGCAAATAGTCCGGGTAGCCATGATTAGCTGTTCAGGAGTCTTATGGCTTGGGGGTAGAAGCTGTTGAGAAGTCTTTTGGACCTAGACTTGGCACTCCGGTACCGCTTGCCGTGCGGTAGCAGAGAGAACAGTCTATGACTAGGGTGGCTGGAGTCTTTGACAATTTTGAGGGCCTTCCTCTGAAGGCCCTCATGAAGTGCTTTGAGAGACAAGTCAAGGATCATATCACCTCCACCTTACCTGTCACCCTAGACCCACTTCAATTTGCATACCGCCCCAATAGGTCCACAGACGATGCAATCACCATCACACTGCCCTATCCCATCTGAACAAGAGGAATTACCTATGTAAGAATGCTGTTCATTGACTATAGCTCAGCATTCAACACCATAGTACCCTCCAAGCTCATCATCAAGCTTGAGGCCCTGGGTCTCAACCCCGCCCTGTGCAATTGGGTCCCAACTCAATCATCAAGTTTGCAGACGACACAACAGTAGTAGGCTTGATTACTAACAACGACGAGACAGCCTACAGGAAGGAGGTGAGGGCTCTCGGAGTGTGGTTTCAGGAAAATAACCTCTCACTCATTTACATTTTAGTCATTTAGCAGACGCTCTTATCCAGAGTGACTTACAGTTAGTGAGTGCATACATTTTTCATACTGGCCCCCCGTGGGAATTGAACCCACAACCCTGACATTGCAAGCGCCATGCTCTACCAACTGAGCAAAGGAGATGATCGTGGACTTCAGGAAACAGCAGAGGCAGTACCCCCCTATCCACACTGACGGGACAGCAGTGGAGAAGGTGGAACATTTTAAGTTCCTCGGCATACATATCACTGACAAACTGAAATGGTCCACCCACACAGACAGTGTGGTGAAGAAGGCACAACAGCGTCTCTTCAACCTCAGGAGGCTGAAGAAATTTAGCCTGTCACCTAAAACTCTCACAAACTTTTACAGATGCACAATTGAGAGCATCCTGTCGGGCTGTATCACCGCCTGGTACGACAACTGCACCGACCACAACCACAGGGCTTTCCAGAGGGTGGTGCAGTCTGCACAACGCATCACCAGGGGGCAAACTACCTGCGCTCCAGGACACCTACAGCACCCGATGTCACAGGAAGGCCAAAAAGATAATCAAGGACAACTACCACCCGAGCCACTGCCTGTCTATCTCAAGGCCATCAGACTGTTAAACAGCCATCACTAGCACAGAGAGGCTGCTGCCTACATACAGACTTGAAAATCACTGGCCACTTTAATAAATGAAACACTAGTCACTTGAATAATGCCACTTTAATGCTTACATATCTTGCATTACCCACCTCATATGTATATACTGTATTCTATACTATCTATTGCATCTTAGACTATGCCACTCTGATAATGATAATGACATTGCTCATCCATATATTTATATATTCTTATTCCATTCCTCTACTTAGATTTGTGTGTATTAGGTTTTTGATGTGGAACTGTTAGAAATTACTTGCTAGATATTGCTGCACTGTCGGAACTAGAAGCACAAGCATTTCGCTACACTCGCAATAACATCTACTCATGTGTATGTGACCAATACATTTGATTTTGATTCTGGGTTCGATTTTCCCTGGGCCACGAATGGATAATGAATGCATGCATACTGTCGCTTTGGAAAAAACGTCCGCTTAATGTCACATTTCATATTTTGAGACAACTAACATTTTCCTGCATGGAACTTTTGACAGTAGCTATGGGCTGCCTGCACATTCTGAGAAGACAGAAGAAAATAAAAAAGCGTATCTAAACCGGGTAAGTTATGAATTGTATCACCAACTGTAACTTTGGCATAGTGTTTCTTTGTCCCAAGTTTGCCTGCCAAATGTTAGCTGAACCTAAACATAGACAAAGTTTAATTCAAGATTGAGACCTCACATCACAAAGTCAACAATAGTCTACTATTTCCTGTCTGTTTTACAAATCTATCATTGTAATTTTCAACATATCAAATAGCAGCACTCATGTATTGTCAATTACCAACATCAATGCTTGCTGAAGTATCCTTAATAGGGAGCTAGCATTACCTCTAAAGGAACCAAAAACACACGATCCAGCATCGGTGGCCTCTGCTGCTCGAGCGGTCTACTTTGCTGCTTGAGCCGGACTCGGCGCCTGTCTTTCCAATGGTCGTTGTGAGAGTCAGTCAGTTGGTCGAGGCCAGCCGGAGAAGATACCAAAAATTTCAAAATAGGTCATTGTAGCTATTGTATTTGTAGTATGGAAGGTAAAAACTGAATTACAGTAACACACAATATATATATTTGTATATATGGTCCCGGTTGTTCTGTGTAACGTTAGCTACCTGAATTATTTGGATCTAGTTAGTGGTCGACCACAAAACAATAAATAGTTTTGCAAAACTATTCATGGTTGACCCGTGGGGGCCAAACGTTTATCATTTTTTGACCTTTTCTGCTACTTTTGAGACACGGTTTGATCCCACCTTGGGGCACTACTTGTTGAGTAATTAACACTCAACAATCACTTTATTATGTATTATAATTATTATATGTATTCATTATAGAATTGTGTCAGTTATTAATCATAATATTAATGATACATCTTATTTTTTTTACTGCACTCTAGAGTTGTAGGCCTAGATATCTTACAATGAATTTACATATTTACAGACTGTGTGTGTGTGTGAGAGAGAGAGAGTGTGTGTGCATGTTGTGTTTTACTTATTCCTTGTCAGCCACACATCTCTGCTTTTCTGCTTCATAAAAAGCTGAGGTCTGGAACTCCCCTCCAGGTCATCTCTCTCTCTCCATTCCTTGGCCTTGGTTGCCTGATGAATCACCCTGAATTGTAATCCCTACATACAGTCAATGTGGAGAACAAACGTCAGTTTGGCCTGAGCGATGTGGATGGGTAGCCAGGGAATGGCCTTGGTACATAAAAATACTTTTGCAGGACAATACACATATTTGCCTGCCACTACTGGGAACCCTGTACATATGTGAGGGCTTTTGGGGCCTTGTTTCAGCTCCAGATGACAAAACCTGCACACACTCCCAGAGGGTTGCAGGTCTGCCAACTTCATTTTGGTCATTCATTTAATCAGAGAAATATCCAATAAACCAAACTGTTGCTTTAACTGTAAATGTACTTTTTTGCACACAATCCTCAAATAAAATGGAGCATACACTACCCGTCAAAGGTTTTAGAACACCTACTCATTCAAGGGTTTTTCTTTATTTTTACTATTTTCTACATTGTAGAATAATAGTGAAGACATCAAAACTATGAAATAACACATATGGAATCATGTAGTAACCAAAAAAGTGTTAAACAAATCAAAATATATTTTATATTTGAGATTCTTCAAATAGCCACCCTTTGCCTTGATGACAGCTTTGCACACTCTTGGCATTCTCTCAACCAGCTTCAAGAGGTAGTGACCTGGAATGCATTTCAACAGGTGTGCCTTCTTAAAAGTTAATTTGTGGAATTTCTTTCCTTCTTAATGCGTTTGAGCCAATCAGTTGTGTTGTGACAAGGTAGGGGGGGGGGTACACAGAAGATGGCCCTATTTGGTAAAAGACATACATTTACATTTACATTTTAGTCATTTAGCAGACGCTCTTATCCAGAGCGACTTACAGTTAGTGAATACATATTTTTTTTATACTGGCCCCCCGTGGGAAACGAACCCACAACCCTGGCGTTGCAAACGCCATGCTCTATCAACTGAGCTACATCCCGGCCGGCCATTCCCTCCCCTACCCTGGACGACGCTGGGCCAATTGTGCGCCGCCCATGAGTCTCCCGGTCGCGGCCGGCTGCGACAGAGCCTGGATTCGAACCAGGATCTCTAGTGACACAGTTAGCACTGCGATGCAGTGCCTTAGACCACTGCGCCACTCAGGAGTTCTCTGACCAAGTCCATATGGCAAGAACAGCTCAAATAAGCAAAGAGAAACAACAGTCCATCATTACTTTTTAAGACATGAAGGTCAGTCATAATGGAACATTTCAAGAACATCAAAAGTCCTTTGGTCTGGAGTCCAAATTTGAGATTTTTGGTTCCAACCGCGGTGTGGGTGAACAGATTATCTCTGCATGCGTATTTCCCACCGTAAAGCATGGAGGAGGTGTTATGGTGTGGGGGTGCTTTGCTGGTGACACTGTCTGTGATTTATTTAAAATTCTAGGCACACTTAACCAGCATGGCTACCACAGCATTCTGCAGCGATACGCCATACTATCTGGTTTGGGTTTAGTGGGACTATCATTTGTTTTTAAACAGGACAATGACCTAACACACCCCGAGGCTGTGTAAGGGCTATTTGACCAAGAAGAAGAATGATGGAGTGCTGCATCAGATGACCTGGCCTCCACAATCACACGACCTCAACCAAATTGAGATGGTTTGGGATGAGTCGGACCGCAGAGTGAAGGAAAGCAGCCAACAAGTGCTCAGCATATGTGGGAACTCCTTCAAGACTGTTGGAAAAGTATTCCAGGTGAAGCTGGAAATCTCTGCTTTGTCAGTCTTGATAGGCCCAGTGACTGCACTTTTGGGTGAGGCTGTCAGGCAGTGGTGGAGTGCATGGCAGATCTGAAAGAGAGATGCATAAAGTGACAGGGAGTATACCGTTCAACAACATGTTTGTGTGCACATATTTTGGTGTGAGTGAGCGTATGTGTATGTAACATAATTCTGAATTACCTGTATCCATCTGAGAATCCTCAAAAGTTTCTCCTTTCACGGCCAGTGTAGTAGGAAGTTGTGCAGCCTGTAAATTAAATACCACAGCAGAGGACTACTGTGACTGCAGCTGAACTGCTGGGGGTGGCAGATTTAAAAGAGAGGCACAATTTTCTTAACTGACAATAATCATACAACTAAACAGACTGAATGAGTGTAAGGCCTAGATTCAATCAGATCAAGTGTTAACCGGCAATAGCCGACACCCGCATAGCTGATGTTTTGGCAGTGTGTGAGGTGCAACTGCGTTGGATCTGTCAAATCGGTAAGCAGCTGTTCTTGATCATTGTCACGAAACTACACGTCCTACTCGAGTTACAAGTTCAGAACGAGAAAGTGTAGGCTATATAGAAAAAATTACGTTTAAATTCAAAATCATTTAACAAACAAATGAGGATTTCTATCAGCCTAATCGAGGTGTAGATACATCTCAAATTTCAGTGTTCAAACTTGTAAACAGGACTGCATGAGATTTCTGTTAATGTGACTCCGTGCAGCCAATGGCAACGTCCGCTTTAGGTATAATGCCAGGAGCCACTTGTGGACAGCTCTACCTCAGACACCGCCAAAACAACCACTATGCGGATGTCAGCTAAAGCGGATGTGATTGAATAGAGCCCCAAGTAAGGGAGAGTATACATGTGTGTATACATGTACAGTGGGGAGAACAGGTATTTGATACACTGCCGATTTTGCAGGTTTTCCTACTTACAAAGCATGTAGAGGTCTGTAATTTTTATCATAGGTACACTTCAACTGTGAGAGACGAAATCTAAAACAAAAATCCAGAAAATCACATTGTATGATTTTTAAGTAATTAATTTGCATTTTATTGCATGACATAAGTATTTGATACATCAGAAAAGCAGAACTTAATATTTGGTACAGAAACCTTTGTTTGCAATTACAGAGATCATACATTTCCTGTAGGTCTTGACCAGGTTTGCATACACTGCAGCAGGGATTTTGGCCCACTCCTCCATTCAGAACTTCTCCAGATCCTTCAGGTTTCGGGGCTGTCGCTGGGCAATACGGACTTTCAGCTCCCTCCAAAGATTTTCTATTGGGTTCAGGTCTGGAGACTGGCTAGGCCACTCCAGGACCTTGAGATGCTTCTTACGGAGCCACTCCTTAGTTGCCCTGGCTGTGTGTTTCAGGTCGTTGTCATGCTGGTAGACCCAGCCACGACCCATCTTCAATGCTCTTACTGAGGGAAGGAGGTTGTTGGCCAAGATCTCGCGATACATGGCCCCATCCATCCTCCCCTCAATACGGTGCAGTCATCCTGTCCCCTTTGCAGAAAAGCATCCCCAAAGAATGATGTTTCCACCTCCATGCTTCACGGTTGGGATGGTGTTCTTGGGTTGTACTCATCCTTCTTCTTCCTCCAAACACGGCGAGTGGAGTTTAGACCAAAAAGCTCTATTTTTGTCTCATCAGACCACATGACCTTCTCCCATTCCTCCTCTGGATCATCCAGATGGTCATTGGCAAACTTCAGACGGGCCTGGACATGCGCTTGCTTGAGCAGGGGGACCTTGCGTGCGCTGCAGGATTTGTATCCATGACGGCGTAGTGTGTTACTAATGGTTTTCTTTGAGACTGTGGTCCCAGCTCTCTTCAGGTCATTGACCAGGTCCTGCCGTGTAGTTCTGGGCTGATCCCTCACCTTCCTCATGATCATTGATGCCCCACGAGGTGAGATCTTGCATGGAGCCTCAGACCGAGGGTGATTGACCGTCATCTTGAACTTCTTCCATTTTCTAATAATTGCGCCAACAGTTGTTGCCTTCTCACCAAGCTGCTTACCTATTGTCCTGTAGCCCATCCCAGCCTTGTGCAGGTCTACAATTTTATCCCTGATGTCCTTACACAGCTCTCTGGTCTTGGCCATTGTGGAGAGGTTGGAGTCTGTTTGATTGAGTGTGTGGACAGGTGTCTTTTATACAGGTAACAAGTTCAAACAGGTGCAGTTAATACAGGTAATGAGTGGAGAACAGGAGGGCTTCTTAAAGAAAAACTAACAGGTCTGTGAGAGACGGAATTCTTACTGGCTGGTAGGTGATCAAATACTTATGTCATGCAATAAAATGCAAATGAATTACTTAAAAATCATACAATGTGATTTTCTGGATTTTTTTTTAGATTCCGTATCTCACAGTTCAAGTGTACCTATGATAAAAATTACAGACCTCTACATGCTTTGTAAGTAGGAAAACCTGCAAAATCGGCAGTGTATCAAATACTTGTTCTCCCCACTGTATGTGATAATTACCTGTATCACCTGTCGCAGCCGGTGTAGCAAGTGCAGGGGCAGACGACTGCAGCTGTGAGGGCTGTGGTTGAGCTAATAGGGGTGTCAGATCTAAAAGAGAAAGGAACAATTTTCTTAAGTGAAAATAATTATACAACAAAACAGTGAGTGATTTGAGTGAGTGAGTGTGTATACGTTTGTGTGATAATTACCTGGACCACATCCCACTGCTTCAGGTCTACAAGCCTCTGGAAGTTCCATCATGCCACTCCAGGCCTGGAACAGCTTGGTGGAAACACGATTACCTGTCACCCACTGAGCCTGGTTGGCAGATCTGAAAGACAGGCACAATATAATTTAAATGACAAAGCCTTGCCTACACACTAACCTAAACAGAACAGACTATGTGAGGTGCACAGTACTACATAGAGCCATCACTACATGGAACTCTATTCCACATCAAGGAACTCATGCAAGCAGTAAAATTAGATTTAAAAAACAGATACAAATACACCTTATGGAACAGCGGGGAATGTGGAGACACAAACACAGGCACAGACTCATGCATACGCACGATAACATACGCACTATACACACACGTACACATGGATTTTGTGTTGTAGATATGTGGTAGTAGAGTAGTGGCCTGAAGGCACACACTTAATGTGTTGTGAATGTATTGTTTTTACAATTTTATAACTGCCTTAATTTTGCTGGACCCCAAAAGAGTAGCTGCTGCCTTGGCAGTAGCTAATGGGGATCCATAATAAATACAATACAAAAAAATGTATTAAGTTTGTGTGTGTGTGTAGGTGTAGTGCTCAGTTGGTAGAGCATGGCGCTTGCAACGCCAGGGTTGTGGGTTCGTTTCCCACGGGGGGCCAGTATGAAAATGTATGCACTCACTAACTGTAAGTCGCTCTGGATAAGAGCGTCTGCTAAATGACTAAAATGTAAAAATGTAATGTGTGTGTGTGTATCGGGCAACCACGCAGCAGACTTCATTTTCCCCAACTGCTCATTGTACATGCCCTCGCAATTTATGGTGTGCGTGTGGTCTGTGTTATTGTGACTTAAAAGTGTCAAACTGACCACATCCTTGTAGTAAGACATTCAGTGATTAGCTTTGGAAAAAATCACTATCAACAGGGTACAGGAAAAAGGATCATATAAAATATTCAGATCTGGATTGACAAGTAGGCTAAATCATGTGAAGTTACAAAACCTATAGGGCTTGGTCTACACTTAAATTAAATAAAGGATGCAGAACCTGAGCTCTAGGACCATGCCTCAGGAATACCTAGCCTGATGACTCCTGGCTGTCCCTGTCCCCAGTCCACCTGGCCATGCTGTTGATCCAGTCTCTGCTGTTTCTGTCTGCGGCTATGGGACCTGGACCTACTCAGGGCTCACCGAAAGTGCTACCTTGTCCCAGACCTTCTGTTTGATCCTCTCTCTCTACCGGACCTGCTGTCTCAACCTCTAAATTCTCAGCTATGAAGAGCCAACTGGCATTTACTTCTGAGGTGCTGAACTATTGCACCCTCTGTAACCACTTTGATTATTATTTGACCCTGCTGGTCATCTATGAACATTTAAAAGTCTCAATATATAATCTCCACCAGCACAGCCAGAAGAAGACTGGCAATCCCTCGGAGCCTGGCTCCTCTGGGTTTCTTCCTAGGTTCCTGCCTTTCTAGGGAGTTTTTCCTAGTCACTGTGCTTCTACATCTGCATTGCTTGCTCTTTGGTGTTTTAGGCTGGGTATCTGTATAAGCACTTTGTGACAACTGCTGATGTAAAAGGGGCTTTATAAAATACATTTGATTGATTACTTGTATATGCTTATATTCATGTCAGTAACTCTAAATATGACATTGAGTTATCTTAAATTTCCTCAATAGGAAGTTGTACCTTAAGCCAACATTCTTTCCTGGTCTTTCCTGCTGGGGACAGGGGGCTTCAGGTTTGGGAATGGAGGACCTAGTGAATTGTAATATGAACAATAATTAGTTCCCACATTTATGAATGAAATTCAATTTGGGTTAACTGTGTATTTCATCTGATTGATAATTGCTGATGATATACTGTATATGTCTATTTTATTTTTTGAAAATCTACAACTGATTATATCTAGTGAGAGTGTACACAACTGTTATCTTATTTTACCAGGTCAAAAATAACAAACAAAATTCAAGGGAGACCTGGCAAAGAGTGCAGAGCTCTCAAGTAAAAGGCTTATCCATAGCAGCAGCTACGGTATGGATAAAGACAATGTGACACCACTACAGCTGCATTAACGTGTGATCTTTCTATAATATTAGCTAATTTAACCATTTCCAGACCCAACGAACAACAGAACAGTAGGAAGGCTATTGTTGCTGTATTGTAGCCTACTTTACCTCACCCCATCAACCAACTACTAGCTAGTGACAAGCCTACGTTGTTATCATTTAGTAATGTTGTACTGTAGCCTAATGTACCCCGTATCAACCAACTTGTCAACCAGTAATTCTGTAACGGTACTGTAGCCTACTGTACACCACATTAACCACCTCCTGTAGTTAGGTAGTGATAGCATAGCTAGCTAGCGCCAAAGAAACAACCAATGACATCAACAGGCTTTTTAACTAAATATATATCTAGCTAGTATGATTGCATGTAAAACAACTTTAGAGATGATTACAAAGTTCGAAAGCAAAGTTGACTTAAAGGTCTGCTGCTCTTGGGAACTAGATGGAGGCATCCACATAGGCCGTTATAAAACTATCTATGCAGCAAGAATGTCGAGGTCAAAAACAAAATAAACTATGTTAAGCCATGCTGATTTAGTGAGATAAGTCCAATCGGACTGAAATAATTAACAGGCTGAACGTAAATTTATGTGACTCACTAGCTAACTTTAGCTTGCTAGCTTAGTGACTGCTGCTGGGCGAATATGCAACTCTTCCTGTTTACAGTGTTCCCTATGGGAAATCAGACTAGTGCCACAAAACCGACCAGTGGCACGATTTATATCACACCCGGGTTGGTTTAGAAACCCCATTGACAATGCATGGGAAATGGTTTAGGGCTGTTTTCTTATTTCATTGAAAAGCAAATCTATGAAAAAAAAACTAAATAAACTATAAGTATCATGAAAAACAACATAATATAGGTTGAATGATGAGTGTTTCCAGCTTACTCCATTCCTCACTTGAACCCCATGTAAAGTGATGTGCTCTACAATACATGTCTTCTTGTTTGTCTCCCTACCAGCAGACCCTTTCTCTCCACCCGCAGCCTCTCTGATGGACTGTCTCCACCTTCCATTACCGTGCACCAAATACTCAAAATGTAAATCTGAAGGCTGGCACCCTGAGCCTGAGCTGGTGTGGCAGGACAGTAAAGGAGTCAATCACAAATGTGAAAACTGTTCAAGGGTGTGTAGACTTTCACTACATTTACATTTTAGTCATTTAGCAGACGCTCTTATCCAGAGCGACTTACAGTTAGTGCATACATTATTATTTTTCATACCCCCTGTGGGAAACGAACCCACAACCCTGGCGTTGCAAACGCCATGCTCTACCAACTGAGCTACATCCCTGCCGGCCATTCCCTCCCCTACCCTGGATGACGCTGGGCCAATTGCGCGCCGCCCCATGCGTCTCCCGGTCGCGGCCGGCTACGACAGAGCACTGTATACCCATTGACTCTTGAAGAAAATAAGTTATAAATGCTTGTTGAGCTTAGTTTAACTGTTCTTCCCCATCAGAACCAAACATAGGCCTGTTTAACTGAAAACAAACGCTGTATAGCCTCAAAACTCCTGAGTGGGGCAGTGGTCTAAGGCACTGCATCGCAGTGCTAACTGTGCCACTAGATCCTGGTTCGTATCCAGGCTCTGTCGCAGCCGGCCGCGACCGGGAGACTCATGGGCGGCGCACAATTGGCCCAGCGTCGTCCAGGGTAGGGGAGGGAATGGCCGGCAGGGATGTAGTTCAGTTGATAGAGCATGGCGTTTGCAATGCCAGGGTTGTGGGTTCGATTCCCACGGGGGGCCAGTATAAAAAAATATGTATTCACTAACTGTAAGTCGCTCTGGATAAGAGCGTCTGCTAAATGACTAAAATGTAATGTAAATGTAAAACATGGTTAAAACTATAATTTGTATATAATGGATGGCCAATCCTTGCATCCATAGTTCCTATATGTTTATGGTCAGTGCTAACTGGGATCCTTGGGATGTCCTTACCCTAACCTTACACATAACCAAATCCCTTACCTACCCTTAATCATTTTAATTGTCAACTTCAGTGGGGTAGGGACGTTCAAAGGAAGCTGAATAGCATGGACCATATGTTTATCATCTGAGAGCTGTATCCATGAATACTGTGCAGGGGACACAAGATAAGAGAGACTGGTGTGAGAGACAGACAGTGGCCTGACCATAGAATTACGAATTAGAATACTATTATGACATAGCCTGACAATAGATCATAGAAAATAATGATTTTCAGAGAGAAGTTGATCTGAGATCTTTGCGGCCTGCGTGTCGCCAGTTGCCCATCCCTGACCTAGAGTCCTGAAATTCTGTGCATAGTTCCATCTTCTCACAAGAACATTTTGAATTTTAGAAAAACACTTAAATGACATCTCCTCCGGAACCACAGGGCCGATCTGGAAGAAACTTGATATATGGATGGCATCTATGGACCAATGCTTTCAACGCAATAAACAACTGACCAATAAACATTCATGTGGGTGTGGTCTGGCAAATAAATCAGACACAGATATTTGTATTGTAACCAAACCTGGAACACATGTTCCAAACCCTGTCAAGACTTAACAAATGCGAGCACATTCAGATTGACCACACGGTGGCACTACAACAGGCACATATTTATATCTCTTGATCTGTTTGACTCGGTGTTGAAATTGAAAACCTCTGTAGTTATTGTGTTGTGTTGATTTGCTTCCCATTTGAGGTCTGGATTGTGATTCCTAGGAATTTTGTGTGGTGTCAAAATCTGACTAATTGTTGTAACTACTTATTTCGCTATTTTTTTCTGTAATTCAAAGGTGCTGTCAGGAGAAACACTTTCACATCCAAAGGCTGCAGCTTGCACCAGACAGAGACGGAGGCAGAAAGTATAGGACCGAACACAGCAAGGAAAGGGCGGATAGACCCAGAGAGACATAGATACATTTACACACATACATGTAAGGGATAAACACTGACGCTTTGTACATTATCTGGAAATAATGGACGATTTGGTACTGCCCAACTTTATTCGTTCTAGATAATGTACAGAGCGGTGGCGTTTATCCCGCTTATATCACTGTTGCCAAAGAAAACAAGCACACATTTACTAGTAAAAATGACATGTTTTCATTGAGATTTTCATTTTGATAAGTAAATGCATACTCTTTCTTCCGTCCACTAAACCTGGTTGTTAGTTCTATCGGTTAGGTTGCTAGACAAGCGGACTTGTTGTTCATCATTTGTTTGATTGCTATGCAGGCTGGCAATGTTCTTATCCCTTGCTTGCTAGCTAGCCAACTATGGCTAACACTGCAGCCAGAATGTGCTGCCATCTTGTTAGAAGGTAACAGATTTATTTTATTATAGTGATTAAGAGTGACTTTCATTGTGTTCCATGCTGTTTAGCGCCCCCTAGTGGAGCTTTCTGGTACTTAGAATTATGTACGAAAACCCGGAAGTAAAGTTGTTATTATGCACGCGACAAGCAGCTAGAAACAACGTTACTGTACAGTTCTTTCAGTGCAACTATTTCTTGTTACGCTTCAGCCTCGGAAAATATTTGTTTGTAAGTTCAATTCAAGCATATTGCAAGTGATGATAATATTGTTATTGACAGAATTGCTTACTTATCAATGTTAATTGGTTACATTTACTCACGCAAATTGCATTGACTTTCATGGATGCCGTTAGCTGTATTAGTTTGCTCGTGCGTCATGTAAAAGAAGTGTAAAACATACTATAGTTTGTTACTGTTTCTAGTGTAATATGTTTTATTATTGTACAGAGGTGTTTGTACATTATTAGAGTAATGAAAGGAGTTGGCTAGTTGTTACTCATAGAGTAATTATCTATTTAGTTGTCGTCATGCCAGATATATGGTAACTTGGCACTTGCTTTGTATTTATGCAACTTTCAACTTGAAATGTATAATGTACAGCTACAGTATGTCAATGTGAATTGAATACTAAAGTATATTCTTTTCTGTATTTGCAGTTTCACAACATAAACGTTTTCAATACATTCGTTCAAGAAAAGTCACGCCTTGGAAGTTTTATTGAAGACTCAGTTGTTAGCTATCTGTCTAGTTTTGCACGGGAACGCAACTCAAGGGCAGAATAGTGAAAAAACATCATCACGGCGGGCTCAAGCACAAGAATAATCGCACGTGGTGGTTATGATTCTACGTTCATTGGCCAACAAAGCCTCTGATCCTAGGGATGACCAGCAATCTACGATGCAGCAACCAGAGGCAAGTGTTCGACAGAAAGAGGAAGAGGAGCGAGTAAGAGAGATGGAGGAGCCTCTTCAGCACATTGAGACCAAGTCTCAGTCTACAAGATCAAGGTCATCAAAACAGTCAAGCAGATCCTCAACGGCGAGTTATGCAGCCATCAAAGCACGTGCCAAGGCGGACGCAGCGCGTGCTAGAGTCTCCTATGCTGAAAAGGAAGCTTCTATGATGAAACAAAAAGCGGAACTGGATGCAAGTTTATATGTTCTCCAAGTTGAGAGAACAGCTGCTGCTGCGTTGGCTGAAGCTGTAGCCTTTGAAGAAGCTGTAGAGTCTGAACGCAGAGATCTCCACAGAGAACTCAACACAGGGACACAGCCCTTAAGTCCAGTCCAACGTACTCGTGAGTATGTGCAACAACATGCTAGGCCCTACTTTGCTGAAATGCCATTTGAAGTAGAGACACAAGAGCTTAGTGTTGACCCAGATACAGGCCACAATCCAGAAAGTAGCAAACAACGGAGCATGAGCAGAGACTCTCCGTACAAAAGAAATGAAAAGCAGCATGGTGGAAAGGGAAAACAGACCCACTTCCAGTCACCGACACAAAGCTTCCCTGAGTCACAAGTGGCACCAGAACTCACCAAGTACCTCCTGCGCCGTGAGATGGTGAGTTCCGGACTCCTGAAGTTTGATGATCGTCCTGAAAATTATTGGGCATGGAAAGCATCTTTTCTCAATGCGACCAGAGACTTGAATCTATCAGCCAGGGAAGAGTTAGATCTAATTACCAAGTGGCTAGGGGCAGAGTCGTCTGAGCAAGCAAAGAGAATTAGATCTGTCTATATTCTCAATGCAACAGCAGGGCTTAACATGGTCTGGCAACGACTAGAAGAGTGCTATGGTACACCCGAAGTGATCGAGAATGCACTGTTGAAGAAAATTGATGAATTTCCAAAACTGTCTAACAAAGACAATCACAAACTAAGAGAACTGGGTGACATTCTTCTCGAACTGGAGTGTGCTAAAGAAGAAGGGTACCTTCCAGGCCTCGCTTATCTGGACACATCTCGTGGGGTAAACCCTATAGTAGAGAAACTTCCATTCAGCTTACAAGAGAAATGGATAGCACAGGGATCCAAATACAAGGAGGACTATCGGGTAGCATTCCCACCATTCTCGTTTTTCTCGAGATTCATCAGGAACCAGGCGAAAATTAGAAACGACCCCAGCTTCACCCTCTACACCTCAACTACCCAGGTGTCTGTGAAAAATGAGAAACCTGTCAGATACAACAGCAAGACACCTGTGACTGTACACAAAACAGATGTGTCATCTGAGCCCTCAGACCACCAAACCAAACCCAGTAAGACAAAGGTTGAAAGCCCTGACCATCACTGTCCAATACATAACAAGCCTCATCCTCTTAAAAAGTGTCGCGGATTTAGATACAAAACTCTAGATGAGCGCAAAGCATATCTCAAAGAGAATGGCATTTGTTTCCGATGTTGTGGGTCAACTCAGCACAGAGCTAAAGACTGTAAGGTGTCAATCAAGTGCTCCGAGTGTGACAGCGACAGACATCTTGCTGCTCTGCATCCAGGTCCAGCTCCTTCAACGATAGATACCGCTACAGCAGAGAAAGAGCATGGCGGGGAGAAAGGTGAAGATGCTCTTCTATCAGTCACCTCAAAGTGTACCGAGATCTGTGGTGAGGCAGCCAATCCAAGATCATGTTCAAAAATATGCCTAGTCAAAGCTTATCCAGCTGGGAAAAGAGAGAAAGCTGTCAAAATGTATGCAGTGCTTGATGAACAGAGCAACAAATCTCTGGCCAAGACAGAGTTTTTCAATCTCTTCAACATCAATGACAACTCTGCTCCATACACCATGAAGACCTGTTCTGGGGTAACAGAGACTTCAGGCAGGAGAGCCGTCAACTTCATGGTGGAGTCTATAGACGGACACAAGCAGCTCACTCTCCCTACTCTGATAGAGTGTGACATGATGCCAGACGATAGAATGGAGATTCCCTCCCCAGACATTGCGCATCATCATCCCCATCTGCAACCAGTGGCGGACAAAATTCCAGCTGTGGACCCAGACGCTCCCATCCTCCTGCTCTTAGGACGAGACATCTTAAGGGTACACAAGGTACGAGAACAAATCAATGGGCCCCACGACACTCCTTATGCACAGCGACTCAACCTCGGGTGGGTCATCGTGGGGGAAGTTTGTCTGGGAACGGCTCACCGACCAGCCAGTGTTAACGTGTTGTCGAGATTGCGTAATTCAAATCTGGTATTGGAATAAGAATCAAGAGATCTTCAATCCAAGCTTAATTTATTATATGCAGAATGTATTGTATGATAAGTATGAAAGTTCGTATACGGGCTCACTGTCAAACCACGCAGGGCCGACAGAGAACTAAGAATCTGTTTTCAGATTCTTTCTCAAATACTCTGACAGAAAGCAGTCCCTTCTTCTGTTGGCCAACCAGAGCAAAGGACTGAGTGTGGTTCAGCCAATCCGTTGGCGCAGGGGTGGGCCCAACTCCTCGGCACTCCATTTGTTACTAGACATGGTTGCTATGATAACCTGCAGAGCCAGCACCCAGAAAGACATCCTCCCACTGTACTCCATGTTCAAGGACAGTTTTACAGAATACAAAGAGGCAGTGAGGTCTAGTACTTTGAGACACAAGTTCTTATCTCCCCTTACTCCCTAAAACAGCTCCTCACATTAATCACAGCTTGCCAAGTGAAACAATCTACATCAATGCATTCCTTCCAAGGTAGTCATCTCATACAGATCCAATTATGAGAAAAATAAAACCCAACAATTCCCTCTTTTGACGCCCTCTAGGGTGTCACTCATTAAAATACAATACAAACAAAAATAAACACTTTTATTAATAGACAATTTGATAATAAAAGTCCTTCAGTCCTTCAGTCCTTCCATCGACACCCAACTTGCAAACTGTTACTAGTCATCAAAGAAGTTCAAACCATCACATAAGGAAAGACAAACATTCACATGGCTAACTTGATTAATAAAGCATAAAACACAGGATTAATAGAACACAAAACACAAGATTATTAAAACTCTAGGGTGTGATTAAAGATTTTTAAAGGGACATTTTTGAATTCCCTCTTTTGACACCATTTATGGTGTCACTCTAAACAGAGTATAATCACCCTTAAGAATAACAGGATATGGAAATTAAATCACAACATTTAATGTTAATAAAAAATAAAAAATTATAATTTTAACCCTCTATTCCTCCCCTACACCTAACATGTACTGAGTTGGCTACCAGCCACCCAGGAATCCTTTACCTTCACATCAGGAAGAATAAACAATCACAGTGGTTAGTAAAAACATAAGGTAATAAATGAGCAAGAACTGAAAATAAATGCGTGTATGTATTTTACTAGGCAAACCATGGATCATCCAGCTTGGTCTCAGAGTCAGTAGCAGAGTCACCCGCATCATCCTGGGCCGGTAACAACAGCATCATACCTGACGCCTGCACCACTCCTACCACTGACCTCCTGAGACAGGGGACGATGCAAGCAGCACAACACATTAACAGCAAAAACACAATTATTAGGGTCAGAAATCCAGTAACCACCATAGAAGTGTACTCACCAAACCAGTCACTCAGCCAGGAAATAAGACAACATCCACAAATAACAAGTATACCCATAGAAGCTATAACTTCATCCAGAACAGTCACAACAATAGTTTTCCATTTACCAAATATGTTATCAAACCAACCGTTTATGGAGCTATCAATACCAGAGTTCTCAACCAGTTCGTTCGCCAGCGTGGTGATGGTCACTCAAGCGCTTTGGTCACGGGCCCGTCCGGTGCTATATTGTTGAAGATGAAAGTACAACACATATATCCAAACAGAACACAAACCCCGCCCCTCTCAGCCAAAAGCATATCTAACGCTATTCTATTCTGCTTTGTCATTAAGATAGTTGCCGCTGTCTGCTCAGCTAATCCCTTTATTGCATCACGAGTGTGGTTTATAAATATTTTGCTGGTTATATTAAATATAATTTATCCAATCTATATTTTTATTAATTGTTGACCATCAGAAAATACTTGATTCAAACTCAGCTGCGATCTGATTCCTAGCTTTGAATTGTTCTGTAACCTCTCGAGGTACTCCTATCCCATCACAGGATCCTTTCATCAAAGGATCCCGGGAGGAGGTCCTACTTTCTATTTGACAACTCACCAGTCTCTGACACGTTTGATTGTTTACATATGTAGTTGAGTTCACAATCAGTTATCACCACACAACCATCAGATGTCAGCACAGGCCTGGTTTTGGGTCCTACAATCCTCTGTCTGCAACAAATAGGAGAGATTAGTCATGTTCTCTTTCAGTTGTGATATTCTCTGTGTAGGAGCAGAGCTAAGATGCCCTACTCTGTATCCTATCTTACTAGTCCTAGAAAAACAATTAGAATCCCCTGAGACTTCAAACGTAGGCAACCCAGGTCGGGACGACCCCGTTATCGGGCTTGCATGGAGGATAAACCTGACAGAGAGTCAAAGCCTGTCAAGGGGAACGGAGTAGTTGTCAACCCTGGTTTGGCTGTCCCACAGGCAAAACAGTCCTCTTTAGACATAGTTTTTTGCCGTATACTGAATCCATTCCAACCACAGGTTAAGATTTCTATACCCCGTTTCCACCTGTACTACTTCCTCCAGGTCTATAGTTTTGCACTATCTTTACCACAGCCCCGGTCTCACTACCTCCCTCAGAGAGGTTTACTCTAGAATTTCCCCTTTCCCTACGTCTAGCTGTCTCCTATGCCTTTTCAACTTGTGTTAGGTTAACTACTACTTCTGGCTGAAACAGGAGGGTCCGTGTGTGTTAGGAATATGGCCCCCACAATCAGACAGCTACCTACCGTCGGGAGACCTGTGAATCCCCACCCTTGCCCTGAGAACATGTCAGATGCCAGAGGCCAACCCATTGCTTCACCTTCTACCGAACTCACACAGGGATGATCAGACAGGGTAAGGGAATCTTCGTTAAGGAGCCAACCCCCGGACCCTTGTGGTTATCGGATCTTTCTCCTAACTCTGTGTTTGTTCGTCAGGTGTAGCTGGGTTTGCCTTTTTACAGTGTGTGACATGCACCCAGATTGATCTAATAGGACTTGATAGGGCCCTTCCCAACAGGCCTGCTTCCAGTTTTTCTTCTTTTAGGGACTGGATCCACACTCAGTCTCCTGGTGTGATAGAGTGGGTCACCTTCTCCTTTAGTTCACCTGTGGGGCACAAAACCTCTGACATACAGGTGTGGTTAATAAACTATCATACATGTTTTTTTTTTAAAAGTATTTTGTCCTCTCCTTCGTATATATTTAATATTTAATATTTAATATTTAATCCAACCATCCCCCTCTTTGACACATGATTTGGCCATGTGTCAATATTACCACCTATCTAAACAATCACTTTAGTTAATATTGGTAATTCATTATCCAATTGCCATTCCTCCACTCTCTCTTCTGTTATTTTATGGTTCAAATCAAATATATTATTACCAAATTATAATCTTCTTCACAATTTTCACAGTACTATAAATTACCCTCAACTTAGTAAAATAAACTATCTTAAAGTCCTCCTCTCATGCCTTTAGAATTTACTAGTGTGGATGATTAAAATAACACCAGAATGTTAAAACAGAGTTCAGAGGCCATTGAAATCATTTAACGAACTGTTTAATCCCATAGTATACTAAACATTACCATTATTCTAAATATTTCATAAATGTTAGTTATCCCAAGTGTTCATTAAATCCTCATGACATTCATTCTCATAAGAAATCATATATACCCCAAACTCAGCCAAAAGCTAAAAAACTCCATAAAATTCACTGTGTGCTCCTCTAAGACCTATCACCCTTGACCTGCTGAAACCCCCCAAAATTGAAACAACAAGGCTTTATAAACATCATACTAGGTGTGTTGTTTTTTATTTGAAAACCCAATTTGAAAAACAACCACAAATAGCCAGGCCTTAATTTGGTAGTTCACTTTTATGACCTAAATACGGCCTAACTTCACTACTGCTCCCCTAGCCCTTGGCAACATTCCAACGAGATGAGCTAATCTCTTTCTCCTAGTGATATTCTAAAGATGGTAGTACACACAAAACATGATAGATATTCCCAGTCTTAACCCATCAATAATTGTTTGTATCATTCTAATTCCTCCTAACTAATCCATTAAACCACTCAAAATTCCTCGAGTATACTATGATTATTTAATTGATTACCCTAACTCTGCTACATGTGATCTCATCTCAAATGATCCATTTATCAATTATTTATTCAACTCCCTAGGAAAACCTGTCTTCCCTTCTATTGCTCCTGTCCTCCCTGTATATGTCATATTTGAGTTTTTAGCCAATACAATCACAGTTACATCAAATGTTCCCTAATTTAATGGTATTTTCTTCCTAATATAACTTCCCTAAATGAGATTAAATCCCCTGCCTTCCTCTACTATCCTTATATCATTACTGGATCAATGATAATAACTGTAATAACTATCAATAATAATTGTAATAACTATTTCACATTAAATTGTGTCTTTTTTCTGATAATGTCATAATTGTAGCCTATTCCATCACTTTTAGTTTAAAATATAAGTTTATGTAACAAATCCATAACCCACCACAGGCTGGCGCCATTCCCCCATCACAACAGCCAATGTCACTTGCATCCACTTAACCAAAATACATTATCGTTCTAAAATGTACCAAAAAAAATATTTCCCAGCTAAACCATTTCAGTTCGCTATTCAATTTATTTAACTGTTCTCTCTGATTATGCCCTAATTAATAAAACAAATACTTGCTATCGTTGATTAGCATACATTTAATTATGTTCCTACCATCTGAACTGTACTGTCTCTCACCCTCCCCTTTCTCCTTCGGAGAGAGCGCATGGTAACCTTATAACATATTTACATAGCTTAAAATAGAAGTATTCTAGAAAAGTATATCTAATTCAACCTTTCAGGTATATAGCCCCACTGCGTAAGCTTTATCTACTGTCCCTACCTGTGTTCGAACCAGGGACATCGCCAGTCACTTCACACCTATTTAACCCCTAAACACGCTCGCTACAAATAGTCCATTCAACATTACCAAACCAAATACTCATCGTACCCATTCAATCAACACATCAGCCGTGGAATTTACACTCATAAATGCAGATTATTACTCCAAGCCTTGAAATGATAAATAGATTTCCACTAATAGTACCATTAATGATCTCATCTTACCCTCTGACACAAAATGAAGTTCCCTCACTGTACTATGTTAGCTCTACCATGATAATTAGTTCAATTTAACCCTCTATTTGTTTTGTACTCTATTATACATTACGTCTAAAACAACATTACTTATGGTCAGTTTAATCCGCCATCATATTATCCAACAACGCCACAATCTTAAACTCATATGGGGCGGCTGGCAGTTTAGTAACCATTAGCGCCGCGCCAACAACCGAGAGGTCACCGGTTACAATCCCCGAGCCGACCAGGCGAAAAATCTGCCGATGTGCCCTCGAGCAAGGCACTCAACCCCAATTGTTCCTATAAATCGCTCTAGACTAGAGCGTCAGCCAAATTACCACAAATGCAAATGTAACATTTTCTACTTTCTCACCCACGACGCTCGGGTGAGCAAGTTCAGAACATCTCTCGTCAGAAACCCACATGCACCTCTCAAATAATCACCCCGTGGTGTTCCCAGCCAACTCCCAGTCTTTCCTCGCTCCAAAAGCCACAGTTTCGCTCTCTCCAGCCCCTCCCCTCGCAACTCTCTCTTCAGCTTTTGAGGAGAGCAGGCCTTTTGAAGAGCTGTTTTTCGTTTTAGTGTTCCAAATATTCTGCCGTTATTTAAACTACTTTAGTCTAGTTATTTAAATCAAATTATTCCCACCTAATTAGTTAAAGTTGGTGCATGTTTATATTTAAATGATAAACCGAATTATTTCAGTCTAATTGTTTAACCAGTATTTTGCAGGGTCAAACATTAAACGTTAAATCAAATAATAAACCAAAAAGCTTCAACCCAAACACCTAGAACCAGTATTATGCTATGTCAAACATCAAACACTGAATCAAATAATAAACCAAATTGTTTCAACACAACTATTCAAAACCAGTTCAGTCACACAATTAATCACTTTAGCTTTATGTTCCCAATTGTTATTGATGGGTTATATGGTTTAAACAATCACGAACCCAACAGTTATCCCCAAATTACACAGTTTGGACAGCCACAGACGTTTTAACTTCCAATTAGTTTTCTAACAAAGTATACAGGTTTGTCATTCACACTCTCATGCATACGACAACACTCGCACTGTCTAACTTTTAAAGTACCAACAATAGGTACGTTGCCACGCCCTTACCCCTTTCGTTTAACCTACTCTATTTCTTATGTTCCCATTTACACCCTATTGGTGCAAAGACAATAAGTTTATACTCTCTCCTAATTTGCAGTATCTCACTTATGTTCCCATTTGCACCCTATTGGTGCAAAGACAATAAGTTAATACTCTCTACTAATTTGCAGTATCTCACTTATGTTCCCATTTGCACCCTATTGGTGCAAAGACAATAAGTTAATACTCTCTACTAATTTGCAGTATCTCACTTATGTTCCCATTTGCACCCTATTGGTGCAAAGATAATAAGTTAATACTCTCTACTAATTTGCAGTATCTCACTTATGTTCCCATTTGCACCCTATTGGTGCAAAGACAATAAGTTAATACTCTCTACTAATTTGCAGTATCTACCCATGTTCCCAGTTGTCCCGGACAACGACAAATGGCGATTTATACTGTCTTCTAAGTTTTTAGGAGTGCTGTCCTATGATCCCAACTATATTCAAACTATGTTCCCAATTATATCCATCCCAGACCGATACAATGACAATAGATTTTTATAGAATATAGTGACAAATAGCGTACACACTCGAGTGCTGTCCTATGATCCTAACTATATCCAGACTATGTTCCCAATTATATCCAGCCCAGACTGATACAATGACAATAGATTCATTAGTCTATGTTCCCAATTATATTCAGCCTAGACTGATACAATGACAATAGCTTTTTATGGAATATAGTGACAAATAGCGTACACACTTTTATCCAATAATTCCCTATATCCCCAGCCCACCCC
The DNA here is from genome assembly GCF_964263955.1 of Coregonus lavaretus. Lineage (NCBI taxonomy): Eukaryota > Metazoa > Chordata > Actinopteri > Salmoniformes > Salmonidae > Coregonus > Coregonus lavaretus. Next base: position 43,113,640 of record NC_140010.1, on the reverse strand, counting down.
TGGTGGTACCTAGTCTGGGGATTTCAGTATTTTCCCAGAACCGCTCTTCTGTGGAACAATACTCAATATACCATGGCTTTTAACCCTCACATTTATCAAACATTTGCATAGTATATTATGAAATCGAAATAGTATACTGTAATCGTTATTTATAGTACAATAGGGTTCACTTACATCAAACAGGTGCTTCACAAAATTAATTTGGATAAAGCCAATGTGCAAAACTTCAGTTATATTACAATAGGTGTTTTGCTTACCTTTTTAAAAGCCCGGGCAATTTGTGAAACACAGTTCGATGACAGTGATGTCCAATAGGCTGGGTGAATTCCAGCGAAGTTCCGCCACCAGATCACGTCGGGGTCACCAATTGTCGAGATTGCGTAATTCAAATCTGGTATTGGAATAAGAATCAAGAGATCTTCAATCCAAGCTTAATTTATTATATGCAGAATGTATTGTATGATAAGTATGAAAGTTCGTATACGGGCTCACTGTCAAACCACGCAGGGCCGACAGAGAACTAAGAATCTGTTTTCAGATTCTTTCTCAAATACTCTGACAGAAAGCAGTCCCTTCTTCTGTTGGCCAACCAGAGCAAAGGACTGAGTGTGGTTCAGCCAATCCGTTGGCGCAGGGGTGGGCCCAACTCCTCGGCACTCCATTTGTTACTAGACATGGTTGCTATGATAACCTGCAGAGCCAGCACCCAGAAAGACATCCTCCCACTGTACTCCATGTTCAAGGACAGTTTTACAGAATACAAAGAGGCAGTGAGGTCTAGTACTTTGAGACACAAGTTCTTATCTCCCCTTACTCCCTAAAACAGCTCCTCACATTAATCACAGCTTGCCAAGTGAAACAATCTACATCAATGCATTCCTTCCAAGGTAGTCATCTCATACAGATCCAATTATGAGAAAAATAAAACCCAACAATGTTCAGGACAAACATACTTCAAAATGGTCGCACGTCCTATCTGAGCCCTTGCCCTGACATCATCCAGGTGAAAGAGAACTACAGCAGCGTAGATCAGCAACACATTTCTCTCTCTACAGGGCACTCGAGAGATCCAAGCACAACTGTAAACACTGACAGCAATCCAGCAGACCATGCAACCAGGCCCATACGAGCCGCACTCTTAAAGCACACCAATTGGTTCTCAGGTCCCCCTTTTCTGGCTCAAGCAAACTCAAGTGAGTCTGAGACCATCAATTTTGACCTTGTAGAGCCTGACGCAGACGCAGAGATTCGGCCAGACGTCACTGCCTTCGTCACTAAGGTTTCTGGAGCTCAATTCGGCTCTCATCGCTTTGAGAGGTTCTCGAACTGGAAAGCTCTCAATCGAGCCACAGCACGACTCATTCATGTTGCCAGATCCTTTCACAAAAGTGCGGACGACAACAACTGCAGAGGCTGGCATCAGTGTAAAAAACCATGCAGTACAAGTGAGTTGTCACAAGCCAAAACAGCAATCATTCACTGTGTGCAACATGAAGTCTTCAAAGAGGAATTCAAATGCCTTGAGAAAGGAAAAGAGTTACCAAAACAAAGTACACTCAAAAAGCTGAACCCAGTGATTGATGAGGATGGGTTGCTGAGGGTGGGAGGCCGATTATCCTCTGCCGACCTGTCACAAGACGAAAAACATCCTCTCATCATCCCACGGACGCATCATGTCGCCACTCTGCTGGTAAGACATTATCACGAGCAAGTGGCTCACCAGGGCCGTCATTTTTCAGATGGAGCTATTCGAGCAGCAGGCTTCTGGATTATTGGGAGCAAACATCTGGTCTCTGGTATCATCCACAAGTGTGTCACCTGCCGTAAGGTTAGAGGAAAGTCAGTTGACCAAAAGATGGCGGACTTACCTGCAGACAGACTCACATCAGAGCCACCATTCACCAGTGTTGGACTTGATGTGTTTGGACCATGGAATGTCATAACTCGTCGCACTAGAGGTGGTAGTGCAGACTCCAAGCGCTGGGCGGTACTCTTTACATGTATGTCTACTAGAGCAGTCCATATTGAGCTCATCGAATCCATGTCCACATCCAGCTTCATCAACGCGCTGAGGCGTTTTTTCTCTATCCGTGGTCCAGCAAAAGTGCTATGCTCTGATCGAGGTACAAACTTTATAGGTGCCTGCAGGGAACTGGGAATCGACACAAATGACTCAGAGTTGACTAAATACCTCTCAGACAAGGGATGTACTTGGATATTTAATCCCCCACACTCGTCTCATATGGGTGGTTCTTGGGAGAGACTCATTGGGGTTGCCAGACGTATCCTTGATGCTATGCTGTTTCAGACGGGCTCCACTCGTCTCACACATGAGGTCTTGAGCACTCTTATGTCTGAAGTTATGGCAATAATCAATGCGAGACCCCTAGTGTCAGTGTCAACCGATCCTGACATGCCTGCCATTCTTACACCCTCAATGTTACTGACACAAAAGACCAACGCTACCTCAGCCCCTTCTGGATATTTCCACATGAACGATCTTCATGGAAAACAGTGGAAGCAAGTCCAGTGTCTCGCTGACACTTTTTGGAAAAGGTGGAGACAGGAGTACCTGACAACACTGCAGAGACGCAGAAAATGGACAGCAGAAAAGCCAAATGTGAAAGTGGGAGATGTTGTCTTATTGAAAGACAGTCAGACGCACAGAAATGACTGGCCAGTCGGACTTGTGGTCAAAACCTTTCCCAGTACTGACGGAAAGGTCAGGAAAGTAGAACTAAAGGTTGTCAAGCAAGGGATTGCTAAGGTGTTTCTGAGACCAATCTCAGAGATTGTTGTTCTTCTTTCTGAAGCATCCTAGAGGAGAAATATTTTATTTCATAGTGGCACAATCTCATTATACCAGGCGGGGAGTGTGCTGCCATCTTGTTAGAAGGTAACAGATTTATTTTATTATAGTGATTAAGAGTGACTTTCATTGTGTTCCATGCTGTTTAGCGCCCCCTAGTGGAGCTTTCTGGTACTTAGAATTATGTACGAAAACCCGGAAGTAAAGTTGTTATTATGCACGCGACAAGCAGCTAGAAACAACGTTACTGTACAGTTCTTTCAGTGCAACTATTTCTTGTTACGCTTCAGCCTCGGAAAATATTTGTTTGTAAGTTCAATTCAAGCATATTGCAAGTGATGATAATATTGTTATTGACAGAATTGCTTACTTATCAATGTTAATTGGTTACATTTACTCACGCAAATTGCATTGACTTTCATGGATGCCGTTAGCTGTATTAGTTTGCTCGTGCGTCATGTAAAAGAAGTGTAAAACATACTATAGTTTGTTACTGTTTCTAGTGTAATATGTTTTATTATTGTACAGAGGTGTTTGTACATTATTAGAGTAATGAAAGGAGTTGGCTAGTTGTTACTCATAGAGTAATTATCTATTTAGTTGTCGTCATGCCAGATATATGGTAACTTGGCACTTGCTTTGTATTTATGCAACTTTCAACTTGAAATGTATAATGTACAGCTACAGTATGTCAATGTGAATTGAATACTAAAGTATATTCTTTTCTGTATTTGCAGTTTCACAACATAAACGTTTTCAATACATTCGTTCAAGAAAAGTCACGCCTTGGAAGTTTTATTGAAGACTCAGTTGTTAGCTATCTGTCTAGTTTTGCACGGGAACGCAACTCAAGGGCAGAATACAGAATAACAACAGTAGCTGCATTTGCTTTGTTTAAGCTGTTTTCTGGTGACATTTATTTGGATGCATCCATGCTACAGTACATACGCAGTGCCTGTTGAGGGATGACACCCACACAAAGTCAATTTCATCTATTTAAATAAAAGCTTTAAAATGAGAAAATGTCACGTCTTTTTTATGTTTCTGTTGTTCATAGTTCAGTTAATAGCTGGAATATTACTACCTACATTTAATATAATATTACTACCTACATTTAATATATATATATATACACCTTACCCAGCAATATATATATATATTGTGGGTAAGGGGGAAGAGTGGATTTGGATTTGGGCCATTGCTGGGCCCTAAAATGGCAGCTTTGGCTCAGTTCAGGCTGCCAGATCTGGAACGAATGACTCGGGTCTAGTCTGTACCATCATTCATTTCGGACTCGGGCTGGATCCGGCTCCAAGACCCAGGCCAGCAGTCTTAGATCTGGCATGCCGGAATCAGGCCAGATATACACAAAAAAAATAATTATGCACGCACGACTGTAAGTCACTTTGGATAAAAGCGTCTGCTAAATGGCATATTATATATTATATATTATAGATATGGGCCAGATGTTTGTGCTACCTGGGTAGCTAGCTAGCTACATGTCTAAACAAAAAACTCCACTATGCAAGTAACCATTTCACTATACCGTTTACACCTTCTGTATCCTGTGCATGTGACAAATAAACTTAGATTTTATTTGATATAGTATGTGTTTAAAAGAGACGGTAATGTGAAGAACAACATTACCTGCAGCAAAGTCAAATTAGGATATAAAGCTAGGCCAGTGGCTTAGTTCTAAAATTCTCTGGTAGAATGCCCTGATTTTATTTAGTCACACTCACAACCGTAAGCTATTTTCTGTAATTGGCTCGCCATTAACTTGTAAGTAATGATCTTGTTGTGAGTTTATTTTCCTGTAATAATGAATACAAATTAGATAAAGTCAAGACGTTGTCAGCTATATGAACTGGCTAGCCAGCTAATTTAACATTAGCTAGCTAGCTAACAAGCTAGAAACAAACCAAAGCATTGTTTAGTTTCTAGATTGACATATACTAAATTCATTTTTAAACGGGTGGGTTTATTGGTGTTAAAATACATCAGTTATGCTATTTTGGACCACCTGGTTGCTGATGTTATGCAGCCTGTCGTTTTTGTGATTATACTTTTTCATAAAGACAATGACAAGTTTGATGTCGGACGACAATAGAATGTTCATGATTTCACTGCAACAACTGTCGATAGACGTAGAAACCAGCCTTTAGTCTTGACATTTTTGGTTGTTTAGTGCATGGCCTCGCATGTAAATCCTTAAAGAGATGGGTGGGGCTAAGGCTTAAGAGGGTGTGAATGATGCTGAATGGGTGTACCAGAAGAGCTCTCCAGTAGGTGTACCAAAACATTCAAGGGCCATTTTCTCAAAAGTGGGGTTACAAGTTTATCAACTTTCAAAGCAGCATTACTTTCCCATTGTTCCTCAACTGTAGTGTAAGATATACCATTTTGTAGCTCTGAGTCACTACTTTTTTCCAATGTAAAAATCACAATTTCACATTTTGCTAAATAAGACGAATTGAGCCGGTCCGTCACATATTACAAAAAATGTAATTGTTTGCTTTACTACAGATTGGTCAGGACTTCGACATTTTAAACTTGCTCGGGGAAACTCACTGATAACTGGATCGAGGTCTTCAAGGAAAAAAAACTTCGCTTCCCCAGCCAAGGGAAACAGGCCCAAGATCTTCTCTTCAAAGTGCAAGTATAGTTTGAAATGACCCTGCTGGTGGTGCCACAGATGCTCATTCATTTTTAGCCTGAAACAATCAAGTTATTCACTTAACATTTTTCTCTCCAGATACACAAGGTGACATTGCTTTGAGACTTCTGCCAGTGGTCCTCCCAACACCAGTCTACAAGATTGGCAGGAAGACATTCAGACCCAGCTTCAATGACCAGAAAGTCCTTCATTGACTTGCAGCCTGTAAGTTTAAATAGTGGATAGGCATAGGGAGATTGATGGGGAAATTAGATGATAGTATTTTGTAAACCTTGAATGAAAGAAACAGCATTCCATAATCTGTTTTGCATAACTGCACACTCCAAGACATTAGGTAGGTTTCCATCCAATTTGCGACAGATTTTAATGCGAATATTCTAAAATCTGCATAAAACAACATGCACATTTTCCCACCAGAGATGTGTTTCCATCAAACATACTTTTTGAGGATAAAAGGCTTTGCGTGATGACATAGTGCACATAAAAATTACTAAAGAAGTTACAGGTCTGTGAGAGCCAGAAATCTTGCTTGTTTGTAGGTGACTAAATACTTATTTTCCACCATAATTTGCAAATAAATTCATTAAAAATCCTACAATGTGATTTTCTGGATTTTTTTTCCTCAACTTGTCTGTCATAGTTGACGTGTACCTATGATGAAAATTACAGGCCTCTCTCATCTTTTTAAGTGGGAGAACTTGCACAATTGGTGGCTGACTAAATACTTTTTTCCCCCAACTGTATATACAAAAAAAACATGGGGGATTGGAAGTGATGCAGACAATTACATTGAAAGAATATACAATCTATCTGCAATATTAAGCTGATTTTAAAATGATTTTGTACGTTTGCCCACTGACAAATGAATGATCAGTCTATAATTTTAATGGTAGGTTTATTTGAACAGTGAGAGACAGAATAACAACAAAAAATCCAGAAAAACGAATGTCAGAAATGTTATAAATTGATTTGCATTTTAATGAGGGAAATAAGTATTTGACCCCCTCTCAATCAGAAAGATTTCTGGCTCCCAGGTTTCTTTTATACAGGTAACGAGCTGAGATTAGGAGCACATTCTTGAAGGGAGTGCTCCTAATCTCAGCTTGTTACCTGTATAAAACACACCTGTCCACAGAAGCAATCAATCAATCAGATTCCAAACTCTCCACCATGGCCAAGACCAAAGAGCTCTCCAAGGATGTCAGGGACAAGATTGTAGACATACAGAAGGCTGGAATGGGCTACAAGACCATCGCCAAGCAGCTTGGTGAGAAGGTGACAACAGTTGGTGCGATTATTCGCAAATGGAAGAAACACAAACGAACTGTCAATCTCCCTCGGCCTGGGGCTCCATGCAAGATCTCACCTCGTGGAGTTGCAATGATCATGAGAACGGTGAGGAATCAGCCCAGAACTACACGGGATGATCTTGTCAATGATCTCAAGGCAGCTGGGACCATAGTCACCAAGAAAACAATTGGTAACACACTACGCCGTGAAGGACTGAAATCCTGCAGCGCCCGCAAGGTCCCTCTGCTCAAGAAAGCACATATACTTGCTCGTCTGAAGTTTGCCAATGAACATCTGAATGATTCAGAGGAGAACTGGGTGAAAGTGTTGTTGTCAGATGAGACCAAAATGGAGCTCTTTGGCATCAACTCAACTCGCCGTGTTTGGAGAAGGAATGCTGCCTATGACCCCAAGAACACCATCCCCACCGTCAAACATGGAGGTGGAAACATTATGCTTTGGGGGTGTTTTTCTGCTAAGGGGACAGGACAACTTCACCACATCAAAGGGACGATGGACGGGGCCATGTACCGTCAAATCTTGGGTGAGAACCTCCTTCCCTCAGCCAGGGCATTGAAAATGGGTCGTGGATGGGTATTCCAGCATGACAATGACCCAAAACACACAGCCAAGGCAACAAAGGAGTGGCTCAAGAAGAAGCACATTAAGGTCCTGGAATGGCCTAGCCAGTCTCCAGACCTTAATCCCATAGAAAATCTGTGGAGGGAGCTGAAGGTTCGAGTTGCCAAACGTCAGTCTCGAAATCTTAATGACTTAGAGAAGATCTGCAAAGAGGAGTGGGTCAAAATCCCTCCTGAGATGTGTGCAAACCTGGTGGCCAACTACAAGAAACGTCTGACCTCTGTGATTGCCAACAAGGGTTTTGCCACCAAGTACTAAGTCATGTTTTGCAGAGGGGTCAAATACTTATTTCTCTCAATAAAATGCAAGTCCATTTAAAAAAATTTTGAGATGGGTTTTTCTGGATTTTTTTGTTGTTATTCTGTCTCTCACTGTTCAAATAAACCTACCATTAAAATTATAGACTGATCATTTCTTTGTCAGTGGGCAAACGTACAAAATCAGCAGGGGATCAAATACTTTTTTTCCTCACTATATATATATATATATATATATATATATATTGAAATTGGCCTTTACTACATTCCATAGAAACGCATTGAATAACACATTTATAAATGGCAAAAAAGACTAAAGGAATAAGGTTTTGAAATGTCTCTCCTTGTCACACCCTGGCTCTGGGACTCATTATGTTGAGCCAGGGTGTGTTCATTTCTATGTTGGTGTTCATTCTAGTTTGTTGTATTCTATGTTTGCCTGAGTGACTCCCAATCAGAGGCAACGAGTGTCAGCTGTTGCCTGGTTGTCTCTGATTGGGAGCCATATTTAAACTGTATGTTTTCCCTTTGTGGTTGTGGGTTTTTGTTCCGTGTTCGGTCTTTGATACCGTGGACGTCACGAGTCGTGTTTTGTTTTGTATTTTGACGCTTTAACTAATTAAAGTCATGTTTGTTCATCACGCTGCGCCTTGGTCTACTCCTTACCTCGACCTTGACAGAAAAACCCACCATGCAACGACCAAGCAGCGTGTCCAGGGGCATCCCTTGGGGTGGACATGGGAGGAAGCGCCGGGAAAGGCCCTGGCGAAAGAGGAGCAGCGTGTCCAGGAGCAGGCAGCCTGGACTTGGGGGGAAATCCTGGCCGGGATGGATCGCCGGCCATGGAGTGAGACAGTGGAGAGGCGACGGAGAGAGGAGCAACGGCGTGATCAGGGTCGTCGTCGGACGGTCGTGAGGCAACCCCAGAAAATTTTTAGGGGGGGGCACACGGCATGGACGACGGGGCTGACGGAGGAGAAAAGGGGGCGGATCCAGAAGGCCACCAGGCCAGGGGTTCACCGCCCTGTACGTCCTGTGCGGATGCCTCACACAGAGTGTGTGAGGGTAGGCATTCAGCCAGGACGGGTGGTGGCCGCTCTTCACTCCAGGCCTCCTATCCGTCTCCACAGCCCGGTTCGGCCTGTCCCTGCTCCACGCACCAAGCCTACGGTGTGCGTCGCCAGCCCAGCCCGGCCTGTCCCTGCTCCACGCACCAAGCCTACGGTGTGCGTTGCCAGCCCAGCCCGGCCTGTCCCTGCTCCACGCACCAAGCCTACGGTGTGCGTCGCCAGCCCAGTCCGGCCTGTCCCTGCTCCACGCACCAAGCCTACGGTGTGCGTCGACAGCCCAGCCCGGCCTGTTCCTGCTCCACGCACCAAGCCTACGGTGTGCGTCGCCAGCCCAGTCCGGCCTGTCCCTGCTCCACGCACCAAGCCTACGGTGTGCGTCGACAGCCCAGCCCGGCCTGTTCCTGCTCCACGCACCAAGCCTACGGTGTGCGTCGCCAGCCCAGTCCGGCCTGTCCCTGCTCCACGCACCAAGCCTACGGTGTGCGTCGCCAGCCCAGTCCGGCCTGTCCCTGCTCCACGCACCAAACCTACGGTGCGCGTCGCCAGCCCGGTCCGGCCTGTTCCTGCCACCCGCACCAAAGTCTACGGTGCGCATCGCCAGCCCGACCCGGCCTGTTCCTGCCACTCGCACCAAACCTACGGTGCGCGTCGCCAGCCCGACCCGGCCTGTTCCTGCCACTCGCACCAAACCTACGGTGCGCGTCGCCAGCCCGGTCCGGCCTGTCCCTGCCACCCGCACCAAGTCTACGGTGCGCGTCGCCAGCCCGACCCGGCCTGTTCCTGCCACTCGCACCAAACCTACGGTGCGCGTCGCCAGCCCGGTCCGGCCTGTTCCTGCCACTCGCACTAAGCCAGGGGTGCGAGAAGTCAGCCTGGTAAGGCCCGTCCCTCTTCCACGCACCAAGCCAGGGGTGCGAGTCGTCAGCCTGGTAAGGCCCGTTCCTCCTCCACGCACAAAGCCAGGGGTGCGAGTCGTCAGCCTGGTAAGGCCCGTTCCTCCTCCACGCACAAAGCCAGGGGTGCGAGTCGTCAGCCTGGTAAGGCCCGTTCCTCCTCCACGCACCAAGCCAGGGGTGCGAGTCGACAGCCTGGTAAGGATCGCTCCTGTTAAGTCCAGTCCTGCTCCAGCCGGCGGGGCCAGACTGGACCAGGGGCACTATGGGGGGTGTATTGGAGGGTGGTGGTCAAGGCCGGAGCCAGAACCGCCGCCGAGGAGGTATGCCCGCCCAGCCCTCCCCTGGTTTGTTTAGTAGAGGCGCGGTCGCAGTCCGCGCCTTTAGGGGGGGGTACTGTCACACCCTGGCTCTGGGACTCATTATGTTGAGCCAGGGTGTGTTCATTTCTATGTTGGTGTTCATTCTAGTTTGTTGTATTCTATGTTTGCCTAAGTGACTCCCAATCAGAGGCAACGAGTGTCAGCTGTTGCCTGGTTGTCTCTGATTGGGAGCCATATTTAAACTGTATGTTTTCCCTTTGTGGTTGTGGGTTTTTGTTCCGTGTTCGGTCTTTGATACCGTGGACGTCACGAGTCGTGTTTTGTTTTGTATTTTGACGCTTTAACTAATTAAAGTCATGTTTGTTCATCACGCTGCGCCTTGGTCTACTCCTTACCTCGACCTTGACACTCCTATATTTTTGAGATGTAAGACAATTCAGAAATGTTTTATTTAATTTGTGGACACATTTTACCCCTTATTTTTCTTGCCATAAAACTACTACGATACTTCCATTCGTTTCTATGGGTTACCTTCAGACGATTTCCGTGACAGTTGTGGGGTCATAGAGCAAAGGAGAACACCATCATGTTCATGAGAGTCTCCCCTTTCCATTGAGTGGTCATAATAGTTTGAAGGCCAAACCGTTCAGACGCTACAGTTTCGTGAGAAGACTGATTTTTGGGATGTCTCATGGTCTGACAAACGTCGCAGTAGCTCGGCCAGCTTCCACGGCAGATGTGGAATGGTTACATAGGCGGATGTGGTGGTTTGAGACAGCCCATGCAAAAAACCTGATATCTAGTTTAAACTGACAGATTTTGATGGGGATTTTTTAAAATTATATTACAGAATAATATTCACTCGGCTGGGATGACATCCCTATCAAGACCGACCACCGCTGCTGCTTTCTCCCAGCCTCAGACAACCCCATTCCCAAGGTCGCTTCACCGGAAGACCCTTTGCCAGCAGCCCTAATCTTTCTCACAACGCCAGCCCCCCCAAAAAATATTAATAAAAGCCGACGGACTCCCAATGGAATTTGAGCCGAGCTGGAGACAATGGTCACACAAACTGGTCCAAGCCAAAGCCTCCTGAGTGTGTTTCCACCCCAGGCAAACAGGACAGCACTCGTGAGTATCTTTAATCTTCATTGTGAAACCACCTGCCCTAGTGCACGTCGGAGGTTCAAACTCGTCTGGTTAGCCTTTTTGAACTTACTCTTACCACTGGCCATCTTACTCAAGCAAGGAAACACTGGCTACAAAAGCAGAGTATAGAGGATAGGGTGTGTAGCAAACACAAATCCTACCCAAGCAAGGAAGCATTAGCTACACAAGCAGAGCAGAGCAGAAAGTAGTTAGCTTTTAGCAAACACAAAAACAGATACCAAAACCCCAAACTCGCAACATCTAGGGGGATGAGTGCTCTCTCCCCACTAACAGACACCTAAGTTGAAGCAGAATCTCGTAGTCTTTGTGTGCTTGAAAAGTTAGTAAATTGCGTGACACGTTCTTCCTTCAGGCGAGCCGAAGAGCGAACAATTAAGGAAATGGATGCAAGTCCTGGTATTATAGCCAGAAAGGCGGGTTTTCCGAGGGCGGGCTCGGCATCCATTGGCCCGTTAGGGCATGATTTCAGTTTTCTTCAGGAGAATATGATTGGTCGTTGACACCCCATAGTATGTTACACCGGGTGACTGACTGAAAGAGAACCTTATTTTTTTTCTGTGTACTGTAACCTAGAACAGAAAAACTAGAAGAGAAAAAAAAAGAGAAAAGAAAAGAAAGGAGAAGAAAGAAAGAAAAGAAGCGACAGAGAAAGTAATTAAGCAAACCAGATACAATATAGTAGATGGTGCAGATGTCACCAACGTACACACACAAAGACTAGTGTTTTTTATTTGAATAATTGGTTAGTGTGATAGATTTCAAAAGTGAATGGTAAACAGCAGTTATAAAAATACCAATATGCCTAAAACATTGTAAACATTAGAATTTAGAAATGGTGCCGGAGGGGATGGCTGCCGTTTTATGGACTCTTAACCAACCATGCTATTTTGTTAGTTTTTTCACATTGTTTGTAACTTATTTTTTACATAATGTTGCTGCTACCGTCTCTTATGACCGAAAAAAGCTTCTGGACATCAGAACAGCGATTACTCACCTTGAACTGGACAAATATTTTTTCTTTAATGAGTCGTACGAGAGTGATTTGCTGCCCAGTGACACGAGCCTACCAGACGAGCTAAATTACTTCTATGCTCGCTTCGAGGCAAGTAACACTGAAACATGCATGAGAGCATCAGCTGTTCCGGACGACTGTGTGATCACGCTCTCCATAGCGTAGCTCAGCTGGTAGAGCACAGCGCTTGTAATGCCAGGGTAGTGGGTTCGATCCCCGGGACCACCCATACACAAAAATGTATGCACGCATGACTGTAAGTCGCTTTGGATAAAAGCGTCTGCTAAGTGGCATATTATTATTATTATAGCCAATGTGAGTAAGACCTTTAAACAGGTCAACATTCACAAGGCCGCAGGGCCAGACAGATTACCAGGACGTGTACTCCGAGCATGCTCTGACCAACTGGCAAGTGTCTTCACTGACATTTTCAACCTCTTCCTGTCTGATTCTTTAATACCAACATGTTTCAAGCAGACCACCATAGTCTCTGTGCCCAAGAACACTAAGGTAACCTGCCTAAATGACTACTGACCCGTAGCACTCACATCTGTAGCCATGAAGTGCTTTGAAAGGCTGGTCATGGCTCACATCAACACCATTATCCCAGAAACCCTAGACCCACTCCAATTTGCATACCGCCCCAACAGATCCACAGATGATGCAATCTCTATTGCACTCCACACTGCCCTTTCACACCTGGACAAAAGGAACACCTATGTGAGAATGCTATTTATTGACTACAGCTCAGCGTTCAACACCATAGTGCCCTCAAAGCTCATCACTAAGCTAAGGACCCTGGGACTAAACACCTCCCTCTGCAACTGGATCCTGAACTTCCTGACGGGCTGCCCCCAGGTGGTAAGGGTAGGTAACAACACATCTGCCACGCTGATCCTCAACACGGGGGCCCCTCAGGGGTATGTGCTCAGTCCCCTCCTGTACTCCCTGTTCACTCATGACTGCATGGCCAGGCACGACTCCAACACCATCATTAAGTTTGCCGATGACACAACAGTGGTACAGCGATTACTCACCTTGAACTGGACAAATAATGTTTATTTAATGAGTCAGACGAGAGGGATTTGCTCCAGACACCCGACAGGGCCCTCATCCCCATCATTCACAGTAAAAATAAAATAAGATCTTGCGAAAGGAGATCGGGGTGCATGGTAAGGAGCCGGCGACGAGTGGCTAATCTGCCTTTAACAACGTGCAATCTCTTGATAATATAGTGGACGAACTAGAAGCACATATATCCTACCAACAGGACATTAAAAACTGTAATATCTTATGTTTCACCGAGTCGTGGCTGAACAACGACATGAATAACATACAGCTGGCGGGTTATACACTGTATCGGCAGGATAGAACAGCAGCCTCTGTTAAGACAAGGGGTGGCGGTCTATGTATATTTGCAAACAACAACTGGTGCACAATATCTAGGGGTACGTGCTCAATCCCCTCCTGTACTCCCTGTTCACTCATGACTGCATGGCCAGGCATGGCCAGACTCCAACACCATCATTACGTTTGCCGATGACAAAACTGTGGTAGGCCTGATCACCGACAACGACGAGACAGCCTATAGGGAGGAGGTCAGAGACATTAACCTCTCCCTCAATGTGATCAAGACAAAGGAGAAGATTGTGGACTACAGGAAAAAGAAGAGGACTGAGCACGCCCCCATTCTCATCGACGGGGCTGTAGTGGAGTAGGTTGAGAGCTTCAAGTTCCTTGGTGTCCACATTACCAACAAACGAACATGGTCCAAGCACACCAAGACAGTCATAAAGAGGGCACAGCACAACCTATTCCCCCTAAGGAGACTGAAAAGATTTGGCATTGGTCCTCAGATCCTCAAAAATTTCTACAGCTGCACCATCGAGAGCATCCTGACTGGCTGCATCACTGCCTGGTATGGCAACTGCTCGGCCTCCGACCGCAAGGCACTACAGAGGGTAGTGCGTACGGCCCAGTACATCACTAGGGCCAAGCTTCCTGCCATCCAGGACCTCTATACCAGGCGGTGTCAGAGGAAGGCCCTAAAAATTGTCAAAGACTCCAGCCACCCTAGTCATAGACTGTTCTCTCTGCTACCGCACAGCAAGCGGTACCGGAGCGCCAAGTCTAGGTCCAAGAGGCTTCTAAACAGCTTCTACCCCCAAGCCATAAGACTCCTGAACATCTAATCAAATGGCTACCCAGACTAATTGCATTGCCCCTCCCCCACCCCCCTCTTTTACGCTGCTGCTACTCTCTGTTTATTATCTCTGCATAGTCACTTTAATAACTCTACCTACATGTACCTATTACCTCAATTACCTCGACTAACCGTTGCCCCCGCACATTGACTCGGTACCGGTACCCCCTGTATATAGCCTCGCTATTGTTATTTTACTGCTGCTCTTTTATTATTTGTTACTTTTATTTCTTATAATTTTTTTATTGAATGTTTTTTTTGTCTTTTTTTTGGTATTCTTTCTTAAAATTGCATTGTTGGTTAAGGGCTTGTAAGTAAGCATTTCAGTGTAAGGTCTACACCAGTTGTATTCGGCGCACGTGACAAATAACATTTTATTTTATTTGACAAGTACCCAATCTGTATTTAGGCCCAGTTTAAGCCAGTGAACATTACTAAAGGATAGTATTACTATTCATAGTAGATGCTGCAGGTAAAGAAACTAGACGCGTAACACCTAACCACCTGATGCATTAAGTCCTAGCTAAGAGGATTGGAGATTCACAGGCTCCTCACACACACACACACACACACACACACACACACACACACACACACACATCAACACACACACACACACATCAGCTGGAAAGGCTGTGTAAGTCCACTGCGCTTCAGTGATCTGATCTTATAGACAGAAAGCAGGTAAACCCAGGTTGTATGCTGGAGAGTGAGAGGAAGAGAGTGGAGGTGAAACAGATTGTGTATGAAGAATAGAAAGAAGTGGAAATGAGAGTGTACGGGTGCATAAACAGATGATCTAATGGAGAACAGAATTTAATTGGGCAAAGCAGGTGTATTTGATCATTTAGGGATTGGAAGGGTTGTCAATTCTTGTCCTGCAGCTATGCTTCTCAACACCTTCTAATGGCATTGATTGGGAAGCAAATTAATCCAGAACCTCTGTGAAGATTTTTCTCACTGCAACTTTCCCCTAGCCAAGGTACTGACAGACTGTGTGTGCATGTGTGTATTGTATTTGCATAATGTGTGCCTGTGTGTCACCTGTCTGTCTGCCTGCCTGCCTGTCAGTCAGTTTGTCTGTGCCTATGAGTTAATCTAAACACTATGCTCAGGAAGTTGAAATGGACCCGGGGGGCCCCTCGCCCCTCATGCATTTTGTGGTGGCGAAGAAGACTATCAACGGTATATTTGATAAGCTGCTGGAGTATGTCAAAGAGAGCTCAGAGTTTGTGGATGGTAAGATTAGCATCAATAGCATTTTATACTTTTAATAAAGATTTATACACAACATCATAGGTATAGATGGTCTTATGCTATAATCTGCATCTCAAAGGGCACGCTTCAGACAATTGCCTTGTTAACTTTTGCGTGGCTACCTATTACATATTAACACGTACACATGGTGGGCTACCTTACACTAGTGTGGGGTTTTTAGTTGTCATCTACCACAATATCCATTCTTGTCTATCTGCTTCTGTGATGCCCAGAGACATGGCGAAGTGCGGATCTGGAGCACGTCGCAGTCGAGGAGCAGTGCCTTGAAATCCAGACCTGTGCTAGGAAACTGGCCACCATTCAGGAGGTGCTGGCTCGCAGGCACATGAAGGTAGCCTTTTTTGGGAGGTGAGAGTCAATGGTTTATGGGAAATAGAATTGAACCCAATAATCAACACAACATTATTGAGGGTCCATATGTAAAGGACATTTATATTATACAGTTTGTTGCTGGATTGGTATAATTAAGTAGTCTCACAGTTATTCCAGATGTTTTTCATACTACCTAGGTATATAAGTATGGTGTAACTATTGATACAGCATAGGTAAACATTAGTACCAGAACTTTGGATGTGCAGAATTATTTTCCCCAAAGTTAGTGTAACAGAGGTGGAAGATGTGTGCTAGCTTGCTGAGCTACCTAGGCTTTATCTCAGCAGGTTAACCATAATTAATGTGGTTGCGACCATAATTGTAAACATTTCTGTCAAAGGAGTAAAGAGACATTTCCTCTCCCTGGCAGGACAAGTAACGGTAAGAGCACGGTGATCAATGCCATGCTGAGGGACCGTGTGCTGCCCAGCGGCATTGGCCACACCACCAACTGCTTTCTGAGGGTGGAGGGCACAGACAGGGACGAGGCCTACCTCACCACCGAGGGCTCTGATGACAGAAAAAGCGTCAAGGTCTGTGGTCAAACCAGGGGGTCGCAGACTGATCTACTGTGTATATATATACAGTGAGGGAAAAAAGCATTTGATCCCCTGCTGATTTTGTACGCTTGCCCACTGACAAAGAAATGATCAGTCTATAATATTAATGGTAGGTTTATTTGAACAGTGAGAGACAGAATAACAACAAAAAAATCCAGAAAAACGCATGTCAAAAATGTTATAAATTGATTTGCATTTTAATTAGGGAAATAAGTATTTGACCCCCTCTCTATCAGAAAGATTTCTGGCTCCCAGGTGTCTTTTATACAGGTAACGAGCTAAGATTAGGAGCACACTCTTAAAGGGAGTGCTCCTAATCTCAGTTTGTTACCTGTATAAAACACACCTGTCCACAGAAGCAATCAATCAATCAGATTCCAAACTCTCCACCATGGCCAAGACCAAAGAGCTCTCCAAGGATGTCAGGGACAAGATTGTAGACCTACAGAAGGCTGGATTGGGCTACAAGACCATCACCAAGCAGCTTGGTGAGAAGGTGACAACAGTTGGTGCGATTATTTGCAAATGGAAGAAACACAAAAGAACTGTCAATCTCCCTCGGCCTGGGGCTCCATGCAAGATCTCACCTCGTGGAATTGTAATGATCATGAGAACGGTGAGGAATCAGCCCAGAACTACACGAGAGGATCATGTCCATTATCTCAAGGCAGCTGGGACCATAGTCACCAAGAAAACAATTGGTAACACACTACGCCGTGAAGGACTGAAATCCTGTTGTGGTCAGATGAGACCAAGATCGAGCTCTTTGGCATCATCTCATATCGCCGTGTTTGGAGGAGGAGGAATGCTTGTCTATGACCCCAAGAACACCATCCCCACTGTCAAACATGGAGGTGGAAACATTATGCTTTGGGGGTGTTTTTCTGCTAAGGGGACAGAACAACTTCACCGCATCAAAGGGACGATGGACGGGGCCATGTACCGTCAAATCTTGGGTGAGAACAGCCAGGGCATTGAAAATGGGTCGTGGATGGGTATTCCAGCATGACAATGACCCAAAACACACAGCCAAGGCAACAAAGGAGTGGCTCAAGAAGAAGCACATTAAGGTCCTAGAGTGGCTTAGCCAGTCTCCAGACCTTAATCCCATAGAAAATCTGTGGAGGGAGCTGAATGTTCGAGTTGCCAAACGTCAGCCTCGAAACCTTAATGACTTGGAGAAGATCTGCAAAGAGGAGTGGGACAAAATCCCTCCTGAGATGTATGCAA
This sequence comes from Coregonus lavaretus, assembly GCF_964263955.1. Taxonomy (NCBI): domain Eukaryota; kingdom Metazoa; phylum Chordata; class Actinopteri; order Salmoniformes; family Salmonidae; genus Coregonus; species Coregonus lavaretus. Next base: position 43,095,854 of record NC_140010.1, on the reverse strand, counting down.
ACCTGGTGGCCAACTACAAGAAACGTCTGACCTCTGTGATTGCCAACAAGGGTTTTGCCACCAAGTACTAAGTCATGTTTTGCAGAGGGGTCAAATACTTATTTCCCTCATTAAAATGCAAATCAATTAATAACATTTTTGACATGCGTTTTTCTGGATTTGGTTGTTGTTATTCTGTCTCTCACTGTTCAAATAAACCAACCACTAAAATTATAGACTGATCATGTCTTTGTCAGTGGGCAAATGTACAAAATCAGCAGGGGATCAAATATTTTTTCCCTCACTGTATATTCATATTTTAGGGATTTTCCAATTTGATTGAACAGATATTGAGAGAGAATGAAAGTGGAGAAAGATAGAAAGAGGCTGTGCCGAAAAACTGAAGGCCAGATTCAAACCTATGCCGATAATGTAGACGTGTGCCGGAGGCTGACGCTAGACCAGCCTTTTTCGATGTGCAGTACAACACACAAGTGTTAGCAATGATAATGTAGAACTGGCTAAATTAATCTTGACGTGGACCACGGACTACATAGTGCGAGGAGAATAGTTTTAGATCGTACACTGCTGATGCTTTCTCTCCTTCTCTCGCTGTTATTCTCTGTCTATTTCCCTCTGTTCTACTACTTTGTGTATGTCTCTGCTTCTTCTTCTTCTTCCCCCCCTTCCAGTCTGTCAATCAGCTGGCCCATGCCCTGCATATGGAGCGCAGTCTAGACTCAGGCTGCCTAGTGAAGGTGTTCTGGCCCAAGTCCAGGTGTGCCCTGCTGAGGGATGACCTTGTTATTATGGACAGGTACACGCTAGGGTTTAATACCGGTGACCGGTATCTCAGAATTTCCCTGACCAAGCTCCTTCCCGTTTCCCAAGAAAAATAATGACGGGACCCGTGGACCAATAATATAGCCGTTCTATGCCGCACAAAAAAAAATACAAAATGTGCAGGTGCAAATAGCTACATGAAACGGACATATGAACTCTGGCTTCATTCATACATTCGACCCGTCATCAACGCTAGTAGCCTACCATATTTACTCAACATAAAGTTATTTTCTTACTTTCATGGCTTGAATTGCTAACTATCATAAATAGGCTACACGCAACCTGTCGACACAGTTACGGTAGACAATCTCCAAACTAGCTGTGTGGCACTGGCAGAGGCTCAAAATGTGCCACTCACTGTTAACAAAATGGATGATACACTGGGTCCGAAATAGCCTAGACATTTGCAACATTGTTCAATGATGTTACACTACAAAAGCGAGAGCACGGCGGGCTTAGTCAGATTCTCAGGCAATTGATTAACCGCGGCGCTATCCATGGTGCATATGTTCTATGGAGCGATTTCAGTGCCAACAGAAATTGAATTTGAATTTCATAATTTTGAATTTGTATCAGGATATTGAATTTGAATGTAATATTTTTGTATTTGTAATGCACAAATTTAGTCATTGAATTCATAAATTGAACTTGTATTTCATGATTTGAAACTGAACAGAATGAATATTGCATTTCAATTTAAATGAATGTTCAATTTCAATATTTCAATATTCAGTTTAAATATGGTATATATTTCATTTATTGTCTGTGTATCAAACTTTTAATTTCAAGTTGATCAAATATTTACCTTCCCAGATACAAAAGTATGTGGACACCCCTTCAAATTAGCGGATTAGGCTATTTCAG
>NC_140010.1:42442412-42492412 GCF_964263955.1 Coregonus lavaretus | reverse complement strand
TGTCATTATGGGGTATTGTGTTTATGTGGGATTGGAAATGATGCACACGATTATATTGATGGAAGCTACAATCTATCTGCAATATTAACGCTGATCTACCCACAACATTTTTTTATAATAATTTTAAAGCCTTAAACTTGTAGGCCTGTTGTAAGGCAGGTCCTCACCAGACATCACCGGCAACATCGTCGCCTATGGGCACAAACCCACCGTCGCTGGACCAGACAGGACTGGCAAAAAATGCTCTTCACTGACAAGTCGCGGTTTTGTCTCACCAGGGGGGTGATAGGATTTGCGTTTATCATCGAAGGAATGAGCGTTACACCGAGGCCTGTACTCTGGAGCGGGATTGATTTGGAGGTGGAGGGTCTGTCATGGTCTGGGGCGGTGTGTCACAGCATCATTGGACTGAGCTTGTTGTCACTGCAGGCAATCTCAACGCTGTGTAACAGAGAAGACATCCTCCTCCCTCATGTGGTACCCTTCCTGCAGGCTCATCCTGACATGACCCTCCAGCATGACAATGCCACCAGCCATACTGCTCATTCTGTGCGTTATTTCCTACAAGACAGGAATGTCAGTGTTCTGCCATTGCCAGCAAAGAGCCCGGATCTCAATCCCATTGAGCACGTCTGGGACCTGTTGGATCGGAGGGCTAGGGCCATTCCGCCCAGAAATGTCCAGGAACTTGCAGGTGCCTTGGTAGAAGAGTGGGGTAACATCTCAAAGCAAGAACTGGCAAATCTGATGCAGTCCATGAGGAGGAGATGCACTGCAGTACTTAATGCAACTGGTGGCCACACCAGATACTGACTGTTACTTTTGATTTGGACCCCCCCTTTGTTCAGGGACACATTATTCAATTTATGTTAGTCATATGTCTGTAGAACCTGTTCAGTTTGTCTCAGTTGTTGAATCTGGTTATGTTCATACAAATATTTACACATGTTAAGTTTGCTGAAAATAAACGCAGTTGACAGTGAGAGGAAGTTTCTTTTTTTGCTGAGTTGATATAGGTTTAAGGCTATGTATTCTTTTCGAAAGTTCAACATGTTTAATTTGGTAGTCTTATTGGGTTCTGGTTGTTTTTAATTGTGTGTTCTAGGGAGTTTTTCTTGAATTTTTTTGTTTTTATGTAAGGTCTTCTGATGGTATGACTCCATAGACTTTCAAAATAATCTTTCCAAATGTTGCAATTTTGAATGGTTAAGTCATTCCTCTGTTTTCCATTTAAACCATTTCATTACTCCCATAATTTGATTCTATCAATGGAGTTTTCAATCTCTGTCAGAGTGTTCTCAAAATGCTTCCATTTCTTCCATCTTAGGTTTTGTTTGTATTCTGTCAATGTGTTACAATATGGTTGTCGAACATCTCTATCCTGTGGTTGTAGAAGTTTTCTATTTGACAATGATCAAACTTTTTTCCTTATGAGATTACGTTCTCTTTTTGAGGTTTCCAATGAGAACTTTTTTTTATTTTGCATACGTTTACTATCTCATTTACTTTATTCAAAGCCAAATGTATGTCCGGGAGGATTAGGCTGAATGTACTTGAAAGGAAATATTGATACAGGTTGTAATTTCTGGGCAGTGCAATGCTGTGTTGAAGTGTGTTGTGCTGTCAGATGCCCATCTGTACGTTTTGTGGTCTTTGGGTGGAGAAGTCTTTTCAAAAAGACAATCTGACAGTGGTCAGACAATGGTGTCTGTGGTCTGATGGTGAATGCACTGATGGAGGAGGGGTCCAAGTCTGATATTGCATAGTCAACAACACTGGTCCCAAGAGCTGAACAGTAGTTAAATCTTCCCAAAGAATCCCCTCTAATCCTGCCATTAGGAAAATCCAGGCCTAAGGCTTGACCGATGCACTAACTACCTGGTCAGGGCTATTTCTGTTAGTAGTGATAGGTCTTGGGTATAAGGTGGGATGAATATGTCTATTACCCTCAGGGTCTACACATTCAGATTCAGAATCAGTTCTGACATTAAAATCCCCACACAAACACACATTTCCCTCAGGTTGAAACTGGTTGGATGAATCTGAGGGAAAGGCATTCACCGCACCTATAAAAATCATTGTCACTAAGGATTGTGCCTTTGTTGATTTTTAACCAAATGTGGGTGTTACCATTTGTGATTAGGCTCAGTGAAAGATCCTGTTTTAATACCATATGATCATTCCTCCTGAGTCCCTGCCCTTTTTATTTTAATGATAGAAGTAGAATGTGCCTATAGCCTGAAGGACTTTGAGTATCTACACTATATATACAAAAGTATGTCGACATCCCTTCAAATTAGTGGATTCGGCTATTTCAGCCACACCCGTTGCTTACCGGTGAATAAAATCGAGCACACACCCATGCAATCTCCATAGGAAACAACTGCCTCTGGAAGCAACTTCAGCACAAGAACGGTTCTTCATCATGAAATGGGTTTCCGTGGCCGAGCAGCCGCACACAAGCCTAAGATCACCATGCGCAATGCCAAGCGTCGGCTGGAGTGGTGTAAAGTTCGCCGCCATTAGGCTCTGGAGCAGTGGAAACTTGTTCTCTGGAGTGATGAATCACGCTTCACCATCTGGCAGTCCGACGGACAAATCTGGGTATTAAATCAAATTCTATTGGTCACATACACGTGTTTAGCAGATGTTATTGCGGGTGTAGTGAAATTCTTGTGCTTCTTGCTGCGACAGAGTGTAGACAATTTCACAACATATACCCAATACACACAAATGTAAGTAAGGAATGAATTTAGAATATATACATACAGTTGAAGTCGGAAGTTTACATACACCTTAGCCAAATACATTTAAACTCAGTTATTCAAGATTCCTGACATTTAATCCTAGTGAAAATTCCCTGTCTTAGGTCAGTTAGGATCACCACTTTATTTTAAGAATGTGAAATGTCAGAATAATAGTAGAGAGAATGATTTATTTCAGCTTTTATTTCTTTCATCACATTCCCAGTGGGTCAGAAGTTTACATACACTCAATTAGTATTTGGTAGCATTGCCTTTTAAATTGTTTAACTTGGGTCAAACGTTTCGGGTAGTCTTCCACAAGCTTCCCACAATAAGTTGGGTGAATTTTGGACCATTCTTTCTGACAGAGCTCGTGTAACTGAGTCAGGTTTGTAGGCCTCCTTGCTCACACACACCTTTTCAGTTCTGCCCACACATTTTCTATAGGATTGAGGTCAGGGCTTTGTTATGGCCACTCCAATACCTTGACTTTGTTGTCTTTAAGCAATTTTGCCACAACTTTGGAAGTATGCTTGCGGTCATTGTCCATTTGGAAGACCCATTTGCGACCAAGCTTTTACTTCCTGACTGATGTCTTGAGATGTTGTTTCAATATATCCACATCATTTTCCTTCCTCATGATGCCATCTATTTTGTGAAGTGCACCAGTCCCTCCTGCAGCAAAGCACCCCCACAGCATGATGCTGCCACCCCCGTGCTTCACGGTTGGAATGGTGTTCTTCGGCTTGCAAGCGCTGCCCTTTTTCCTCCAAACATAATGATGGTCATTATGGCCAAACATTTCTATTTTTGTTTCATCAGACCAGAGGACATTTCTCCAAAAAGTACGATCTTTGTCCCCATGTGCAGTTGCAAAACATAGTCTGGCTTTTTTATGCCGGTTTTGGAGCAGTGGCTTCTTCCTTGCTGATCGGCCTTTCAGGTTATGTCGATATAGGACTCGTTTTACTGTGGATATAGATACTTTTGTACCTGTTTCCTCCAGCATCTTCACAAGGTCCTTTGCTGTTATTCTGGGATTGATTTGCACTTTTCGCACCAAAGTACGTTCATCTCTAGGAGACAGAACGCGTCTCCTTCCTGAGTGGTATGACGGCTGCGTGGTCCCATGGTGTTTATACTTGTGTACTATTGTTTGTACAGATGAACGTGGTACCTTCAGGCATTTGGAAATTGCTCCCAAGGATGAACCAGACTTGTGGAGGTCTACAAATTTTGCTTCTGAGGTCTTGGCTGACTTCTTTTGATTTTCCCATAATGTCAAGCAGAGAGGCACTGAGTTTGAATGTAGGCCTTGAATTACATCCACAGGTACACCTCCAATTGACTCAAATTTCAATTAGCCTATCAGAAGCTTCTAAAGCCATGACATCATTTTCTGGAATTTTCCAAGCTGTTTAAAGGCACAGTCAACTTAGTGTATGTAAACTTCCAACCCACTGGAATTGTGATACAGTGAATTATAAGTGAAATAATCTGTCTGTAAACAATTGTTGGAAAGATTACTTGTGTCATGCACAAAGTAGATGTCCTAACCGACTTGCCAAAACTATAGTTTGTTAACAAGTAATTCGTGGAGTTGTTGAAAAACAAGTTTTAATGACTCCAACCTAAGTGTATGTAAACTTCCGACTTCAACAGTATATGGGCGAGCGATGTCAGTGGCATGGACTAAGATACAGTATAATAGTATAGAATATAATATATACATATGAGATGAGTAATGCAAGACAAAGTGGCTAGTGGCTAGTGTTCCATTTCTTAAAGTAGCCAGTGATTTTTAGTCTGTCTATAGGCAGCAGCCTCTAATGTGCTAGTGATGGCTGTTTAACAGTCTGATGGCCTTGAGATAGAAGCTGTTTTTCAGTCTCTCGGTCCCAGCTTTGATGCACCTGTACTGACCTCGCCTTCTGGATGATAGCGGGGTGAACAGGTAGTGGCTCGGGTGAATGATGTTCTTGATGATCTTTTTGGCCTTCCTGTGACATCGGCTGCTGTAGGTGTTCTGAAGGGCGGGTAGTTTGCCCCCGGTAATGCGTTGTGCAGACCACCACCCTCTGGAGAGCCATGCGGTTGCGGGCGGTGCAGTTGCCGTACCAGGCGGTGATACAGCCCGACAGGATGCTCTCAATTGTGCATCTGTAAAAGTTAGTGAGAGTTTTAGGTGACAAGCCAAATGTATTTAGACTCCTGAGGTTGAAGTTGCTCTGTTGCGCCTGTGTGGGTGGTCCATCTCAGTTTGTCAGTGATGTGTACGCCAAGGAACTTGAAGCTTTCCACCTTCTCCACTGCGGGCCTGTCGACGTGATTAGGGGGGTGCACCCTCTGCTGTTTCCTGAAGTCCACGATCATCTCCTTTGTTTTGTTGACGTTGAGTGAGAGGTTATTTTCCTGGCACCACGCTCCCAGAGCCCTCACCTCCTCCCTATAGGCTGTCTCGTCATTGTTGGTAATCAAGCCTACTACTGTTGTGTCGTCTGCAAACTTGATGATTGAGTTGGAGGCGTGCTTGGCCATGCAGTCATGGGTGAACAGGGAGTACAGGAGTGGGCTGAGCATGCACCCTTGTGAGGCCCCAGTGTTGAGGATCTGGGGGCGGCCCGTCAGGAAGTCCAGGACCCAGTTGCACAGGGCGGGGTTCAGACCCAGCGCCTCAAGCTTTATGATGAGCTTGGAGTGTACTCTGGTGTTGAGTGCTGAGCTATAGTCAATGAACAGCATCCTTACATAGGTATTCCTCTTGTCCAGATGGGATAGGGCAGTGTGCAGAGTGATGGCGATTGCATCGTCTGCGGATCTATTGGGGCGGTAAGCAAATTGAAGTGGGTCTAGGGTGGCAGGTAAGGTAGAGGTAATATGATCCTTGACTAGTCTCTCAAAGCACTTCATGATGACAGAGGGGAGTGCTACGGGGCGATTGTCGTTTAGTTCAGTTACCCTTGCTTTCTTGGGTACAGGAACAATGGTGGCCATCTTGAAGCATGTGGGGACAGCAGACTGGGATAGGGAGAGATTGAATATGTCCGTAAACACCAGCCAGCCAGCTGGCCTGCACATGCTCTGAGGATGCGGCTAGCAATGCCGTTTTGGCCGGCAGCCTTGCGAGGGTTAACAAGTTTAAATGTTTTACTCACGGAGAAGGAAAGCCATCAGTCCTTGGAAGCGGGCCGCGTCGGTGGCACTGTTATCCTCAAAGCTGGCGAAGAAGGTGTTTAGCTTGTCTGGAAGCAAGACGTAGGTCTCGGCGACGTGGCTTGTTTTCCTTTTGTAGTCCGTGATTGTCTGTAGACCCTGCGACATACAGTGGGGAGAACAAGTATTTGATACACTGCCGATTTTTGCAGGTTTTCCTACTTATAAAGCATGTAGAGGTCTGTCATTTTCATCATAGGTACACTTCAACTGTGAGAGACGGAATCTAAAACAAAAATCTAGAAAATCACATTGTATGATTTTTAAGTAAATAATTTGCATTTTATTGCATGGCATAAGTATTTGATCACCTACCAACCAGTAAGAATTCCGGCTCTCACAGACCTGTTAGTTTTTCATTAAGAAGCCCTCCTGTTCTCCACTCATTACCTGTATTAACTGCACCTGTTTGAACTCGTTACCTGTATAAAAGACACCTGTCCACACACTCAATCAAACAGACTCCAACCTCTCCACAATGACCAAGACCAGAGAGCTGTGTAAGGACATCAGGGATAAACTTGTAGGCCTGCACAAGGCTGGGATGGGCTACAGGACAATAGGCAAGCAGCTTGGTGAGAAGGCAGCAACTGTTGGCGCAATTATTAGAAAATGGAAGAAGTTCAAGATGACGGTCAATCACCCTCGGTCTGGGGCTCCATGCAAGATCTCACCGCGTGGGGCATCAATGATCATGAGGAAGGTGAGGGATCAGCCCAGAACTACACGGCAGGACCTGGTCAATGACCTGAAGAGAGCTGGGACCACAGTCTCAAAGAAAACCATTAGTAACACACTATGCCGTCATGGATTAAAATCCTACAGCGCACCAAGGTCCCCCTGCTCAAGCCAGCGCATGTCCAGGCCCATCTGAAGTTTGCCAATGACCATCTGGATGATCCAGAGGAGGAATGGGAGAAGGTCATGTGGTCTGAGGAGACAAAAATAGAGCTTTTTGGTCTAAACTCCACTCGCCGTGTTTGGAGGAAGAAGGATGAGTACAACCCCAAGAACACCATCCCAACCGTGAAGCATGGAGGTGGAAACATCATTCTTTCCCAACCGTGAAGCATGGAGGTGGAAACTTCATTCTTTGGGGATGCTTTTCTGCAAAGGGGACAGGACGACTGCACCGTATTGAGGGGAGGTTTGATGGGGCCATGTATCGCGAGATCTTGGCCATCAACCTCCTTCCCTCAGTAAGAGTATTGAAGATGGGTCGTTGCTGGGTCTTCCAGCATGACAACGACCCGAAACACACAGCCAGGGCAACTAAGGAGTGGCTCCGTAAGAAGCATCTCAAGGTCCTGGAGTGGCCTAGCCAGTCTCCAGACCTGAACCCAATAGAAAATCTTTGGAGGGAGCTGTAAGTCCGTATTGCCCAGCGACAGCCCCGAAACCTGAAGGATCTGGAGAAGATCTGTATGGAGGAGTGGGCCAAAATCCCTGCTGCAGTGTTTGCAAACCTGGTCAAGACCTACAGGAAACGTATGATCTCTGTAATTGCAAACAAAGGTTTCTGTACCAAATATTAAGTTATGCTTTTCTGATGTATCAAATACTTATGTCATGCAATAAAATGCAAATTCATTACTTAAAAATCATACAATGTGATTTTCTGGATTTTTGTTTTAGATTCCGTCTCTCACAGTTGAAGTGTACTTATGATAAAAATTACAGACCTCTACATGCTTTGTAAGTAGGAAAACCTGCAAAATCGGCAGTGTATTAAATACTTGTTCTCCCCACTGTAGCTGGCTTTTGGCCTATAAAAAAATGGAAAATCAGATTGTCTTTGAGAAGAAGGAAAAAATCCCATTACGAAATAATGCTTTTTAGCCTATTCATTGATGGAAATACCAGTCGATGGAAATACATTTGACTGGTCATGCTTGTCGGTCTATAGGTTAATTTGCGTAATATAGTGGAATTCAATTGCATAGTGTGTAGGCCACTGTATATTAATTATGTATCTTCTTTATAACACACGTATAGCATACAGAGCCTTTGAACAAAAAAATCTGTCACACAGCATGAGAGCTTTTGACAACGGTGTTTCCCACTAATTGTATTATGGAACGAACATTTGCTTTGTAGCTTACTGCCTTGTGCGCATTGTTGAGCTTATAATGTGAAGAAATAATAGTTTATCAACATTTTAAGCTAAACCTTCTGATCTGTTGCATCAGACCAATTTGCTTTTTTGTAAAAAAGATATATGTATAGGCCTACTGGTTGTATGAATTTGCGATATTTTCTACTATGGAGGATAGTAGATTGACTTAGGCTATTGATTTTGCTGTTCGTTACCTGTCTTGTTGGCTGAGGAAGCGTAAATGGGGACAGTTATTCTAACATCTTCAAAGTGCGCATCAGAATTCTGTAAGAAGGACTGCACATCGTTGCGTCCTCGACTTGCATGTTCTGTTAATATGAATTACCATAATCTAAATGTGTTTTCTGTCATTCTGAGCACCGTGGGTGGATGCCCTAATCAGGTTACGGACCCATATTCATTGGGTGCTATGGCTACGGCAGATTTCTCAAATGTCTTGGAAATTAAAATGTTGCCGGTCAAATGTCCGCCGACACATTTTCCTAATGGAAACCCTGACACACACACACACACACATACACACTATGCACACAATCTCTCTCTATGCTATATCTCTTACACACACACGCACCTCTCTTTAATTCGCATACCCATACGCCACTCACTTCATATGTTTGTTAGCATGTATGTGGCTATGCCCTCATGCGTGCATATTCCTGTAAAGATTGTGTGTAGTATGCCATCCGTGTTTGCGTGTGTAGTGTCCCTTCTGCATGCGCGTGAGCTGCTGAGAGGGAGAGAAATATGACGCATGTAGATGACTCGGCCAGTTGCAGCCTGACTCATGCCTTGATCATAAAGCGGACAGACATCTGAACAAATGCAAATGGTGTAATTGGTGCAAATTGTACAAAAGAAACCATCACAGTATCTTGTGGCCTATTTTTTATTTTTTTGCGCTCTCTAAATCCATCCATTGTGTGAGGTCTTATTGATATACACTGCAGATTGTAGGCGAACTCAGTCATTGTAATCTCTGGAAGTCCGGCTATCGGAAGAGGAAGGGAAAATAAAGGTTTCCAAATGACATAATGACAATGTCATAATATTTCAGTACCTCCTTTAGTCTCATTCACCCTGGCAATATGCTACTTAGAATAACAGTCATTTGTTAAACTAAAGGCCAAAACGGCAACTGTCTTGATGGAAATTATCGCCTTGGTCTTTGGCTGTGGGAGATATCCGTTATTCAATGGGCAAAATCCTTTTTCAGATACTACACACATTTTCAGATACTTCGAAGTACCCCGTGCTCTCCATATCGTACTGTTTGAATTTTCCTGACACACAAACCGAGGCATCGAGTGATTCAGTAGTAGTAGGCTTTAATGCCTTTATTGGCCTAGCTCCAGTCACTGGCCCAACTCCAGGAGACAGAGGGAACCCTCAAGGACCATGTCTGCGTCCCAAATGCACCCTATTCCCTATATACTCTTGACCAGAGTCCATAGGGCTTTAGTCAAAAGTAGTGCACTATGTAGGGAATAGGGTACCATTTGGGACGCATCCCATGGCTGCCCCCCTCCCCTAGAGGAAAGCCCAGAGAGTTGTGTGTTCTGTGTCCACGACAGCTGGGCCATGTGTCTTCCTGGAGGCCTGGTAGGGCGTGTGTGTCCGGGAGTGTGTGTAGCCTCGCTCTTCGTGTGTGTGTGCATGCCTCAGAGGGCCCTGAGCAGTGCAGGGGCCATCCCATCCCCACAGTCCCACTACCAGCTGAATGGACTGATGGTGATGTAACCCCTCATTCAGATGACTTACTGAGGAGAGGAAAAACTGACAAGACTGCATGAAATTGCGGGAGAGGGAGGAATGGTGTGTGCATGATCAATTAAAAAATATTTTTTCTGAGGTTTTTGATTTTCATTCTCCATACATGTTGTCTGACTTCATTGGAGATCAAGTCCCTCCACAAACCACTCAGGAAGTGGATTTGGCTCAGTGTCTGAAAATATCAAGACAAACTCCAAGTAGCCTAGTTGTATTGTATCTGCTATGATCGAGGGGGGGAAAACTGCTCAAGATATTCCTTTGTATTTGTACATTTCAATAGCTGTAGTGTTGTGTGCATTTCTGGTCAGCCAATGCTAATTTGATGTATTTGCAACTCGTTGCAAAGCGAGAGGGGGAGATTTCCTTAGAGCGAACGCAGCTCAGGCCCTCTGTGCCATCGCATGCAGATTTGCATTACCATCACCCAAAAGGGACGAGGTGCCGTTCGCATTATAACGTGCTCCTCCCCTAGCGGAGCAGCAACTCTGCTGCTTATTTAAAGGTTTCCTCAAGCAAAGTCACTGAGATTAAATTCCTCCTCTCAACACCAAACACACACATACCTTGCCTGCTGGTCCTCTCCTAACCCCTAACCTCAAGCTCTTTATTGGCTTGGCTACTATGGCATGAGAGTCTATTAGCAGTGGCCAAACTTGACCTTTTTCTGGAACCAAGAAGAAAATAAACCTGACACATTTCTGAAGACAATTTGGAGCTACAATGGCGAATAATTCTGTGATAAAGGACCATTTCCATTGAAGGAGGCTTTGCTGGGTATATCCCATGTCGGACTGGGATATGTCTTCATTCTTATCTTTGGCCAAAATGCGGTATCCATGTTCTTCTTTTGGGCAGGGAGGAACTACGTCGCTGGCACACATCAAAAAGGTCACAGCCAGGGCCGACCAATTAGCTGCCTGCACTGTCCATCAGTCAGTGCTTTCCCCTCCCCCACATTTAATTTGCGTTTCTTCTTCAGTCTACCCCCCTCCCCTCTCTCTCTCTCTTTCTATCTCTCCCTCGGTGTAAACACATAGTGGAGATTTCGCCATTAGGCCATACTCATCTCTCCGCAAGTCCCCTTAGGAAACAGTGTCCTTTCTCTACCAACACTCTCCACCCCCTCCATATCTACCCTCAGGAGATACACTGCCTTCCCCTCACAAATGCTCCCTATCCCCTCCCATATATCCCCATCTCCCTACACTGTTACCCTCAGGATACGGCCCTTCCCTTCGCTGACCCTCTGCTGTAAGCCCACCCCTTCTCTGTCACCCCACTCATCGCCCCTCAGTTATTTAGGATTCGGCCTCTGCAAAAAGCTCACTAACCCGCCCTGTATCTCTTATGGTCCCCTTAGGATACACATTGCTGTCTCTCTCTCTTCACAAACGCTCCTTATTGCCATCGTCTCCCGCCCCATCTCCACACAGCCTTCCCATGTGGCGAACATCCTTTCCCTCGCTCAGCAGAGCCATGTAACAAACCCCATGCTGCTACTGTGCAGCGCTCCCCTCCTCTCCTCTCGCAACATTATTCTCAGTGGCACTCTCTCTCTTCATCTGCCCCCCACATCTGACAGATTTACTGCGAGTCTCTCTCTTCCCCTCCTCTCTCCCTCCCTCTCCCTCTCATCCATCTGGCCCCCACTTCAGACAGTTTCCGTGCAAGTCCCCCCCCCCCCGCATCTGCTCGAGGCGTTTTGACAGATGCGGTTCGGCTGAAGGTGCACCCTTGAAGGTGGCAACCTCCCTTGAATCCTCCCACTCGAAAAACTAGCAACCTTAGACCACCTCCCCACACCCCCTCACGCCTTTCCCCAGCGTCCAATCAGACCCCCACAGAGGACAGCTAAGCTCGTACACGTACTCTCTTCCTCCTCTCTCTCTCTCTCTCTCATATTCACACACCATGGTTCCACTGTGGCTCTCCAGTGAACCTCGCCTCTGCGACGGAGCGCGTTGACTGTCGAGGAGGAGAAGCGAGGGTGCACAACAGGGAGAGGAGAGTCAGCCAATCGACAGAGGAGGAGGAAGAAGTAAAAGAGGAAGAGAGGGGAGGAGGGGGTGGAGGAAGAGGGGCAGCTGAAGGAGAGGGCCAGGCCCGCTGGATGAAGGTAGAACACTGGGTGTCTTTCCCCTCCCCCCGCGACGATGGAGTGATGCAAGGAATGAGGGCGGATGGTGAGAGCAGGCAGCAGCAGCAGCAGCAGTGGAGGAGGAGCGGGTGGAGGTGGTGGTGCTGGCAGCAGAGGGGGAGCAGGGGGCAGCCTGAGAGGCCGAAGCAGGCACCGCTCTCGGAGGAAACGCGTCTTGGTCAACTGCCCCAGCGCCGTCGAGAAAATGTCTCCCAGCGTGAAACACTTAGACTGCTTCTCCCCCATGCTGTGCCACTGCAAAGTAGCATGCACCAACAGCACCATATCACTCATGTTTGGGTGCAAGGTGGGTGATGACAAGGGAGGATCTCGTTCAACAATGTTTATTTTCATCTCTTAACTGCCTCAGAAATAAGGCAAAGTAAAGGAGCCAGCTGTCAGACTGAGTGGCCTTTTTGAAGTGATGGTATTTAGTCTGCGTCTGTTTTTTGTTTTTTATTTTATTTTGTATGCCTCAGACTTTGCTGAGGTAATATATAAAAGCACGGTCTGTTTACCATTCCACCTGAGAGCACATGATAGGTTTACGGAGCTGCCTGTCATCTCCGGTTCAGTGAACTGGCCAATTAGTAGGTCCGGTTATTGAGCATTCAAGCGGCATTTTGTATCAGGGTGCCTCGGTGACGGACAGATCAGTGGGCATGTGCATGTGTGCCTTAACATGTGCTCTGTAGTAGAGGGCTGCATTCCCGCGGGACCTGTGGGCCCTGACAGAGAGCATTGCGGCGCAGTCAGAATTTTTTTGTGCTGTGGGCCGGAGCAGGGGGTCAGACGAACAACTTTGGGATGAAAATGTGTTTTAGTCTCGCAGATTATTTAGAACGGTTGTCGTTCTGTTTTGTATGTATCATCAATTGTATAAAAATAACCTCTGTACCAGTATTCACAAACTCTCTTAGGGCAATTCTGGTTACATTTCAGTAGCCTACCTCTCCTCTCTTGTGTTGGGCGTGCGAGATCAAATGCGCTTGTGTGGTCCCAATTAAATAGCCTGTAGGCTATATGCATGGGCAGAGAAGTATAAGCAGTTTTCTTTCCATGGAAATTAACATCCTAAATATGATAGGCTATAGTAGAGTTTAGGCTCCGACATTGACTGGAAATGAATATTGATAACACATTTTATTTTTGTCTACCTGCAAATTGTCCTGCTCCTATCAAAGTTAAGCAAGATTATTACGAAACAGTTGTCTTTGTTTTGTAGGCTATTCGTTATCTATTGTATTAAAAGCACCTCTGTCGCAATATTCACAAACTCTTAATAGCCTAATTCTTGCTGATTTACGTTCAGTAGCCTACCTTCTCTTTTGCTTGGTGTGCGAGATCTAGTGCTCCTATATGTGGGGTCTCAATTAAAAAGCCTGTAGAATAGACTATATGGGTGGAAAAGCACGGGCAGTTGTCTTTAACTTGCCAAATATGATACGCTATAGTTTAGACTCCGACATTGACTGGAAATCTATATTGACACCACATGTATTTTACTCTGCTTGCAAATCGTCCCGCTCCTAAAAGTTATGCAAATGTAGCTCAAGTCAAGTGTCCAATCCTCTTTCAAAATAAGTCTACCTTATTGGCTGATATAGCCCAATAATACCGATAGCCTAATATATTGGGCCACTTGAGAATTTATGGTATTTTCAACTGTTTCTTAGCCTATTTTTGTGCATTTTGATCTTGACTAGGGTGCCAAAATTGCTAGGACGGGGGCTGCAAAGACAGCTGAGTCACATACTCCTAAAATAACATTGCGGGACTGTGGTCGGGTTCGGGACCAGTTCTTACGGGAGCTGGTGGGAGTAGGGCAAGAAGTCAGTGGAAGCGTGCGGGCGCGGTATGAAAAAGAAATCAGTTCCGTGCACACCTCTACTCTGTAGCAAGCACCACAGGCATCCAATGGAGACCAGGCTTAATGCTCATGTCTGAGACGTTGATCAGTTTTGTAAGCCTTCGATATATTACATTATACTGTTTTTTATTTATTTATTTACTGTACTGAAATTACCAGACAATTAAATGCCAGCGATAGTAGTGACAATAAATAAAATGACAAGCTATGAAAACAGTCATGCTGCACAATGTCTCATTGGTCATTATGGTAGGAATCTTCACATTTGCTGGAAAATACTTATTCACTAGTCCCGTGTGGCTCAGTTGGTAGAGCATGGCACTTGCAACGCCAGTGTTGTGGGTTCGATTCCCACGGGGGACCAGTACGAACAAATATGAAAATGTCTGCACTCATTACTGTAAGTCGCTCTGAATAAGAGTGTCTGCTAAATGACTAAACTGTAAACTGTAAATTATCCAATATGTTATGCCATCAAATGATTCAATTTGTTATGCCATCAAGAGATTAACAATGGATCCAAATCAAAATTCATTCCATTGAAAGAGACCGACGACTAAAAATCCCAGAGTTCATTCTGTTCAAGAGTTCAAAGGTTAAGACCTTATGGTGAAGAGCAGTAATTCTGATATGATGTTGCTGGGTGTTTCTGTGAGCTCGGCACATACACTGCGTGTACAAAACAGGAACGCCTGCTCTTTCCATGATGGACTGACCAGGTGAAAGCTATGATCCCTTATTGATGTCACTTGTTAAATCCACTGAGTGTAGATGAAGGGGAGGAGATAGGTTAAAGAGGGATTTTTAAACCTTGAGACAATTGAGACATGGATCGTGTATGTGTGCCGTTCAGAGGGTGAATGGGCAAGACAATAGATTGAAGTGCCTTTGAATGGGGTATGGTAGGAGGTGAAAAAATAATTAGGCACTGTTTATGGTCCCCTTTCAAACAGCCACATTTCCCCCACATTTCTGTCAGCATTGACCTTTTCTATAGCCATTGCTTAGCCGCAACTGAACAAGAGACATTTAACTTTGACCCTGTTGTTGTGACCGTTGACTTGTTTCACTAGCGCCAACAGTGCAGTAATAATACCTAGCAATACAAAAAAACATACAATCTAAAAAGTAAAAGGTGCGTGTTCAATCCCCACCTGTACTCGCTGTTCACCCACGACTGCATGGCCAAGCATGACTCCAACACCATCATTAAGTTTGCTGACTACCCAACAGTGGTAGGCCTGATCACTGACAACGATGAGACAGCCAATAGGGAGGAGGTCAGAGATCTGTCCGTGTGGTGCCAGGATAACAACCTCTCCCTCAACGTGACCAAGACAAAGGAGATGATTGTGGACTACAGGAAAAGGAGGACTGAGCACACCCTCATTCTCATCGACGGGCTGTAGTGGAGAGGGTTGAGAGTTTCAAGTTCATTGGTGTCCACATCACCAACAAACTATCATGGTCCAAACACACCAAGAAAGTCGGGAAGAGGGCACGTCAAAGCCTATTCCCCCTCAGGAGACTAAAAAGATTTGGCATGGGTCCTCAGATCCTCCAAAAGTTATACAGCTGCACCATCGAGAGCATCTTGACTGGTTGCATCACCGCCTGGTATGGCAACTGCTCGGCATCCGACCGCATGGCACTACAGAGGGTAGTTAACGCCCAGTACATTACTGGGGCCAAACTTCCTGCTATCCAGGACCTCTTTACCAGGCGTGTCAGAGGAAGGCCCTAAAAATGGTAAAAAGACTCATGCCACCCTAGTCATGGACTGTTCTCTCTGCTACCGCACGGCAAGCGATTCCGGAGCGCCAAGTCTATGTCCGAAAGGCTTCTTAACAGCTTCTACCCCCAAGCCATCAGACTCCTGAACAGCTAATCAAATGGCTGCCCAGACTATTTGCATTGTCCCCGACACCCCCTTTTTTACGCTGCTGCTACTCTGTTTATCTATGCATAGTCACTTTACCTCTACCCACATGTACATATTACCTCGACTCACCTGTGTCCCCGCACATTGACTGTGTACCGGTACCCCCTGTATATGCCCTCGTTAATGTTATTTTACTGCTGCTCTTAATTTTTTATATATATATTTTTTTACTAATCTATTTTTTACTAAACACTTATTTTTCTTAACTGAATTGTTGGTTAAGGTCTTGTAGGTAATCAATTCACTGTAAGGTCTACACCTGTTGTATTTGGCGAATGTGACGAATACAATTTGATTTGATGTTTGATCGTGTTCAAGTCTGGGCTCTGGCTGGGCTGCTCAAGGACATTCAGAGACTTGTCCCGAAGCTACTCTTGCGTTGTCTTGGCTCTGTGCTTAGGGTCGTTGTCCTGTTTGAAGGTGAACCTTCGCCCCAGTCTGAGGTCCTGAGCGCTCTGGAGCAGGTTTTCAAAAATAATCTTTCTGTACTTTGCTCCGTTCATATTTCTCTCAATCCTGACTAGTCTCCCAGTCCCTGCCGCTGAAAAACATCCTCACAGCATGATGCTGCCACCACCATGCTTCACCGTAGGGATGGTGCCAAGTTTCCTCCAGATGTGACGCTTGGCATTCAGGCCAAAGAGTTCAATCTTGGTTTCATCAGACCAGAGAATCTTGTTTCTCATGGTGTGATAGTCCTTTAGGTGCCTTTTGGCAAACTCCAAGCGGGCTGTCATGTGCCTTTTTACTGAGGTGTGGCTTCCATCTGGCCACTCTACCATAAAGGTCTCATTGGTGGAGTGCTGCAGAGATGGTTGTCCTTCTGGAAGGTTCTCCCATCTCCACAGAGGAACTCTGGAGCTCTGTCAGAGTGACCATTGGCCATTGACCATACTCTTCTCCCTCGATTGCTCAGTTTAGCAGGACGGCCAGCTCTAGGATGAGTCTTGGTAGTTCCAAACTTCTTCCATTTTAGAATGATGGAGGCCACTGTGTTCTTGGGGACCTTCAATGCTGCAGATATGTTTTGGTACCCTTCCCCAGGTCTTTGTCTCGACACAATCCTGTCTCTGAGCTCTACGGACAATTCCTTCGACCTCATAGCTTGGTGTTTGCTCTGACATGCTCTGTCAACTGTGGGACTTTATATAGACAGGTGTGTGCCTTTCCAACTCATGTCCAATCAATTGAATTTACCACAGGTGGACTCCAAGTTGTAGAAACATCTCAAGGATGATCAATGTAAATAAGGTATTTCTGTTTTTTAAATAATTAAACCTATTTTTGCTTTGTCTTTATGGGGTAATGTGTGTAGATTGAGGAAAAAAAAAATCAATTTTAGAATAAGGCTGTAACGTAAAAGGGGAAGTTGACTGAATACTTTCAGAATGGGCTGGACATAGTGCAAAGCAGTCTCTAAGGTTCAGTTCTGGTGGAGGACGGGCTAGTTGTGACTGTTTAACAGTCTGATGGCCTGGAGATAGAAGCTGTTCATCAGTCTCTCGGTCCCAGCTTTGATGCATCTGTACAGTCTCCTACTTCTAGATGGTAGCGGGGTGGACATGCCGTGGCTCAGGTGGCTGAGGCCCTTGATGATTTTCTTGGCCTTCTTGTGACTCCGGGTGCTGTAGATGTCCTGGAGGGCAGGCAGTGTGCCCCCGATGATGCGTTGGGCTGATCGTACCACCCTCTTTAGAGCCCTGCTGTTGCGGACGGTGCAATTGCCGTACGATGCGTTGATATAGACCGATAGAATGCTCTCAATGGTGCATCTGTGGAAGTTTGATAGTCTTAGCGGCCGGCCAAGCCACATGTCTTCAGCCTCCTGAGGTTGAAAAGATGCTGTTGCACCTTCACAACATGGTCTGTGTAAAGGGACCATATCAGGTTGTCAGTGATGTGCACGCCACGGAACTTGAAGCTTTTGACCTCCTCCACTGCGCCCCCTTTGATGTGGTTGTGGGTTGTGCTCTCTCTGCTGTCTCATGTAGTCCACGATCAGCTCCTTCATTTTGTTCACGTAGAGGGAGAGGTTATGTTCCATTGTTGGTAATCAGGCCTACCACTGTTGTGTCGTCAGCAAACTTGATGATTGTGTCAGAGACGTGCATTGCCACGCAATCATGGGTGAAAAGGGTGTACAGGATGTGGCTGATTACGCAGGATCAGCGTGGCGGAGGTGTTGTTGCCTTCCTTCATCACTTGGGGTCGGCCCGCCAGGAAGTCCAGGTCTTGTCCAGGTGGGATAGGGCAGTGTGGAGTGCAATGCCGATTGCGTCGTCAGTCGCTCTGTTAGGATAGTATCAGGGCTCTACAGTGCGACCATTTTACTTGCATATGCATCTAAATATTTTACTGTGCGACCTGGAATATTTATTTAGGAGCACTAGTGCGCCTAGAAAAATTAAGTATTCTAGCTTTATTAGCTTTATATTTTTCATTGTGCTCTTAAAAAAAAATTGTGCGCACCTACATTTTTCAACTTAGGTGCACACGTGCTCCTTGTAAGCAAAGGTCAGTGTAGAGTCCTGGGTATGCAAATTGTAGTGGGTCTAGGTTGTCGGGTAAAATGGAGGTGATATAATCCTTAACTAGCCTCACAAAGCACTTCATGATGACAGAAGGGAGTGCTACGGGGCGATAGTCATTTAGTTCAGTTACTTTCGCCTTCTTGGGTACAGGAACAATTGCGGACATCTTGACGCATGTGGGGACAACAGACTGGGATATGGAAAGATTGAACATGTTCGTAAACACTTCAGCCACCTGGTCTCTGCACATGGTCTGAGGACGTGGCTTGGGATGCCTTCTGGGCTGGCAGGCTTGCAAGGGTTAGCACGCTTAAATAATTTACTCAAGTCGTCCACGAAGAACCCGCTATCATCCAGAAGGCAAGGTCTGTACAGGTGCATCAAAGCTGGGACCAAGGGACTGAGAAACAGCTTCTATCTCAAGGCCTTCAGACTGTTAAATAGCCATCTCTAGCCGGCCTCCACCCAGTACCCTCCTCTGAACTTAGTCACTGTCACTAGCCGGCTACCACCCTGTTACCCAACCCTGCACCTTAAAGGCTGCTGCCCTATGTACATAGACATTAAATCACTGGTCACTTTAATAATGGAACACTGGTCACTTAAATAATATTTACATACTGTTTCACTCATTTCATATGTATATACTGTATTCTAGTCAATGCCATCCTATTTAATTATTGCTGTATATATGTAACCCGTTTCAGGAAACTAGGCATATGTCGCGGGTCACTACTTCACAGGAGAGCCGTTTGAACGTAAACTTTTTTGTATTTTTATCAAAATGCGTTTTTGGGCAGAAATGCCTTCTCGAACATGTGAACTTTCATGTGCCTTAATAACAAACTTGTATGCCATCTGTAAATACGAATAAAATTGTTAAATTACAAGCCTAGTTGGTTTAGCCAAAGAAAGATTGCAACCTTCCCGCTAGCCATTATTGTCTGAGATAATGAGTGGGCTGGACATGCCGAGAGATTAGTTTTGATTGGTCTGCCATATAGCATGCTTCTGTCTATTTGAGCTGGTCAGTATGTCTAGGTAATCCTGTCGAACACGGCTTTTAATTTTTTTTATTGTGTATTAAAACTGCATTAGTGTTGCTCTCCACTTTCTGGAGGACCGAGTTTTGAAATCAGTGGAATTTGAGTATGATAGCTAAGGAGATGGAGAAAACACCTGTCTCAGAATTACATCTTCAAACTAAGGGCAACCATGGCATCCGACAGGAGACGCGTCCATCCATGAATGATGTATACGGGTAAGATAGTCTAGCTGGCTACATTTTCAGATATTACACGTTTCAAGTTTTGACAGAAAGAGCCATTTTCTTGGCTAGCTATAGCCTAATGTTAGCTAGCTAACATTGAACCTGGTTGGTTAGCTACCTGCAGATTCATTCAGGGTAGTAATGTCATGAGTTGTGATTATGGTTAATTGTTTACCTAGCTAGCTAGCTAACCTTAGCTGTCTGGCTTGCTAGCTAACATTACGTGTATGACCTTATTATTCTAATCTCAGAGCCATTTGCTTAGCTATCTATAGCCTAATGTTAGCTAGCTAATATTGAACCTGGTTGGTTAGCTACCTGCAGATTCATGCAGGGTAGTAACGTCATGCGTTGGCATTATGGTTCATTGTTTACCTAGCTAGCTAGCTACATGTCTTAACAAAAGACTCCACTATATAAGTAACCATTTCGGGTGCGTTCGTACATTTCAGAGCACTCTCGTCTGAGTGTGCCAGATCGCAGAATATCTGATGAATTTACGAAAGCTCAACACCCGTTGAATATGGCCGTGTCAGTAAACGTCTTCAAAAAAACGTAATTAAATTGTTGCCAGCAGCACAGTTAGTCACCAATGCTCTGGATAACATGAAAACAGCCTAACCAGCTCTGCTAGAGTGAGTAAAATGGTCAGAGTGGGGTGTTCTCTCATTGTGTCTGGAAGTAGCTAGCAAGCTAGCCAATGTTTGCCAGTTAGCTTGTGTGCCTGACTGCCGTTGTGAGGGAGGAACGTTTGGATCAACCCTACTCGTCGGCCAGAGCGTCCGGTGTGCGCTCTGAGAGCGACACGTTTTCAATTTGCGAACGGACAATCTGACAGCACAGTTGCAGTCACCAACGCTCTGGATAACATAACAGCCTAACCAGCTCTGCTAGGGCGGGTAATGTTCAGTGAGCTGTTCTGTAATTTGTGTCTGGAACTAGCTAGCAAGTTAGCTTGGGTGCTTGACTTCTGTTAGTACAGAACGCTTGGATCAACGTTTAAAGAGATGGGTGGGGCTAAAGCTTAAGAGGGTGTGAACAATCCTGAATGGGTGTGACAAAGAAGGGTTCTCCAGTAGTAGTAACAAAAGATTCAAAGGCTATTTCCTCAAAAGTGAGTTTACAAGTTTATCAACTTTCAAAGCAAAATTACTTTCCCATTGTTCCTCAACTGTAGCGTATGATATACCACTTTGAAGCTCTGAGTCTCTACTTTTATCCAATGTAAAAAACACAATTTCAAATTTTGCTACATAAGACAGATTTGAGCTGGTCAGTCACATATACACTATTCTATTCCATGTATTCTACAGATATACTAAATATGATATCCTCATACTGTCATAATGTCTATACAGTACATCCCATTATTGATATATATTAGGGCTGTCCCCGACTGAGAAATCTTAGTTGACCGAAAGTCATCTGTTATTTCGACCAATCGATTGGTCTAAATGTTTAAATGTGTATTTTTCTATATATAGACATACCCTATGCCTTGAGGGCGCCAGAGATCTAGATAACCAGAAGAAAAAAACCTTAACCTGACCCATCTATTCTCCTCCTGCTGGCTTTCGCAGATTCTGCCATTACTCTCCTGAAGTTGCCGGTAATGGGCTACACGAGGAGTTGGCAACCTTTCTCATGTGGAATGCCAATTCATCTTACCATTTCTACCGATCTGTGTGCCAGTTATGGTTTTTATATGCACATTTTTGTGAAACGGTTTCAGTTAATTTATAATAACGTCTTCATATCTCAAAATTATTGTCATGTGGTTAATCAAAATTCCATCCTAATCTAAATGAAAATCTCACAAACCTAAAAAAGTAACTTCCATTGCCAACTATGTAAAAATAGCCTACATAATGAATAAATCAGAATCCCATTGAACCTAATTGTGGACGCATTTTGTTTGGATTAGACTCATCATAACAAAAATATAGGCTAGGCCTACTTGAAGAAGTTGGATCGTACTTGGGTCATATCGTCTTTTTTTATGTTGTAGCTTTTTTTGATGGAGTTTGGACAATACGTAGTCACTCAATTGAAATGTGCACTTGGGAAAATGTGTTTTGAATGAAATCGCCCTTGTGCACACCACCCTCCCTGGCCACTCATCTGGAATGATCTGATGTGCTAATTCTGGATTGTGAAAGACATGTTTCTCCTGTTTGCCGAACACTGTGTTGCCATGTGTGGAAGCTTTGTCTAATCTCAATTCACCTCCAAAGCAGATTGACTGACGGCAATGGGGCAGGAGATGTGCCATTAATCAAAACCATTGATTAATCGAATGCTATGTATATCTTAGGCTATACCTTATTCGGTATAGTCATCTTGTTTCATAGGCTGGCACCTTGTTTCATACACTGCTAAAAATAAGGGGGCTTTGCAGTTCTATATAGAAACTTATTGAGGGCCATATTTGAAAGGACAAGCAAGTCATTGAACCCTTTTATATACATTTTCTTCTAGCTGTGTAGGGAGGCTGAAAACAATTTAGCAAATAATATAGTCTTCATGACTGAGTTTTTCAGAGCAAACTTATTGTTTCTCTCTGTAAAACGCTAATAACCCAGTAAATCCTCCTTTCCCTCGACTTCTCTGAACATCCACACAGCGGCTCTCTGTGTATGACGCTGCTCGCTCACTTGCTCCTATTTTTAGCATCTTTGGCAGGCAGGAGTCGGGGCTCGCTTTGCCTCGGCTGGCGCTGCTGCTCCCAGCTCTCCAGTATGATGCATCGATTTATTCGTGGCCAAGACGGAGGAGTGAGGGAGGGGAGTCACTGCAGGCCTCTTCAGGCGGAGGTCGTCATTAGTTGAAAACCACACATACACTGCTGCTACTGCATTCCTCTTCATAACTGTCTAAATAAAGCGTCAAAATGCAAAATCAGGCAAGTGTGAGTTACAGTGACAATGGTGGACACGGGGATTGAACCCCGGTCTCCTGGGTCCTATGTGTCAAGAGCCGGGAGTGTTGGGCTACCACTCCACCACGGGCTCTGCACTGCTGCCTTTCTTTCTTTCTCTCTGGGGTGCTCGTTTCCATGAGCAAGGCCCATGCTCCTCCGTATCACTGTACGTTTGTTGTGTCAGTCGTGCCCTCGTCGTGGCCTTACCTTGCTCAGCGCTCGGTTTTCATTGACAGGGGTCTGGGTCACGTGAGCCAGAATTAACGCTAGCCTAGAGGTTCCTGATGTTCCATCTGGCTTTTATGTCATTTTGAGCAGAGATGGGCTCTCCTACATTAATTCAGTTGGTAATTGATAGTATGTGAGAGGGAGTAAAATGGCTGGACCAATTCATTTACAGATTAAGTTGGGGCCACCGAAGAGGACAGTTGCTCAATTGAAAAGCTTATATTGACTTGATTTGAGTGTGTTTGTGTGTGCGCGGTGTGTATATTGACTGCAGCTTAGTCTTTACCCACTCTCAACAAGGGGCATTCAGAGGCCATAAGGGTCAATGTCATTACGAGTCAATTGTATAAAGCACCTTTTACAATGTAATTTCTTTGCAGTGAAAAATAGCTTGTGTTGTGGGATGAAAATTGGACAAAATGATCCCAGAGAGCATATCGCTTCCATTAGGCTTATCTTCCTTCTGATGAGCACATGCCAAGTATGGTGCGTCCAGTACCAACTCCCAGCTGTCCATATCAAACTTCCAGAACACTGTGTGGGTTTAGTTGTCTCCTGAGATTTACAGTATTAATCTGTGGTCCATGTTAATCTGCGTTCTACTTTGGCATGAATGGAAAGAAACCCCCCCCATGTCATTAACCACAATTAAAGCTCTTTCGCACCAGACAGTGACTGAATCCAGGATCATTAGGACTGTCATTATCTTTCCTAGTGATGGGAGTAATATAAGACAAATGCTCCAAATATAGGCCTAGCTAAATCGTGAAGTAAAAAAAAAAAAATCAGTCTAGAAGTTAACTACACTTGCGGTTTGTTAATTGATCAGTATTGTAAGAACTTTAAGCATTTCATGCAGTAAGAACAGACACAATCAACTGAATGTCAGATGCAGAAAGTCAATAATGAAGTTATAGCATTTCAAATTAGACTGTACATTCTGTTTTGCGGACTACTGTTTCCTTGGAAGTGGGAGGGACCCCTTTTCTGAACACTGGCAAACCAGACAGTAACACTAACACCATCCACTCTCATGATTGCGGAAAACGTGAAAAGCATCTTAGACCTATAGAGCTCAAAGAGCTATGGGGTAGATTACACACATTGATTACTGTTGACAGCAGTGACGAGATAATTTTTTGGAACAATTAATTTCCTTGTCAATATGTTGCAAGTCTGTCAGCATGTCCAATACCGGCTCTGAATTCTGTTTAATCTAAAAAGCTGTGAACTTTGCAGGTCCCAAATCTGCGGCAATGCACTGGAGATGACGATGGCCGTGATAACCTTTCCTTTAGACTGGTCCCAGATCAGTTTTCTCTTTTTAGCCAACTGCTATGGTCGTTGTCAAACATGACAACATATTTGGCAATGTGACAATACAATGACCATAGGAGTTGGCAAGACTGCACAAAACGATCTGCCACCAGACTACCTCTCGACATCACTGAGGAGAATTGTTATTGTGATGATCATAAGTGATGACTGTTAATTACTGTCCTGTCAGTAGATTAAATGGTCTCCCAATACCCATTCAGATAAGGGTAGTGATTGTATTATTTTTTTGTGTAGATACAGAAGCACTCTCTTGACATGATTTTGGGAAGTTGTGTATCATAGGCTCTTTTACCCCTTAACTGAAAAGCTCCACTTTTAAATTCGGAACAGATGATCCAAGTTGGAGAGGGTCGTGACATCACAGTAAGTGATACCGGCGGTTGCTAGGAGATTAATCTTTCCCAGGTGACCTGTCCATTACTGTAGCTCCTCGCTAACGCTGCATACATTATAGCATGCACCACCAGCACTGAGGAGGCAGTAAGAGTTTAAGCCCTCAATTAACTGACTGGTAATTCCTTGGCTTCAGCTTAATTATGGGCAGATTTGGGGGTAATGTGTCACAGTAATAATATCACTTTTAGCGCTAACCAATAATATAACCGATTACTGTTCTAATTTGAGTAATAATACACTTACTGATCAAAGATAGGTTGTTGTTACTTCATTACTTTTGTTATCGTTCCCTTCCTATTGCAGTTATTGATCCAAATAAATATTTGTGATGATTATTAGTCCCTCTGTTGGAGCAATATTAACCAATCCCCCCCACCCCAGATTCTAATTGTTTTTGTCCTGAGTCTGACGTCCTCTCACCAAGTTCCTGTTTACGCACACACTATGACTAAATGCTTTAGTGAGAGATGAAAAATGGCAGAAGTGTCTAAAACATTGCATTTATCAGCGTGGAAGTTCTCCCATTACTCTGATTTGGTAGGATGACAAAATGACAAGAATATAACAGTTTAATGTCAATTGTGCCCAGTCGAGAAACAGCTCTCCACTGCTAGAAACACAACTTCCAATCTCTTGAAGCACCTGCAATAGCAACACTCCAAGACAAAACTCATAGCGATAGACTCCCGAGGCCTGACCACTGCTGCTGAAGATTACTGTAGGCCTACCTCATCCAAACAACTAAGGCTTGATTTTAATCGTTCAGGAGGAAAGGCAGTAACCCAGGGAGAGCTGAACAAGCTTATCATTAATAGGCTACTTGTGTTGGGTGTACAGGCCTACGTAATGTAACGTTGACATTGTTTACGTTGAGTGAGGACGCGCAACGTTTTAGGGTGTAATGCATAAGTAATATAATGAGTAGTGTAAATAATAACTTTTCCCAGGGAGTAAATTGATTTGTTACTGTTGAAAGCAGTAGTGCGTAATGGGTAATATATATATATATATATATATATATATATACTTTTTTTTTTTATGGAGTAATGACCCTGTTTACGGATGTTATGCTTTGAAATGTTTGTATCTTACATACTAGTTATCAACCTTGCTCTCTAGAATGGTATACTGACATGAAACAACAGGTGTATCTGTCTGTCTCTGTCTGTGTCAGCAGTCTGTCTTCTCAGATCAGCTACGGTGCTGGGCTACACCGTTACGTTGTTGGTTGTGGTATTCTCTTTACAGGTAGTTGAGTCTACTTAATACACCGTGTGGACATATAAACATACACCCCCACCTACAGTACCAGTCAAAAGTTTGTACACATTTACTCATTCAAGGGTTTTTCTTTATTTTTGTTACTATTTTCTACATTGTAGAATAACTATGAAATAACACATATGGAATCATGTAGTAACCAAAAAAGTGTTAAACAAATCAAAATATATGCTATATTTGAGATTATTCAAAGTAGCCACCCTTTGCCTTGATGACAGCTTTGCACACACTTGGCATTATCTCAACCAGCTTCACCTGGAATGCTTTTCCAACGGTCTTGAAGGAGTTCCCACATCCTGAGCACTTGTTGGCTGTTTTTCCTTCACTCTGCAGTCCAACTCATCCCAAACCATCTCAATTGGGTTGAGGTTGTGGGATTGTGGAGGCCAGGTCATCTGATGCAGCACTCAATCACTCTCCTTCTTGGTCAAAAAGCCCTTACACAGCCTGGAGGTGTGTTGGGTCAATGTCCTGTTAAAAAACTAATGATAGTCCCACTAAGCCCAAACCAGATGGGATGGCGTGTCGCTGCAGAATGCTGTGGTAGCCATGCTGATTAAGTGTGCCTAGTGTCTATTCTGCAGCCTGAAGGTATTGGCCAGTCTGACAGATTTTGGCATGATACTCGTATACTGCCCGCATGTGAGTGATGGAAGCGGGGAGAATAGTCCGCGGCTGAGGTCCTTGATGATCTTATTGGCCTTCCTGCGACACTTGGTGTTTTAGGTGTCCTGGAGGGCAGGCAGTGAGCACCCAATGTTGCGTTCGGCTGAGCGTACCACCCTCTGTAGAGCCTTTCAGTCAGTGGCGGTGGAGTTGCCGTACCAGGTTGTGATGCAGCCCGACAGTATGCTCTCGATAGTGCTTCTGTAGAACACTGTGAGGGCCCTCTAGGACAGCCCAAATTTCTTCAGCCTCCTGAGGTTGAAGAGTCGCTGTCGTGCCTTCACCACGATGTCCGTGTGGTTTGACCATTTAAGTTCACCGGAGATGTGTACGCCTAGGAACTTGAAGTTTTTGACCGTCGCAATGGTTGATGAGGATCAGGGCGTGCCCAACCTGGTTCCTCCTGAAGTCCACAATCAGCTCCTTTGTTTTGCTGACGTTGAGGGAGAGGTTGTTTACCTGCCACCACGCCTACCACCTTTGTAGACTGTCTAGTCATTGTTGGTAATCAGGCCTACTACTGTCATGTCATCAGCGAACTTGATGGAGTTGGAACTGTGTGAGGCCACGCAGTCGTGGGTATACAGGGAGTACAGGAGGGGACTGAGGGCGCACCCTTGTGGGGCCCCCGTGTTGAGGATCAGTGTGGAGGAGGTAATGTTGCCTACCTTCACCACCTGGGGGCGGCCTGTCAGGAAGTCCAGGACCCAGTTGTATAGGGAGTTCAGTCCCAGGGTCGTGAGCGTTGTGATGAGCTTAGAAGGCACTATGGAATTGAAGGTCGAGCTGTAGTCGATGAACAGCATCCACACATATGCATTCCTGTTGTCCAGGTGGGTGAGGGCAGTGCAATGGCGATTGCGTCGTCCGTGGATCTGTCAGGGCAGGAGGCAAATTGGTGAGGGTCGAGTGTGTCGGGGAGGGAGGAGGTGATGTGGTCTTTGACTAGCATCTCGAAACATTTCATGATGACGGAAGTGAGTGCTACGGGTCGGCAGTCATTCAGTTCAGTTACTTTCCTTTTCTTGGGCACGGAGATGATAGTGGACATCTTGAAGCAGGTGGGGATAACAGCCTGAGCTAGAGAGAGTGATGTCCGAAAACTTAACAACTAGCTGGTCTGCACATGCTCTGAGGGCGCGGCTAGAGATACCGTGTGGGCCGGCAGCCTTTAAAGGGTTAACATGCTTAAATTACTTGCATACGTCCTCCGTGTAGATCGTAAGCACTTAGTCCTCGTTGTCCTTATGGCATCTCCTCGGCATCTCAAGAGTTGTTTTGCTCGAAGCAGGAGAAAAAGGTGTTTAACTCATCCGGTAGGGTGACGTTGCTGTCCGTGATGTCTAGCTTTCTTTTTGTAATCCGTGATCATTAGAGAAGCTCCTGCAAGCCGACCCGCTGAATTGCTCCTCCATTTTTTCCCTATACTTGTCTCGCTATCTTAATTGATCTGCGTTTAACCATACAATTGCCCCCAGTCTCTTTGCCTTGTTTATAAGCAGCATCTCCCTCCTTCAGTTTCCCGACAAGGCTGCCATCAAACCACATTTTTTGATTCGGGTAAGTTTTAAAAGACACCGTCGGTATCACATCTATGCATTTTTTTTATGAATCCGGTTACTGAGTCGGTGTTCTCATTGATGTTATCCCCAGAGGCTCCCCGGAACATATTCCAGTCCACGTGATCAAAACAGTCTTAGAACTTGGATTCTGATTGCTCAGACCAGCGTTGTACAGACCTGACCACCGGAACTTCCCTCTTGAGTCTTTGTTTTTAGGCAGGGAAGACCAAAATGGAGTCGGGGGCAGGGGGGGAAACCAGGGCAGTGCAGTTGTCCCCCTGTATCATTATCACGACGAGAGTGTGTACATGTTTTGTTCCCATCCTCTATACAGTATTTGATACACTGCCGATTTTGCAGGTTTTCCTACTTACAAAGCATGTAGAGGTCTGTAATTTTTATCATAGGTACACTTCAACTGTGAGAGACTGAATCTAAAACAAAAATCCAGAAAATTACATTGTATGATTTTTAAGTAATTAATTTGCATTTTATTGCATGACATAAGTATTTGATCACCTACCAACCAGTAAGAATTCCGTCTCTCACAGACCTGTTAGTTTTTCTTTAAGAAGCCCTCCTGTTCTCCACTCATTACCTGTATTAACTGCACCTGTTTGAACTCGTTACCTGTATAAAAGACACCTGTCCACACACTCAATCAAACAGACTCCAACCTCTCCACAATGGCCAAGACCAGAGAGCTGTGTAAGGACATCAGGGATAAAATTGTAGACCTGCACAAGGCTGGGATGGGCTACAGGACAATAGGCAAGCAGCTTGGTGAGAAGGCAACAACTGTTGGCGCAATTATTAGAAAATGGAAGAAGTTGAAGATGATGGTCAATCACCCTCGGTCTGGAGCTCCATGCAAGATCTCCCCTTGTGGGGCATCAATGATCATGAGGAAGGTGAGGGATCAGCCCAGAACTACACGGCAGGATCTGGTCAATGACCTGAAGAGAGCTGGGACCACAGTCTCAAAGAAAACCATTAGTAACGCACTACGCCGTCATGGATTAAAATCCTGCAGCGCACGCAAGGTCCCCCTGCTCAAGCCAGCGCATGTCCAGGACCGTCTGAAGTTTGCCAATGACCATCTGGATGATCCAGAGGAGGAATGGGAGAAGGTCATGTGGTCTGATGAGACAAAGATATAGGTTTTTGGTCTAAACTCCACTCGCCGTGTTTGGAGGAAGAAGAAGGATGAGTACAACCCCAAGAACACCGTCCCAACCGTGAAACATGGAGGTGGAAACATCATTCTTTGGGGATGCTTTTCTGCAAAGGGGACAGGACGACTGCACCGTATTGAGGGGAGGATGGATGGGGCCATGTATCGCGAGATCTTGGCCAACAACCTCCTTCCTTCAGTAAGAGCATTGAAAGATGGGTCGTGGCTGGGTCTTCCAGCATGACAACGTCCCGAAACACACAGCCAGGGCAACTAAGGAGTGGCTCCGTAAGAAGCATCTCAAGGTTCTGGAGTGGCCTAGCCAGTCTCCAGACCTGAACCCAATAGAAAATCTTTGGAGGGAGCTGAAAGTCCGTATTGCCCAGCGACAGCCCCGAAACTTGAAGGATCTGGAGAAGGTCTGTATAAAGGAGTGGGCCAAAACCCCTGCTGCAGTGTGTGCAAACCTGGTCAAGACCTAAAGGAAACGTATGATCTCTGTAATTGCAAACAAAGGTTTCTGTACCAAATATTAAGTTCTGCTTTTCTGATGTATGAAATACTTATGTCATGCAATAAAATGCAAATTAATTACTTAAAAATCATACAATGTGATTTTCATGCTTTGTAAGTAGGAAAACCTGCAAAATCGGCAGTGTATCAAATACTTGTTCTCCCCACTGTAGATGTTAGTGAGTTGTGTGAGCTTTTGCTACACAACCGTTTTTTACTGTCTTCAAACCATCTTCATCCATCTTCCTCACTCCAATACTTTCTCTGTCCCACAGTCATGTATTTGTAGTGAGGATACAAGTCCAGGGCTATTTTCAAGCCTCATTCATTCTTGGTGCGAACATTTTTGCTGGATATTGATTGCCATTTATCATCAATCCACTCTGCATGGATTATTGAAACGTACAGTGCATTCGGAAAGTATTCAGACCCCTTGACTTTTTCCACATTTTGTTACGTTACATCTTTATTCTAAAATATATTTTAAAAAATTATTCCCCTCATCAATCGACACACAATACCCTATAATGACAAAGCGAAAACAGGTTTTTATAAATTTTTGCAAGTTTATAAAAAAAATAAACATTTACATAAGGATTCAGACCCT
Organism: Coregonus lavaretus; assembly: GCF_964263955.1. Lineage (NCBI taxonomy): Eukaryota > Metazoa > Chordata > Actinopteri > Salmoniformes > Salmonidae > Coregonus > Coregonus lavaretus. The sequence continues at coordinate 42,462,134 of NC_140010.1, read as the reverse complement.
TTGCTATGAGACTCGAAATTGAGCTCAGGTGCATCCTGTTTCCATTGATCATCCTTGAGATGTTTCTACAACTTGATTGGAGTCCACCTGTGGTAAATTCAATTGGTTGGACATGATTTGGAAAGGCACACACCTGTCTATATAAGGTCCCACAGTTGACAGTTCATGTCAGAGCCAAAACCAGGCCATGAGGTTGAAGGAATTGTCCATAGAGCTCCGACAGGATTGTGTCTCTTCATATATTTTGCATCTTCTGTTAATCTCACTGCCAAGCCTATACAACATCGGGCTTAGACTACGTTGACATCTTTAATAGCTGCAGTGTCCACAATGATTCAGGCTGTGCGGTGACCAATATTACTGATAGGTTGACCTCACTGGTCGGCCTTAGAAGCTCACCTAACTGATCAGCCTTAGAAGCTCACCTAACTGATCAGCCTCAGGTTGACAATTGCACTCACATGCTTGCCATCCTCATCTAATACCTAACAATGGGAATTTGTTGTATATATTGTCTGCCATCCACTCACCCTGCTCTCCCCTTCCCCTCCAGAAATACAGGCACCACGATGAGGACACATCCCCCCAGGAGCAGAGCTCCCCCCAGCTCACTGACGAGGGCCCCGGCCCCGAGCTGGTCCAGGTGGCCGAGAAGAACCTTTCCCAGATCGAGAATGTCCACGGCTACGTGTCCCACGCGCACATCTCACCCATGAAGGTAGGACGGACGGACACACGCACACACACACACTCTCATTCCCACACTTGTTTATTTATTTTTCATTCCTATTCACAAACAGAATCTCACGTACATTAAATGTGCTCTCATACAAAGGGAGGATGGGAGAGAATTCTATCATACAGTACGTTCCCCTGTTGCCCATATTGCCCTCATGCGCTGATTTTAGAAACTGTGCACAAGAGTCACAATCACACATAGTGCCTTGCAAAAGTATTCAGACCCATTGGATTTTGTCACATTTTGTGTTACAGAGTGGGATTCAAATGTATTTAATTGTCATTTTGTGTCAACAATCTACACAAACTGTTAGTGGAAGAATTTTTTAAATATTTTTTTAAAGATTAAGACTTATTAAATAACTAAAATGTAGTCGTTGCATAAGTATAGCTCTCTGAGTCAATAAATGTTAGAAACACCTTTGACATCGATTACAGCTGTGAGTGTTCTTGGGTAAGTCTAACGGCACAACACGTCACTACCTGTGGAACGAAGGAGAGTTCGGTTTGTTGTTTTGAAAAGGTTAGAAAGTCTATTGAAAAGTTTAGTTACTTTGAGTCCCGTGACGAGGTTGGCATCAGTTGCTGGAACCGCTACTATCTGTCCAGTGATCCTGCCGACCAAGGCCGGGTCTGAGGAGTTGCTTGGCTTAGCAGCTAGCCTTGCTGCTAGCTAGCTGCCTATCAAGTTAGCAGGGTTTTCTTGAGGGCTTTAAAAATACAAATAAAGCAACACCTGACGGCACAATGCCTCTCCCCCATGTTACCTACTTGTACGTTTTGAGAATGACACAAGTATTGGTCTTCACAAAGTTCGCTGTTTCAGTGTTATGAGATATTTTTGTCAGATGTTACTATGTTATACTGAAGTATAATTACAAGCATTCCATAAGTGTCAAAGGCTTTTATTGACAATTACATTAAGTTTATGCAGTCAATATTTGCAGTGTTGACCCTTCTTTTTCAAGACCTCTGCAATCCGCCCTGGCATGCTGTCAATTAACTTCTGGGCCACATCCTGACTGATGGCAGCCCATTCTTGCATAATCAATGCTTGGAGTCTGTCAGAAGTTGTGGGTTTTTGTTTGTCCACCCGCCTCTTGAGGATCGACCACAAGTTCTCAATAGGATTAAGGTCTGGGGAGTTTCCTGGCTATGGACCAAAAATGTCGATGTTTTGTTCCCCGAGCCACTTAGTTATCACTTTTGCCTTACGGCAAGGTGCTCTATCATGCTGGAAAAGGCATTGTTCGTCACCAAACTGTTATTGGATGGTTGGGAGAAGTTGCTCTCGGAGGATGTGTTGGTACCATTCTTTATTCATGGCTGTGTTCTTAGGCAAAATTGTGAGTGAGCCCACTCCCTTGGCTGAGAAGCAACCCCACACATGACTGGTCTCAGGATGCTTTACTGTTGGCATGACACAGGACTGATGGTAGCGCTCACCTTGTCTTTTCCGGACAAGGTGTTTTCCGGATGCCCCAAACAATCGGAAAGGGGATTCATCAGAGAAAATGACTTTACCCCAGTCCTCAGCAGTCCAATCCCTGTACCTTTTGCAGATTATCAGTCTGTCCCTGATGTTTTTCCTGGAGAGAAGTGGCTTCTTTGCTGCCCTTCTTGACACCAGGCCATCCTCCAAAAGTCTTTGCCTCACTGTGCGTGCAGATGCACTCACACCTGCCTGCTGCCATTCCTGAGCAAGCTCTGCACTGGTGGTGCCCCCATCCCACAGCTGAATCAACTTTAGGAGATGGTCCTGGCGCTTTCTAGACTTTCTTGGGCGCCCTGACGCCTTCTTCACAACAATTGAACCTCTCTCCTTGAAGTTCTTGATGATCCGATAAATGGTTGATTTAGGTGCAATCTTACTAGCAGCAATATCCTTGCCTGTGAAGCCCTTTTTGTCCAAAGCAATGATGACGGCACGTGTTTCCTCGCAGGTGACCATGGTTAACAGAGGAAGAACAGTGATTTCAAGCACCACACTCCTTTTAAAGCTTCCAGTCTGTTATTCTTGTCCTCATCAACACTCTCACCTGTGTTAATGAGAGAATCACTGACATGATGTCAGCTGGTCCTTTTGTGGCAGGGCTGAAATGCAGTGGAAATGTTTTTTTGGGGGGGACTCTCCCTTAAGTTCATTTTCATGGCAAAGGGGGACTTTGCAATTAATTACAATTCATCTGATCACTCTTCATGACATTCTGGAGTATGTGCAAATTGCCATCATCAAAACTGAGGCAGCAGACTTTGTGAAAATTAGTATTTGTGTCATTCTCAAAACTTTTGACCAGGACTGTATGTTCTGACATGTATGTGTAACTGATAGATGCACACACACACTACATTTGAATGTTTTTAAATGTACAGTACCAACAGTACCGGTCAAAAGTCATCTGATGCAGCACTCCATCACTCTCATTCTTGGTAAAATGTTTTTGCGTCTTTTAATTTCCTTTTTTTTTTTTTTTTTTTTTACAACCGCTTCAAACAGCTAAAAAAGCAACATTTTTGGTTATTGAAATTATATTTCACAGGAGTTTAGATGGTACAATGATTCTCTACACTGGATTGTTTTGTCACATAAACGGAAATTCAGCAAACAATTAGAATTTTAGCAAACAGGAAATGGTTGAGCGATTTTCTGAATATTGCACCTTTAAGCCAAATTTAACTTCTGAACTAATCTAGGGTTGCCTAAACAAAGGGGCTGAATACTTATGCAATGGCTGTTTAGTTATGAATTCTTTATCTTTATTTTATTTTTTACTTTGACATTCGAGTATTTTGAGTAGATTGTTGATAAAAAATGACATCTGTTTTAATCCAACTTTGTAACACAATAAAATGTGAAGAAATCCATGGGGTCTGAATACTTTTGCAAGACACTGTACATGTACTCATACATACCTGTCTTCGCTCATGTTCACGTGAGATTCCCCTGCAGTGCATCAACCAGACGGACATAGTCCAACTTCCTAAAACTCAGTTCTAAATTGCAACATATTCAAAATATGTTCAAACTATGTTGATCTCATCGACTATCAACCCTTGCATCCATAGCGCCATTCATGAATTTGAGTTACATTTCCCCAGACCAGTCCCTCAGCTTTATACCAAACCAAGTTGATGGGGCTGCCGTTGGGCAGAAACACACTCACAATTATGGCTTTAAAAGCTAACATTCTTCACTTATTCTGTTTAGACTTTATATTTATGGCAAAAGGCAATATGTGACCGACCGGCTCGATTCTATCTTATGTAGCAACATTTGAAATTGTGTTTTTACATTGGATAAAAGTAGAGACTCAGAGCTAGAAAATGGTATATCATACACTACTGTTGAGGAACAATGGGAAAGTAATTCTGCTTTGAAAGTTGATAAACTTGTAACCCGCCTTTTGAGAAAATGGCCCTTGAATGTTTTGGTACACCTACTGGAGAGCTCTTCTTTGTCTTCTCCCATTCAGCATCGTTCACAACCTCTTAAGCCTTAGCTCCACCCATCTCTTTAAGTATTCACATGTGAGGCCATGTACTAAACAAACAAAGATTTCAAGACTAAAGGCTGGTTTATACTACGTCTATCGACAGTTGTCGCAGTGACATCATGAACATTCTATTGCCATCTGACATCAAACGTCATTGTCGTTATGAAAAAGTATCAACACAAAAACTACAGGCTGCATGACATAAGCAGCCTGGTGGTCCAAAATAGCATAACTAGTGTATTTTAACACCAATAAACCCAACCGTTTTTTTAATGAATTTAGTATATGTCAATCTAACAAACCAGGCAACTAAAAGCAACTTTCTAAACAATGTTTTTGTTAGTTTCTAGCTTTTTAGCTAGCTAGCTAATGTTACGTTAGCTGGCTAGCCAGTTCAAATAAAGACCATATCGCTGACAATGTCTTCACTTTAGCTCATTTGTCTTCATTATTACAGGAATATAAACTCACAACGAGATCGTTATTTACAAGTTAATGGCGAGCCAATTACAGAAAATAGAAGAAGAGAGAATTTTAGAACTTGGACACTGTCTCGTTGACCTAACGTTATATCCTAATTTGACTTTGGTGCAGGTCATGTTCTTCACATTACCGTCTCTGGTAAACACATACTATATCAAATAAAATCGGTTTATTTGTCACATGCACAGGATACAGAAGGTGTAGTGAAATGGTTACTTGCATAGTGGAGTCTTTTTTGTTTATACATGTAGCTAGCTAGCTAAACAATGAACCATAATCCCAACTCATAATGGTACTACCCTGCATGAATCTGCAGGTAGCTAACCAACCAGGTTCATTGCTAACATTAGGCTATAACTAGCAATGCAAATGGCTCTGAGATATGAATAATATTACTACACATATCATACATGTAACGTTAGTTAGCGAGCCAGCCAGCTAACGTTAGCTAGCTAGCTAACAGTATGCTTTAACTTTAAATGAAAACAACTTTCTGACAGAAATGTATAATACCAATATGTAGCTAGCTAGACTATCTTACCCGTATACATGGATGGACGCTTCTCCCTCTGTCATGGATGCCATGGTTGCCCTTAGTTTGAAGATGTAATCTCCTTAGCTATCATACTCTAATTCCACCGGGAATTCCACTGATTTCAAAACTCTGTCCTCCAGAAAGTGGAGAGCAACACGTTTGCAGTTCTACTACGTGATATCTTAAAAAAAAAAAGCTGCATTGGAAAGGATTACCTTCACATACTAACCAGCTCATGTTATAAACAGAAGCATGCTACATGGCAGACCAATACGAACTCATCTCTCGGCATGTCCAACCCACCTATTATCTCAGCCAATCATGGCTAGCGGGAAGATTCCAGTCTTTGTCTGTGGCTAAACCAACTAGGCTCGTAATTTAATAATTGTATTCATATTTACAGATGGCATACACGTTTGTTATTAAAGCACATGAAAGTTCACATGTTCCAGAAGGCATTTCTGCCAAAAAACTAATTTTGATAAAAATAAAAACAAAGTTTACTCCTGTGAAGTAGTGACGCGTGACATACGCTTAGTTTTCTGAAACAAGTCACATATTGCATCCAAGTTGAGCAAAATCACAAGAAAAACGATACAAAAGTTTAAAAGTTAATTGTCCGTTAGATTATAGTTTGTACCTCGTCACGTATTTGGGTACGTGTCTTCAGCTCCTACCTTATGCATTGACATTGAAAAATGTTAACTGAAGCATCAAACTATGAGTTTCGGCATAATTTACCCAATTCCAGCCATATAGCTGTCTCCAGTTCATCTCAGTGAGGATTCCTGCTGTTTTAGTTATTGCTGTAGCATCTATTGACATTATTTATTGACGTGTCCTTTTTTGTAGCTCTAGGTTTGCCCTTGCCTAGCATAAGTTGCAGTAGTGCCTATGCCTGTAAGGTTCAGCGTCTGCTGTGTGTGTTTTAGTGTAGAGTCTCTTTGTAATGTTTATCGCCATAATTTGGAGCAGGACTTAGAGCTGGAGGTGCAATGGCTGCTTGATGGCATCATAAGCCTGTAAGCCTATAACAGTGATACTATATAATGTCAGGACATTGTTTCTCAGTTTATCTTAACGTACCAGGTAGCTCAACGGTAGCATGATTTACTGTTGTATGCCCCTGGTCCCCTTAGGCACTTACAGCAGATCTGAAAGGATTGGATAGGTATAAGCAAGTATGGCAAAAAAAAAGACTTAATCTGTAAGAGGGCCGCGTGCAACTCCTACCATATTGCTTATACCTATATCATTCTTTCAAATCTACATGAAGTGAATGGATAAGACAATGGGTTGTTTCTGGACTGGGCCATAGTCCCTCTACCTGCTTGTTGATGGCTCTTTGCTGCCATCCAGAGATCAAATCAAGCCATTTACATTGTTTCCACCATATAGTCATCTATTGAATTGTTTGCACATTTTCTGCCTCCAGTTTAAAGCTTTGATCGTTGTTTTATGGTCCCGTTTCTTGCTCATAAGACGGTCTTAAATTGAGATCATACAGATGAAATGTTAACCATGCATCTTATCATACATTGCATTGTCCTCTCCTGTTGGCTGAGCTAGTGGCGGCGACAGTGAAGTCATTTTGTCATAAACATGCATAGCCTGGTCAGAAATTATGGCAGGTGTCATGCCATGTTTTAATGACCCATTGTGGGAAAAAAACGTGTCCATTCCTTTAAACACACCTTTGTTAACACTCTTGGGTATTTTTTCAATGTACTGTTGTTGTTAAGATGGTTCAATGTTTTGTTTAGAGGACAAAGGAGTTAAAAAGTGACTTGATGTTTTGTGTAGAGCTCAACAGCTCTCCTAAGCCGTTTCTTGTAACCTGTACATTGTCTAAAGTTAATAATGGTACAATCAATTATGGTTCTGGAGAGCTTATGGGTTAACCAGTCTTTCTTCTTGCCCTGTTCTGACTGAGTTAATTAAGTAGACTAATTGCTTCAAGTTCAATCGGTCTTGCCCGAGTGCTCAACATACAGTGCATTTGGAAAGTATTCAGACCCCTTCACTTTTTCCACGTTTTGTTACATTACAGCCTTATTCTAAAATATATTAAATTGTTTTTTCCCCCTCATCAATCTACACACAATACACCATAATGACAGAGCAAAAACAGGTTTTTATACATGTTTGCAATTGTATAAACAATACAAAACTTAAATATACATTTACATAAGTATTCAGACCCTTTACTCAGTACTTTGTTGAAGAACCTTTGGCAGCGATTACAGCATCGATTCTTCTTGGATATGACACTACAAGCTTGGCACACCTGTATTTGGGGAGTTTCTCCAATTCTTCTCTGCAGATTCTCTCAAGCTCTGTCAGGTTGGATGGCTATTTTCAGGTCTCTCCAGAGATGTTCGATCAGGTTCAAGTCCGGGCTTTAGATGGGCCACTCAAGGATATTCAGAAACTTGTCCCGAAGCCACTCCTGCGTTGTTTTGGCTGTGTGCTTAGGGTCGTTGTCCTGGCTGTGTGCTTAGGGTCGTTGGAAGGTGAACCTTCGCCCTAGTCCAAGGTCCTGAGCACTCTGGAGCAGGTTTTCATCAAGGATCTCTCTGTACTTTGCTCCTTTCATCTTTCCCTCGATCCTGACTAGTCTCCCAGTCCCTTCTGCTGAAAAACATCCCCACAGCATGATGCTGCCACCACCATGCTTCACCGTAGGGATGGTATTGGCCAGGTGATGAGCGGTACCTGGTTTCCTCCATTCAGGCCAAAGAGTTCAATCTTTGTATCATCAGACCAGAGAATCTTGTTTCTCATGGTCTGAGAGTCCTTTACGTGCCTTTTGGCAAACTACAAGTGGGCTGTCATGTGCCTTTTACTGATGAGTGGCTTCTGTCTGGCCACTCTACAATAAAGGCCTGATTGCAGAGATGGTTGTCCTTCTGGAAGGTTCTTCCATCTCCACTGAGGAACTCTGGAGTTCTTGGTCACCTCCCTGACCAAGGCCCTTCTCCCCCGATTCCTCAGTCTGGCTGGGCGGCCAGCTCTAGGAGGATTCTTGGTGGTTCCAAACTTCTTCCATTTAAGAATGATGAAGGCCACTGTGTTCTTCAATGCTGCAGAAATGTGTTGGTACCCTTCCCCAGATATGTGCCTCGACACAATCCTGTTTTTTAGCTCTGACATGCACTGTCAACTGTGGGACCTTATATAGACAGGTGTGTGCCTTTCCAAATCATGTCCAATCAATTGAATTTATCACAAGTGGACTCCAATCAAGTTGTAGAAACATCTCAAGGATGATCAATGGAAATAAGATTTACCTGAGCTCAATTTCGAGTCTCATAGCAAAGGGTCTGAATTCTTATGTATATAAGGTATTTCCGTTTTTTGTTTTTAATACATTTGCAAACATTTCTAAAAACCTGTTTTCGCTTGGAAATGATCGGTATTGTGTGTAGTTTGAGGTAAAAAAACAAAAATTGTATCAATTTTAGAATAAGGCTGTAACGTAACAAAATGTGGAAAACGTGAAGGTCTGAATACTTTCCAAATGCACTCTATGACTCAGTTGCTAGTTATTGGAAATCCACTACAAGAAACTTCAGACCCAGTAGCTCTCCCAGGATGATGCTATGCTAGGTGCTCTGTGTTCGCAGACATCCCATCATATTTCTTTCCCTTACCCCCCCCCCTCTTTTCTTACCATCTCTTCTACTTTCTTTCTCCTCACATCTTTTCCCTCCATGTCCCTGTTTCGCTCTGCAGTTTATTTTTATGTATTGCTCCCCCCGTCTCTGTCCATCCCCTCTTGCTTTCTCTTCTGGCCTGTTATTGTACTGTATGGTAACCCTTTGAGTTCCATGCCCCTCCCTCCTCCCTCTGTAGGTAGCTTCTCTGGAATGCATCTTTGACGGGCCGTCCACTTTAGGGCAGCAGGAGCTCCCTCCCCCCTTGCCCACCGCCCCATACTCCCAAAGCCATGAGGCATCCCTCCTTCCCACCTGCTCCTCCTCAACCACCTACCCCCAAAGCCAGGCGCCGTTCCAGGTAACCCATCTTCTCCCAGCTTCGCCCTTAGATGCTCCGCTGTCTTTTGAGGTAGAGCTATGAGTTGCGGTTGGCGTCATGCTCATCAGCTTTTTATTAGTATGGCTGACATTTTGCACAATCAGTCTTTTGACTGGACAAACTTGCCAACCACCAACATCGAGAGGCTTTTTGTTTGTGTTGCAACGCAAGGTGACCGACTCCGTACTGTGAATGAGCTTCCCAGACAACGTCTGTACACCTTTTCTTTAAGTAGAGCATGGCTGTGCTCCAATTAAGATACATTTTCAGATCAAATGGCAAACAATGCACTTTGTACTAAAGCTGAGCCAGCATGCTTATGCCATATAATCTTCTGGGTATTGCTAATGTCTGCGCAGGCTTGAGCATGTTTTTGTGACCTCAGTCTTTTCCTGCCGGATTCCTTGATTGTTATCAATATATTTTTTATCATCTCAATTGTAAAAAAAAAAAGAGCATTTTGTGAAAATAGAATTGACCCTCCCGACCTTGACGAAAACTGCTGCCTATCCTGGCCATGTTCACGCCACATTCACTGACACTTATTTGAAGAAAAATACTTTATTAATCCATGCGAGACGGAAATTCTTCTGATCTTCCCCTTAAAATGAGCTTTTCAGGCTGTTGCAATTTAGGCTACAGTTGACTCCGCTTGTCATGAAATGAGAGGTGATTGAACTTCATAGGTGAGTGGATAGAATGTGCAAGGGGTAATGCGACTGCCAAGCCAAATAGATGTATCCTCTGCTCAAGTCCTTTCTACACAAGCACACCATATAATACAGAGACATGGCACATAGGTAATTGAATATATTTTGCCTGTTTTATATAGCATTAGAAAATATGATTCACCTCCATTCTCTTGAATATATATTTAGATTTGTCTATAGGCCATACATCCCTTTAGCCAATACCCAATAAACGTGTGTGTGCATATGCTCGTACTTTGATAATGAGGACTGTAATGCCGGCAGGTGGTTATACGCCGAGAAACCCTGGCAATGCAATTTCCCATCCCTCTATCTATTGTTCTCTCACAATTCATCTACGGCAGCACCGCGAGCTGCCCTTTCCCCGTCAGTGACGTCAGTGGCCGCTATCTTCGCTGCTGATAACAGAAATGAATGGAATTGCACGTCCCGGAAAGACACTGAAAGCAGAGAAAAGTGATGGCACAGCGGAGGAGAGTAGAAGAGGGCGTACTGTACGTCTGTTTCTCTCCCTCCCTCCCTCTCTAGCTCAAGTAGCGCCATGGCAACACAGGAGATGAATGCCGATGCGGACCAAAGAAAAACTGACACTAAGAAAATGGAGGTCCTTGGATGAGCTATTGAAGGAGAAGAAAAAGGGAGGGGGAGAGAGTGCTTAACCTATGAAAGAACAAGGACATATTTAGTGAGGCTTTCTATTACAGAAGGAAAGTGGGATAGACCGAGTGCAGCTTCCATCTCACCCCTGAGATTTAATATCTCTATTCATTTAGCATTCAGTGGTATCCAAAGTGAACTGTCATTTTTTATTAGTAAAAACACTATCGCCATTTCTTCACATCCTTAGTTGTTATTTGAACACTGGAGTGACTGTTGCACGTACTTTCCATTCCACACCAGGGTTATGTGAGTCAAATACGAAACAATGCCAAAAGAAAACCCATGCATGTCAATATCTTGCACTGTTGCAATAGGCCACTGTAAGCGTTGGCAATGTGGCGAAGACTTCTGAATCTGGACTATTGACGTTAATGCTTTCTTGGATGAGACTCCTGAGAAATCTCCGGAGCATTCTGCTCCCCTTGTGGTGGAATGCAGGGCTCCATACTGCCAACCCATTCCCATCCCTCCCCCCTCTTCCCAGTCCATCACTGGAGTGTTAAGTCAGCTTTCTCCAAATGTGAGCTTCCCCTGCTGACTCATTTTTAGAATGTGAACAGAAGGAAGAGAACGACATCGAACATATCTGGATCTGACCAAGCATCAACCAGTTGAAATTGTGAGGGAGGGTGGGAGACTGAAGAGAGGGAGGGAATTGAAGAGAGAGGAAAGGTGGGGGGGAAGAGGTTAATATAGCAGCATTTCAGAGATGGAGATTTTGACACAGCTGTCTTTCTAGCTCACTCTCTCACACACACACACACACACACAACCCTTTCTCTCTCTCTCGCCGTCTCCCATCCCCTGCACCAGTCTGACATTCTCTGTGCACCAGGACAGACACTCGTCTCATCAGACGAACATGCTGCGCTATCCTTCATCACAGGTTAATCCGCCCCGAGAGGGTGATTTGTCTCTCCCGTCACGTCCAGAGCCTGCTTTCTAATGAGGACGACTGCGCAAACTTACTTGCCCACTAAAGAGCGAGCGAAAGCGAGAAACAGCCTCTCAGCTCCTCTGGACTCCCTCAGACCCTCTCGTCTGTGGGGTAAAAAGGTGAAGTCCATACGTCCGTCCTATTGCGACCTCCGTCAAGAATCCAACTCTTGCTTTCTCCAGCAGCCACCGACGCTGCCTCTGCAGCCTCAGTTGTGTTTGTGAGTGAGAGGGGGAAGAGGAGAGAGCGGGAGGGTGGGGCGGATGACACGAGCTAGAGTGAAGCTGGAGTGAAGCCCCCCCTCCCACATTCCTCCTGTCCTCTCCCCTCCAACCACCACCACCCCTAAGCCTGCAACACCGGTAGCAGCGTCGACACAGCACCTACACACAACAGCAGCAGCGGCAGAGCAGCGGCAGCAAGCAACAGCATGCTCAACTCGGTGTGGTACGCCAAAAAGATGGGCCGCCGCATCATGGGCACCCTGCGGAGGACCAAGAGGCTGCACCAGCGCCTGCTGGTAGGTCCAGCCTCCCTCCGAATGCTTTGCTGGGCTGCGTGAGTCATTGCATACGACGCATTAGGGAGGGAAAACAAAACCGGTGTGTGTGGTGTACGCTACACTGCCCTACTCTCATGGCATATTCAGTTTTCCCAGCTTAGGCCATTTAGCTTGATTAATTGGAAGTTTGAAAGAAGGTTGAGGACAGCAGCTTAATTCCCTTTGATAATGTTTATCGCTGATGCGGTACACATTTAGATTGATGTTGACCTAGGGGGCTCTGTGGGTGCGCTTGTGTATGTTTGTTAGGATGTCGTGTAGTACATCCGGTGCCTGTTTCTGTTTTGTTGCTGCTTTGGGCAGCGAGTTGAAATTGATGTCTCCTCTGACGCGGAATAGAAGATACACTGAGGTGTATGTATGCTCACTGAGCTTTGATGTGAAAAAAGGACTGAACAAGGTCTAGTTGAGAGCTAATGCTGCGTCATGTGTAATTGGACACATCATATAGGTGGGTCATTCTCACTAAACTGACATTTCAGCCAAAAATTATCTTGGATCACTGAGATTAGGATATGTACTTATCTATTTTATAATTAATATTTTGGGATCAGATATTATGCATTTTTCCACAATTACAAAAAATTTTAATATACATTTAAAATGTTTTTAACATTGCTCCCTTAATGAAAAGGCCTTCGTTAAACATAACACTGAAAATATAAAAAATTTAATTATAAAATGATGATGAAATTAAATCGGACTTTTCCTAATTGTAGCTTTTTAGACATTTCGGTATTGAGAAGGCCAATTGGGGTAAAGGAATGTTTGAGAATAAGAACCTCATTCTGAAGACTACTCCTCTAGATGATGCATCATGGGGGAATACAATTTTACAGGAACTTGAAAAAGTGTTATGTAATTAGACACGTCCACAGACACTGTTTTTATGTAATACATATTATAGTTTAATGTAAACATCAACTAGTATACCTCCTATGATTTATGGACAAACTACAGCAACCAAGGTAATGTGATAAGGGCGCAGAGTTCATTGGCAGCTTAACTCTCGACTCCTTTCAGAGTCACATTGTCTTTTTACCCCCAGAGGGTCCAAGTACCCAGCTTACCCATTGGAGGTTGGAACAGTAGAGGACAGATTAAATTCCGTTTTTCTTTATATACAGATTTTCATTCCAATGCCTTGGCACATCCTAGTGCACACTCATTCATACAATTGTGTTGAGGATGTTTAAATGAAGCATAATGACTGAGAGACCCACACATAGTTTGTAGTGAATTGTTGAAAACCTGCAGTAACACATAGATAGTTGAGGGCTGATGTTGGGAACCCCTGCAGTAGCACATGCCTTTCCCAGTGTTGCCTAGCAACCTCCAGGCTCCTGACACGCAGCACTCCTCCCTATTTACTGCATCTAAAACAGGGACCCTGCCCGCCCTAGCCAATATCTCTCTCACACACACACACACACACACAGCACATTTCAGAGGTCTGCCATCTGAAAGGTTTTCTGCTTGAGCCTCATCACCAATCACCGTTTGTTGATATTTGGATAATGGACAAATGGAACCTGTTCAAATTCTTTATCTGAATACTGTTCGGGCACATATATCCAATTCATGTCAGGCGCCAGTGCAACGTCCAAATTCACCTTTCACTAATTACTCTTTAGAATGGCCTATTCGAAGAACTATAATTTGGACGTGTGCAAGAAGCATTACAGGTATTTAAAAAAAAAAGTGATAAGATAGTGCATTGCTTTTATGGATTTTGTGTGCTCATCTGTAGCTTATATAAAAGGGGTGGCTCGTCTTGTTCTCCCTTCTGTCAATATTAATGGATCAGGTGCACCATACAAACCAAATCGCATATGTATTGACTTGAACAGTGTATGAAGCAATTATTTATATTTACACTAGATAACTGACAGGGGGCGCTGTTTTGAAGTCACCGCACCTCCACTTGGCACTCCCCCACCATTGTAAAACATTTTGGGAAGCTATAGATATGTATTTATTAATGTCTACATTTATTCTATAACAGACACCTTAATGCATACTTTTAAATTGTATGAGCAACATAAACATTATCAAAATATATTTAAAATAATTTCTTAAAGTATACTTTTTAGAAAGTTATAATTACAATAACAACAAAATATAAATATATGTATATCTCAGCAAAAAAAGAAATGTCCTCTCACTGTCAACTGCGTTTATTTTCAGCAAACTTAACGTGTGAATTTACCAGTTCTTGCTGTGAGATGTTACCCCACTCTTCCACCAAGGCACCTGCAAGTTCCCAGACATTTCTGGGGGGGAATGGCCCTAGCCCTCACCCTCCGACCCAACAGGTCCCAGACGTGCTCAATGGGATTGAGATCCGGGCTCTTCGCTGGCCATGGCAGAACACTGACATTCCTTTCTTGCATGAAATCACACACAGAACGAGCAGTATGGCTGGTGGCATTGTCATGCTGGAGGGTCATGTCAGGATGAGCCTGCAGGAAGGGTACCACATGAGGGAGGAGGATGTCTTCCCTGTAACGCACAGCGTGAGATTGCCTGCAATGACAACAAGCTCAGTCTGTTGATGCTGTGACACACCGCCCCAGACCATGACGGACCCTCCACCTCCAAATCGATCCCGCTCCAGAGTACAGGCCTCGGTGTAATGCTCATTCCTTCGACGATAAACATGAATCCAACCATCACCCCTGGTGAGACAAAACCGCGGCTCGTCAGTGAAGAGCACTTTTTGCCAGTCCTCTCTGGTTCAGCGACGGTGGGTTTGCCCATAGGCGACGTTGTTGCCGGTGATGTCTGGTGAGGACTTGCCTTACAACAGGCCTACAAGCCCTCAGTCCAGCCTCTCTCAGCCTATTGCGGACAGTCTGAGCACTGATGGAGGGATTGTGCGTTCCTGATGTAACTCGGGCAGTTGTTGTTGCCATCCTGTACCTGTCTTGCAGGTGTGATGTTCGGATGTACCGATCCTGTGCAGGTGTTGTTACACGTGGTCTGCCACTGCGAGGACGATCAGCTGTCCGTCATGTCTCCCTGTAGCGCTGTCTTAGGCGTCTCACAGTACGGACATTGCAATTTATTTCCCTGGCCACATATGCAGTCCTCATGTCTCCTTGCAGCATGCCTAAGGCACGTTCACGCAGATGAGCAGGGACCCTGGGCATCTTTCTTTTGGTGTTTTTCAGAGTCAGTAGAAAGGCCTCTTTATCCTAAGTTTTCATAACTGTGACCTTAATTGCCTACCGTCTGTAAGCTGTTAGTGTCTTAATGACCATTCCACAGGTGCATGTTCATTAATTGTTTATTGTTCGTTGAACAAGCATGGGAAACAGTGTTTAAACCCTTTACAATGAAGATTTGTGAAGTTATTTGGATTTTATTATCTTTGAAAGACAGGGTCCTGAAAAAGGGACGTTTCTTTTTTTGCTATGTGTGTGTGTGTGTGTGTGTGTGTGTGTGTGTGTGTGTGTGTGTGTGTATATGTATATGTATATATATGTATATGTGTATATATATATATATATATATATATATATATATATCCTTGAATGAGTAGGTGTGTCCAAACTTTTGACTGGTACTGTATATATTTTACATTTTGTCCTTGAATCATTTAATTGAAATACTGTAGAATTCTATTCAGTCCTATGGAGGACTACTTCTTCTGGGGAGTGCCAATATGGCCGACCTGTAGCTTCAAAGCCTTTCATTGGCCAATACATAGCATCAGCAATCCAGAGTTTATATACATCATTGGTACAAACTTTGTGTACAGTGGTGCTTCTTCCAATATTTGAAGGATATTGAAATTCAATAACATGTCTGTGGGTGTTGGGAATTTCTCATTTACTTATTGAAGCCACTGTCTGTAAGGTGTGCTTACCATCAGTGGGCCACCAACCAACCAACACCTATGGATCAAATGCATCCAATTGCATTTTTGGTATGTAAAAGCAATTTCAGTGTTATAGCTATAGCTAGTGCTCAAGGAATCTAGTACCGGGTCGGACCCCACTTTGCCTCCAGAACAGCCTGGATTCTTTGAGGCATTGATTCTACAAGGTGTCGGAAACGTTCCACAGGGATGTTGGTCAATGCTGACGCGATGGCATCACACAGTTCCTGCTTATTGGACAGCGGTACATTCATGTTGCAAACAGCCCATTCCATCTGATCCCAAAGATGCTCTATTGGGTTGAGGTCGGGGGACTGCACAGGCCACTCAAGTAAACCGAGCTCGCTCTCATGTTCCTGGAACCATGTTGAGATAATACGTGCTTTGTGACATGGCACATTATTCTGCTGGAAGTATCCATGTGACGAAGGGAAAACTGTAGCCATGAAGGAATGCACCTGGTCAGCAACAATGTTCAGATATGCTGTGGATTCAAACGTTGCTCAATTGGTATCAAGGGACCTAACGTGTGCCAGGAAAACATTCCCCACAGCCTCACGCCACCAGCCTGTACCGTTGACACCAGGCAGGATGGGGCCATGGACTGATGCTGCTTATGCCAAATCCTGACTGCCATCAGCATGATGCAACAGGAACTGGGATTCGTTGGACCAGGCAATGTCTTTCCACTCCTCAATTGTCCAGTTTTGATGTTGGCGTGCCCAATGGAGCCGCTTCTTCTTGTTTTTAGCTGATAGGTATGGTGCCTGGTGTGGTGGTCTGCTGCAATAGCCCATCCGTGACAAGGACTGACGAGTTGTGCGTTCCGAGATGCCGTTCTGCACACCACTGTTGTACTGCACAGTTATTTGCCTGTTTGTGGCCCCATTGTTAGCTTGCACGATTCTTATCATTTTCCTTCGACCTCTCTCGTCAACAAGCTGTTTTCATCCACAGGACTGCCGCTGACTGGATGTTTTTTGTTTGTCGCACCATTCTCTGTAAACCCTAGACACTCGTGTGTGAAAAGCCCAGGAGGGCGGCCGTTTGAGATACTGGATCCGGGGCGCCTTACACCGACTTTAATACCATGGTCAAAGTCGCTTAGTCGCCTATTCCTTGGTTCCATGGGCTACCAAAACGCTGCAGGTGTAGATGCTGGAGACGAGGTGGAGTCCTGGTGAAGTTGAGGCGAAGAGAAAACTGAACGTCGATCCCCTCTATTCTATTGGCAAATGTCCAGTCACTCGAGAATAAGATGAATGAGCTTCGTTCTAGAGTCTCCTATCAGAGAGACTTGAAAAGCTGCAATATTATGTCCTACTGAAACGTGGCTGGATGATGAAGCTATGCATGTAGTACTCAGTGGATTCACCATGCAGCGGCAGGATCGGACGGCGGCTTAGTGGAAGTCGAAAGGAGAGTGTTTTTTATAAATAATAACTGGTGTGCTGCTTCCAGTGTGAAGGTAATCTCAAGCTTTTGCTCACTTGATATAGAATACCTCATGGTAAGCTGTAGACCCTTTTATCTACCAAGAGTTCTTATCCGTAATTATGACGGCTGTCTGCATCCCACCACATGCCAACACCACTCTGACACTCAACAAACTGTATGGGGCCATAAACAAACAAGACACCGCTCACCAAGAGGCAGCGTTTCTGGTGGGAGGAGACTTTAACGCTGGGAGAATTAAAACCATCCTACCACACTTCTACCAACATGTCTCCTGAGCCACTAGGGGCTCTAAATCTCTAAATCACTTTTATTGTACCCACAGAAACGCATACAAGGCCCTCCCTCGTCCGGCATATCTGACCATGACTCCATTCTCCTGCTTCCTGTTTACAAACAAAAGCTCAAACCAAATAATATTTCAGAGGAAGCAAAGTACTTTAAGCAAATGTTTTTGTTTCAGTCGCCTCCATCTCCTCTAACTGAAGCTAATTGTAGTTTTTTTTCTTCTATTGATAATGGGAAATTAACAGCCATACACAAAGACTCATGTGAAAGTGAAATTACAGAGGAGGAACTTCTGGATGCAATTAAAGACTTTAAGGACTCCGGGAAAACTCCAGGATTGGATGGCATACCAGTCGAGGTATACCATACCTTTTTTGATATACTCAGAGGACCGTTATTAGCATGTTTTAACCACTCCTATATAAATGATAGATTATCAGACACTCAAGAAGAAGGTCTGATTTCATTATTACTGAAACAGGATACAAGTGGGAAATATAAAGATCCAGTCCATTTAATAAATTGGAGGCCCCTTACATTGCAGTGTTGTGATGCAAAAATTCTAGCAAAATGTATAGCGCATAGAATTAACAAGGTATTGTCAGACATTATTCATTCTAATCAGACAGGTTTTTTACATGGAGATAATATAAGGCAAATACTGGAAACAATAGAACACTATGAAAAATCTGGGAAACCAGGCCTGCTTTGAAGGCATTTGATAAATTACAACTGGAGCATTTACATTTTGGAGAATCTCTTATAAAATGGGTTAAAATCATGTATAGTAACCCTAGGTGTACAATAGTAAATAATGGCTATTTCTCCGAAAGTTTTAAACTTTCAAGAGGACTAAAACAAGGTTGTCCACTATCGGCATATCTATTTATTATGTTCATCGACATGTTAGCTATTAAAATCAAATCCAACAATAATATCAAGGGATTAGAAATCCTAGGCTTAAAAAAAAGGTGTCATTGTACGCTGATGATTCATGTTTTCTTTTAAATCCACTACTTTAATCCCTCCACAGCCTCATAGAGAATCTAGATAAATTGTCTAACCTCTCTGGATTACAAACAAATTATGACAAATGTACTATATTACGTATTGAGTCGCTAAAACATACAATTTTTACATTACCATGTAGTTTACCAATAAAAAGGTCTTATGGTGATGTTGATATACTCGGAATACATATCCCAAATGAAATAAATGATCTCACTCCAATCTGTTTTAAAAATAGATAAGATCTTGCTACCATGGGAAGGTAAAAACTTGTCTATTTGTGGAAAAATCACCCTGATGAACTCTTTAGAATTATCCCAGTTTACCTATTTGCTTATGGTCTTGCCTACAACTAGCGAACAGTTTTTTAAATTGTATGAGAAAAAAGTATTCCTTTTTTATTTGGAACAGCAAGCCAGACAAAATTTAACTTGCCTATTTATATAATGAATATGAATTCGGAGGACAGAAATTATTAAATATTAAAGCATTAGACCTATCACTAAAAGCTTCAGTCATACAAAAGTTATTCTTAAATCCGAACTGGATCTCTAGCAAATTAGTAAGATTGTCTCAACCCATGTTCAAGAATGGCCCTTTTCCCTTTATTCAGATTACAACCTCGCACTTTCAGTTATTTGAAAAGGAAATCATCTCCCAAATATCACTATTTCAAAAAAAATAAAGAAAGTTGGTTGCAATTTCAATTTAATCCTCCAGAAACGACAGAACAAATAATGCAACAAATATTGTGGGTAAACTCAAATATACTAATTGATTAAAAAAAACATGTTTTCAAGAAATGTAAAAAAAAAAGGTATAATCTTTGTAAATTATATCATAGGTAGGAGTTATGTCGCACATGCAGCTAACAAAAACATATGGAAATGTCTGCTCTACCCAAAATTACAACCAAATAATTGCAGCATTA
>NC_140010.1:38592576-38697212 GCF_964263955.1 Coregonus lavaretus | reverse complement strand
AGAGGAATGCGATCGATAAGACACATGTTGGGTCTGGGTGAGTCGCTGTAGAGAGAGTCTGCCTGTTGGGCAGACTCCCGACTATGAACCACAGGGATACAGGCAGACAGCTTCTGTCAGCAAGAATGGATGTCAGATTGGGCCTACACAAGCGGGATGTTTGCACACATACCAAATACTCTGCTTTTTGCTCCTTACTCAGAGCTCACTGCTAGTTGATGTTCCGCTGTGGAGGAAATGACAGTTTCTTTTGACTCAGCTGGCATTCTCGTTAATCCATGGCAAAACAACCGCGAGGATGGATGATCCGATTTGGCTGCACTGTTCTGTGTTTTGCTTGCGATTGGTTGATTTCATTTTTGGACTTTCTTCTACGAATATAACTGCATTCGGAATCAGAAGCAGTCCCTCAGAGTAAATGGTACAAAAGCTGCCCCGCTTTGGTGTAAGATTTCATTCATTGGCCAATTTGTAATGGTTAAGTAAGGGGTCATCAATCAAAGCCAAACCAAAGTGGATGGTGTGGTGGTATGGTTAGGGCCAGGACTTTTTTCATGACCACCTGAATTAACTGGGGAATACTCACGCCCTAATTTTAGCCTATAAGACTAGTTATAGATCAATCCTCCTGGCCCCATTGGTATGGTGTGAAGTATGACGTTTAATTGCGGGCTGCATTAGGAGTGGTTCAATGGCAGCCTCTGACCTAGGGCTGTTGTGGTGACCGTATTACCGCCACACCCGCAGTCATGAGTCATGACCTCAGTAAAATTCCACATGACCGTCACAGTAATCTCCTCTTATGCACTCTGGACACGCTTTGGTAGTACCCAACTCACTAATGACCATCAGGTCATAATGGCCTGGTACTCAGGGCTCTATTGTCCCTCTAACCACTCTGACATCAATGCAAATGCAATTGAAAATCACATCAAACATCAAAACAGTATCCTGCTTTTAAAACTCACCTCACTGTGATGATCAATTTGAAGAAAGAAGTTCAACAGCAGGTTGAAACTGAGTGGAAAACATGGTCATTGTGGATGTTGTTTCAAAGCCTAACACAATGAAATGGACAGAGCTTTCTAAAGTGATGATTAATTCAAAACACTCATACTTATATTAGAGCTTATGCATGGGCTTATGAGTCCAAGCCCGAAAAAAAACCCTGGGAAAAAAATGATTGTGCTGTTATACAATACATAGCCTACTGCATATTACACATGGCAGAAAAACATAAAACAAAAATGATTTTAAGATGTCTTTGGTACATAATTGGTTTAGCCTATACTCCAAAATTAAACACATTTGAGCAATTGCCTTTGAATGTGGACTGTGTTATTATGCATACTGGATGGATTGGGTTACCTTATGCTACGCTCCCAAATTTCTATCCGTGAGTCTGGGAGAGAACGCATAGCCCTAGGTGATGCTGTTGGTTCATTGATTGTGCAGGGCAGCTTACAGTTAGCTTACAATTATCGTGAATTTGTATATGATTAATAGCCTAGTCATTTTCTTTATATTTTCATAATTAAAGGCTGACACATTACCTTTAGCTACAGAATATCTCTCCACCATGCATTCCCATCTCCTCCCCTCTCTCCTTTATTCCTTTCTCCAGAATGCAGCCGGGCTGTCAACAGTTTAGTGAAATGTTTAGTTGCGAAAACACGTTACTGTCGATGTTCCCGAACAGATTTCACTTGGCTTCCCAAATGAAGCACTGGGTAGCTGCAGGAACAGGGTTGGAGAGCACATGGCATAAAGAGTTTGGGCAGAATATCACCTGTCGCGCAGCGAGAGCATGCTCCTCAAACAGTGGTTGATGCGTGGAGTGAAATAAGTGTTCTTATATTTATTTCTCAGCTGGTCATATTAAGCACAGCTCCGCTACATAGGCTACTTCGGCTGTATCCGATCTGGCATCATTGAAAAACAGACCTGTGGGAAAGGACTGGTGGGAAACCGTGCGGCTCCATTCGCTATTCGAGTGCATATGGATGACATGTTTGTTTTCCCTGCCTGTTCCTGCCCATTTGATAATATGGGACATTCTAAATCTAAACTAATTTGACATATTAGTAAAGATTAAACTGAGAAGTCTGATGGGTGAAAATATGATCGCTTGATGAGAGAACAGCTGTGCAGCCTGAGGCAAGGAACGGAGCACATGCTTTTTTTCAGACTTTATCAAATCGTCAGTAGCCTATAGTCGCATCATGCAGCCCATATATTTGTTGATTTCTAAAACATTCTACGGTTTGTATCATTCACAACTAAAGACAAGTAACTCTAAATCTAGCTTATAGGACATATTTCAAATGATCACTTTTACGCTCAACATAGCCACTTCATATGCACACTTGCTCCGGGATGGGAAAAATATCCTTTCTATTTTATTCAGCTAAGTTCAATTATATATAAAATAAAATAATGTCACGGGACATATAAGCATATCTTGTCAGCTAAATGAACAAGCCTACAGCCTATGGCATGGAGCATAGCCAGATAACATAGAGTAGGCCAACTCATATTCTGTTGTTCTAAAAATACATTTTATTCATATCATAATGTTTCATTAGACATGACTAAAATAAATAATGGATTTATTGTGATGGTGCATATTAAATTGATTTATTGGACTTTCTAAATGTAGATGTTCCAAAGTCGCACATCAGCGGCTTGAATGGTGCTTGGATACGTGGAGGCCTTGAGATGCTAAATTTGTTTATGTTAATGAATGGTCAATTACCGTGAGACTGGCAGCCTTTTGCATGACAATAACCGGCGGACAAAATGTCATGACCGCCACAGCCCTTACCAGTCACAATAGCAGCTCCTTTAGCCCCGGCTGGAGTGTCACCTTAGAAATAGAATGACCCATGAGGGGTGCAGTCAAAGTGCCTTGGTCTGAAGGGCTTTTCCCATTCTAGTAATTCTATTCCTATGAGCCTGCATCCCAAATGGCACTCCGTTCCCTATATAGTGCACTCCTTTTAACCAGAGCCCTATGGGCCATAGTCAAAAGCAGTGCACTATAGGGTTGGGCGACGTCAACCTTTGTCCTATCGTGATTATGTACACGTAAAACCTGCTAAAACTCTGCTAAAACCACCGTTGGGCTATAGCGCCAAAACGGCATGCTACAACTGGACAAATCATGACGAAAGATATAATGTGGAAAGCCTGGGCAGAGGCTAAGTGCAGGCAAATCTTTCCTAATATTCCTTTCGGGTGGAGTTTCAGCATTGAACAGGTGTTTGTGTGTGTGTCTTTGTCTCGCGCAACATGATGGAGCAAAGTAACAGTCAGCTGATGAGGAACGGGCTGTCTTACTGTAGTGAGTCTCCTCTCTTCAGAACTGGATAACAATGGCTTTGCCTCATTCTCCTCTCTTAACAGCCTATTGTTTGTTCTAGCTCTCATAAAGCTGTGATTGGACAGCCTAGGCCTATAGCAGCGGTTCCCAAACTAGGGGTCGCCTGATATGAAATTGAGGTTGTGAATTTCCAAAATCCTGACAGAAAAAAGATATGCCCGTGTTCAGCGTGTTCTAGTTCCCACCAATATCCAGCAACTTCGTACAGCCATTGAAGAGGAGTGGGACAACATTCCACAGGCCTCAATCAACAGCTTGATTTAACTATATGGGAAGGAGATGTGTCACGCTGCATGAGGCAGATGATTGTCACACCAGATACTGACTGGTTTTCCCAGTCATGTGAAATCTGTATTCCCAGTCATGTGAAAGCCATAGATTAGGGACTATGAATTGATGTCAATTGACTGATTTTCCTATATGAACTTTAACTCTGTAAAATCTTTGAAAATGTTGCATGTTGCGTTTATATTTTTGTTCAGTGTATATATTGTGTGGTTAACCTTAAAAATCTAAATGAACATTATTCAAATCCAAAAGATAAAATTAAACCAGAGAGCACCATTAGATCATGGGAAATGGCTGCACCTGACTGTTGCACTTGAATCATTCCCAGGGTGAATGGCTAGGCCTGCTACGCTATGAAACCACACACTATTGCAGAGACTTTGATATTACTGGACACAATTGATATGGTGAAAACAATGTGTGGGGTGGCAGAGGCACAGAAACTCACATCAATACCTTAGTCAGATAACACTGTTAAATGAACAATGTATGCTATTGCTAGCAATCAAGAGGAAACTGCCTGAACAACTCAAACTCCCCAGCTTATGCTCTCCAAATGGACGTTAGCGGTGAGGGCCGAGATGGCCGTGCATTGACTTTTGTTCACTATACATGTCGGGGGATGCTATTCACGAGGACATATTGTTCTGTCTCACGATTCCCGAGCATGAAACGACACAGGGGATGTTCAGTGTGCTGCGTGGCTATATTGACGAAAAACAGATTCCATGGGCACAAATGGGGCTCCATCTATGTTGGGACGGCGGGCAGGCCTCTGCACTCTAGTTATGAATGTGTCCCTCTGCCATATGGACGCATTGTATGACACACAGAGAGCAACTGGCGGCAAAAGAGCTGAGAACAGAACTCTGAGATATACTGCAGCAGGTAACTTCGATTGAAATTACATCAAACCACATCCACTGCGCACACGCCTGTTCGCAAAACTATGTGGAGATATGGGATCAGAGCATGACAATGTTCTATTTCACACTGAGGCTTGGCGGTTATCGAGGGGGAGTGTTGGAAAGATTTAACAATGGCTTGGTTGACTTTCTGTGTAATGAAAAGAAAATGTCTCCTTGCCTATGTAACAGACATATTTGGGAAACTGAACGAACTGAACGCAAGCATGCAGGGGAAATACAAAAACATTCTACAGATGAGTTAGCGAATCAGTGGATTCAGAGGAAAGAATCTTATTGAAGTGAGAGTCTTTCAAAAGCGAACCATGCCTCCTTCCCCCGGCTGTGCATGTTTCTAACAGAAAACAGCTTCAGTAAGTGTCCCACATGAGTGATGACTGCTCAACTCCAACGCCTGGAAGAGCACTTTGGGACCTACTTCCCAATCTGTTTGACTCTGATCCTGGCTAAGTTGACATGCCGGTAAGTGAAATCGAACAGCTGTTCGAGCTGTCATGTGACCGAATGCATTCACAGGTCACTACGGAAGAGTTTTGGAGATGATATAAGATACATTATGTCAGACTAATTTGCTATTGACTGTCAAAGCCTCACATTAAAAGTATGTGATGGTGAGTTGAAAAGATAATCAGAAATACTGTTAGAATGGTTTTCAATTGACTGCCATAGCACTAAATAAAAAATTCAACATTGGCTGTTAATGACATACATTTTTTAATATGGTTGGGGTCGCAAGAATTTTCAGATATCAAAATGGAGTCGTGGGCTAAAAAAGTTCGGGATCCCCTGGCCTATAGACTCCGACTTTCATTCTTGTTATTTTTGAAAGCGGCAACTTTAGGACAACAGTACCTTTTTTAGGCTATTAGAATATTTGGGAAATAGGCTACTGTTCATAACTTTAATTTGTCTTCAAGCTTTTATGGTAGGCCTAGTAGGAGGATAGGTTATTGGCCATTTGGTTTTCAATCTTGCATGGAGAGGGTTTTCCACCCCGCACGGATCATTTATTTCTTAATAAGCTTAAACTTGATTAAACGTGATTTTAAATTATTAAGCTTGATTCAATCATTAGATTTTTCTGTAGGCCGTTGATATTGTTTATTCTCTCATTATTAGTCCCCTGGCTAGCTTAAGTTTTTAGGCTAATCAAACTGCGTTTTGAGATAGAACTATGTTCGATGAAAGCGTATTAGCCCAAAGTCATATTCATATCGAATGGAGGGACAAGGGAATATAGCCCACGTTTTTACATATTATTATTAATTTTTTTACAGCTAGCCACAATAAAGAGTGTCTGTTATAAAAAATGAATAGGTTTAGGCTAGAATAGGTTTAGGCTATCCGACAGAGAGAGAGAGAGGGAGAGACAATATTTTCTGACTGGATATTTTGTGCTGCTTTGGTGGAATCCTCCGCTCTGTCTGGCCTACATTACTCTCTTACGTTCTGTAAGCCTATAAAACATAGGGTATTTATTGGAATAGGCTTTAGTAAATAGGAATGGGCATATTACTCGTAATGTCACTCATGTGCTGCCCTGCTGTGCTGCCTGGCTCCATTTTAGGCCTATGGTGCGGCACCAGTCAAGTTCAAATAGGATAAACTATCGTCTGTCACATCACAATGTCACCATCGACTCTGACTGTCAATCATCGTCGATAGACGATACTATCGAACTATGGTCCAACCCTAGTGCACTATATAGGGAATAGTGTGCCATTTGGGACGCAGCCTAAGATGGCAAGATGACGCCGACAGACATAGCAGCTCTGCTTCTAGCTCCTAAGCAACTTTGTAGTATTTTGTTTTCTTGTGTGTTATTTCTTACATTATTAGCCCAGAATGTTTTTTGTGTTATTACATACAGCCGGAAATAACTTTTGGATATCAGATCGGCGGTAACTCACCAGCATTATGACCAGGAATACGACTTTCCCAAATTGGATCCTTTGTTTGTACCCCCCAGGGCAATTGAACTAATCCCAGAGCTGCTCCAAGACGCCGCCGGCAGAGAAGAGGTATTCGGAGTTGACTTCTAGTCTGACTCAGGAGGCGTGCAAACCATCCACTGCTTCCGAGTATATTACTATGCTAATGTTCAGTCTCTGTACAATAAAGTAGACGAGCTCAGGGCGAGGATCTCCTTCCAGAGAGACATCAGGAACTGTAACATACTCTGTTTCACGGAATCATGGCTCTCTCCGGATATACTGTCCCTGTCCATACAGCCAGCTGGGTTCTCAGTACATCATGCAGACAGGAATAAAGAACGCTTTCTGGGAAGAAGAAAGGCAGGGGTGTATGTTTTCATGATTAACTACTCATGGTGTGATTGTGATAACGTACAGAAACTCAGGTCCTTTTGTTCACCCGACCTAGAATACCTCACAATCAAATGCAGACCGTATTACCTCCCAAGATAATTATCTTTAGTTATAGTCACAGTCGTGTATATTCCCCCTCAAGCCGATACCACGACGGCCCTCAAGGAACTACACTGGACTTTGTGCAAACTGGAAACACATATGCTGAGGCCGCATTTATTGTAGCTGTCGATTTTAACAAAGCAAATTTGAGGAAAACGCTTCCGAAGATCTATCAACACATTGACTGTAGTACTCGCTCTGCTAAAACGCTCGACCACTGTTACTTCCCCTTCCGGCATGCCTACAAGGCCCTCCCTTCGGCAAATCATATCACGACTACATTTTGCTCCTCCATTCCTATAGGCAGAAACTCAAATAGGAAGTACCAGTGCTAAGGTCTATTCAAACTTGGTCTGACCAATCGGAATCCATGCGTCAAGATTGTTTTGATCACGCAGACAGGGATATGTTCCGGGTAGCCTCTGAGAATAACATTGACGTATACACGGACACAGTGACTGAGTTGATCAGGAAGTGTATAGGGGATATTGTTCCCACTGTGACTATTAAAACCTACCTAAACCAGAAACCGTGGATAGATGGCAGCATTCGCGCAAAACTGAAAGCACGAACCACCTCATTTAACCATGGCAAGGTGACTGGGAATATGGTAGAATACAAACAGTGTAGTTATTCCTTCCGTAAGGCAATCGAACAGGCAAAACGTCAGTACAGAGACAAAGTGGAGTCGCAATTCAACGGCTCAGACACAAGCCGTATGTGGCAGGGTCTACAGACAATCACAGATTACAAAGGGAAAACCAGCCACGTTGTGGACACCGATGTCTTGCTCCCGGACAAGCTAAACACCTTCTTCGCCCGCTTTGAGGATTACACAGTGCCACTGACGCGATACGCTCCCAAGGACTGTGGGCTTTTGTTCTCCTCAGAGCATGCGCAGACCAGCTGGCTGGATTGTTTACGGACATATTAAATCTCTCCCTATCCCAGTCTGCTGTCCCCACTTGCTTCAAGATGTCCACCATTGTTCCTGTACCCAAGAAAGCAAAGGTAACTGAACTAAATGACTATTGCCCCGTAGCACTCACTTCTGTCATCATGAAGTGCTTTGAGAGGCTAGTTAAGGATCATATCACCTCAAACTTACCTGACACCCTAGACCCACTTAAATTTGCGTACCACCCCAATAGATCCACAAATTATGTAATCGCCATCGCACTGCACACTGCCCTATCCCATCTGGACAAGAGGAATACCAATGTAAGAATGCTGTTAATTGACTGTCGCTCAGCCTTCAACACCATAGTACCCTCATAGCTCATCATTAAGCTCGGGGCCCTGGGTCTGAACCCCGCCCTGTACAACTAGGTCCTGGACTTCCTGACGGGCCGCCCCCAGGTGATGAAGGTAGGAAACAACACCTCCACTTCGCTGATCCTCAACACAGGGGCCCCGCTGTGATGAGTGTGATGGAAGGAATAGGTGCAGGAGGGTAATCACCTAATACAGAGTTTATTCCTTCGTTACACAAAATACGCTGGAATAGCGACAAATGAAACAGGCACAGGGGAAACTATCTACCCTGGCAACCAAATGGTACGAGTAGCTCCACCGAGCTACACTACTCTCACATTCAAACAATCACCCACAAGGACAACGGGCAGAGGGAACACTTATACACAGACTAATGAGGGGATTAGAACCAGGTGTGTGTGATTGACAAGACAAGACAAATGTGATGATGATAATTGGGGCGGCAGTGGTTAGTAAGCCGGTGACGACGAACGCCGAAGCCTGCCCGAACAAGGAGGGGAGGCAGCCTCGGCGGAAGTCGTGACACCCACAAGGTTGCCTGCTCAGCCCCCTCCCTGTTCACCCATGACTGTGTGGCCACGCACGCCTCCAACTCAATCATCAAGTTTGCAGACGACACAACAGTAGTAGGCCTGATTACCAACAATGACGAGACAGCCTACAGGAAGGAGGTGAGGGCCCTGGCGGATTGGTGCCAGGAAAATAAGCTCTCCCTCAATGTCAACAAAATGAAGGAGCTGATCGTGGATTTCAGGAAACAGCAGAGGGAGCACGCCCCTATACACATCGACGGGACCGCAGTGGAGAAGGTGAAAAGCTTCAAGATCCTCCACGTACACATCACTGACAATCTGAAATGGTCCACCCACGCAGACAGTGTGATGAAGAAGGCGCACCAGCCAACAGAAATTTGGCTTGGCCCCTAAGACACTCACAAACATTTACAGATGCACAATTGAGAGCATCCTGTCGGGCTGTATCACCGCCTGGTACGGCAACTGCACCGCCCGCAACCGCAGGGCTCTCCAAAGGGTGGTGCGGTCTCCCCAACACATCACCGGGGGCACACTGCCTGCCCTCCAGGACACCTACAGCACCCGATGTCACAGGAAGGCCAAAAAGATAATTAAGGACATCAACCACCGAGCCAGGGCCTGTTCACCCCGCTACCATCCAGAGGGCAATGTCAGTACAGGTGCATCACAGCTGGGACCGAGAGACTGAAAAGGCCATCAGCCATCAGACTGTTAAATAGCCATCACTAGCCGGCTACCACCCGGTAACTCAACCCTGCACCTTTGAGGCTGCTGCCCTATATACATAGACATGGAATCACTGGTCACTTTAATAATGGAACACTAGTCACTTTAATAATGTTTACATACTGCTTTACACATTTCATATATATATACTGTATTCTATTCTACTGTATTTTAGTCAATGCCACTCCGACATTGCTCGTCCTAATATTTATATATTTCTTAATTCCATTCTTTTACTTTTACATTTGTGTGTATTGTTGTGAATTGTTAGATACTACTGCACTGTTGGAGCTAGGAACACAAGCATTTCGCTACACCCGCAATAACATATGCTAAATATGTGTATGTGACCAATAAAATTAGATTTGATTTGAAGTGTCACTGACTCCCACAGAGGGCTGGATTACAATAGTAAAAGCCTGTATGGTACGGTTACTCTGCTCAGTCACTCCACTCGGCTACGGTTACTCTGCTCAGTCACTCCGCTCGGCTACGGTTACTCTGCTCAATTGCTGGGCTGGCAGTCAGTCAGAGCCGTGAAATTGCACCGTCCACCCACACGTCTCCTTACCCCATAACCAACCATGTCTGGCCTCGGACTTAAACGCTAAAGCTAATAAATTCCTCAAAACTGTGACGGAGGCGTCGAGAGACGTTGAGAGAAAAAGGATAAGGGGCCCCAAAGTTGGCTAGCTGTGAATATGTTAATGCTTTTGTCACAGGCTAATGGTATTGTCACAGGCTAAACTGTCAAGACGGAGATAATGGCTAAGTAGCTACAGTGAGGGAAAAAAGTATTTGATCCCCTGCTGATTTTGTACGTTTGCCCACTGACAAAGAAAAGATCAGTCTATAATTTTAATGGTAGGTTTATTTGAACAGTGAGAGACAGAATAACAACAACAAAATCCAGACAAACGCATGTCAAAAATGTTATAAATTGATTTGCATTTTAATGAGGGAAATAAGTATTTGACCCCTCTGCAAAACATTACTTAGTACTTTGGTGGCAAAACCCTTGTTGGCAATCACAGAGGTCAGATGTTTCTTGTAGTTGGCCACCAGGTTTGCACACATCTCAGGAGGGATTCTGTCCCACTCCTCTTTGCAGATCTTCTCCAAGTCATTAAGGTTTCGAGGCTGACGTTTGGCAACTCGAACCTTCAGCTTGGCAACTCGAACCTTCAGCTCCCTCCACAGATTTTCTATAGGATTAAGGTCTGGAGACTGGCTAGGCCACTCCAGGACCTTAATGTGCTTCTTCTTGAGCCACTCCTTTGTTGGCTTGGCCATATGTTTTGGGTCATTGTCATGCTGGAATACCCATCCACGACCCATTTTCAATGCTCTGGCTGAGGGAAGGAGGTTCTCACCCAAGATTTGACGGTACATGGCCCCGTCCATCGTCCCTTTGATGCGGTGAAGTTGTCCTGTCCCCTTAGCAGAAAAACACCCCCAAAGCATAATGTTTCCACCTCCATGTTTGACGGTGGGGATGGGGTGTTCTTGGGGTCATAGGCAGCATTCATCCTCCTCCAAACACGGCGAGTTGAGTTGATGCCAAAGAGCTCGATTTTGGTCTCATCTGACCACACTTTCACCCAGTTCTCCTCTGAATCATTCAGATGTTCATTGGCAAACTTCAGACGGGCATGTATATGTGCTTTCTTGAGCAGGGGGACCTTGCGTGCGCTGCAGGATTTCAGTCCTTCACGGCGTAGTGTGTTACCAATTGTTTTCTTGGTGACTATGGTCCCAGCTGCCTTGAGATCATTGACAAGATCCTCCCGTGTAGTTCTGGGCTGATTCCTCACCGTTCTCATGATCATTGCAACTCCACGAGGTGAGATCTTGCATGGAGCCCCAGGCCGAGGGAGATTGACAGTTATTTTGTGTTTCTTCCATTTGCGAATAATCGCACCAACTGTTGTCACCTTCTCACCAAGCTGCTTGGCGATGGTCTTGTAGCCTATTCCAGCCTTGTGTACGTCTACAATCTTGTCCCTGACATCCTTGGAGAGCTCTTTGGTCTTGGCCATGGTGGAGAGTTTGGAATGTGATTGATTGATTGCTTCTGTGGACAGGTGTCTTTTATACAGGTAACAAGCTGAGATTAGGAGCACTCCTTTAAGAGTTTACCTGTATAAAAGACACCTGGGAGCCAGAAATCTTTCTGATTGAGAGGGGGTCAAATACTTATTTCCCTCATTAAAATACAAATCAATTTATAACATTTTTGACATGTGTTTTTCTGGATTTTGTTGTTGTTATTCTGTCTCTCACTGTTCAAATAAACCTACCATTAAAATTATAGACTGATCATTTCTTTCTCAGTGGGTAAACGTACAAAATCAGCAGGGTATCAAATAATTTTTTCCCTCACTGTGTGTATATATATATATATGCCAATTTTGCAGGTTTTCCTACTTACAAAGCATGTAGAGGTCTGTCATTTTTATCATAGGTACACTTCAACTGTGAGAGACGGAATCTAAAACAAAAATCCAGAAAATCACATTGTATGGTTTTTAAGTAATTAATTTGCATTTTATTGCATGACATAAGTATTTGATACATCAGAAAAGCAGAACTTAATATTTGGTACAGAAACCTTTGTTTGCAATTACAGAGATCATACGTTTCCTGTAGGTCTTGACCAGGTTTGCATGTGGTCTGATGAGACAAAAGTAGAGCTTTTTGGTCTAAACTCCACTCGCCGTGTTTGGAGGAAGAAGAAAGATGAGTACAACCCCAAGAACACCATCCCAACCGTGAAGCATGTAGGTGGAAACATCATTCTTTGGGGATGCTTTTCTGCAAAGGGGACAGGACGACTGCACCGTATTGCACCGTATTGAGGGGAGGATGGATGGGGCCATGTATCGCGAGATCTTGGCCAACAACCTCCTTCCCTCAGTAAGAGCATTGAAGATGGGTCGTGGCTGAGTCTTCCAGCATGACAACAACCCGAAACACACAGCCAGGGCAACTAAGGAGTGGCTCCGTAAGAAGCATCTCAAGGTCCTGGAGTGGCCTAGCCAGTCTTCAGACCTGAACCCAATAGAAAATCTTTGGAGGGAGCTGAAAGTCCGTATTGCCCAGCGACAGCCCTGAAACCTGAAGGATCTGGAGGTCTGTATGGAGGAGTGGGCCAAAATCCCTGCTGCAGTGTGTGCAAACCTGGTCAAGACCTACAGGAAACGTATGATCTCTGTAATTGCAAACAAAGGTTTCTGTACCAAATATTAAGTTCTGCTTTTCTGATGTATCAAATACTTATGTCATGCAATAAAATGCAAATTAATTACTTAAAAATCATACAATGTGATTTTCTGGATTTTTGTTTTAGATTCCGTCTCTCACAGTTGAAGTGTACCTATGATACAAATTACAGACCTCTACCTGCTTTGTAAGTAGGAAAACCTGCAAAATCGGCAGTGTATCAAATACTTGTTCTCCCCACTGTGTATATATATATATATACGTATATATATACGTATACATACTACTGTTCAAAAGTTTGTTGTCACTTAGAAATGTCCTTGTTTTCGAAAGAAAAGCAATTTTTTTGTCCGTTAAAATAACATCAAATTGATCAGAAAAACAGTGTAATGTTGTAAATGGCTATTGTAGCTGGAAACGTCCGATTTTTAAAAATGGAATATCTACATAGGCATACAGAGTTCCATTATCAGCAACCATCAGTCATGTGTTCCAATGCACGTTGTGTTTGCTAATCCAAGTTGATCAATTTAAAAGGCTAATTCATCAGTAGAAACCCCTTTTGCAATTATGTTATCACAGCTGAAAACTGTTTTGCTGATTTAAAGAAGCAATAAAACTGGCCTTCTTGAGACTAGTTGAGTATCTGGAGCATCAGCAATTGTGGGTTCGATTACAGGCTCATAATGGCCAGAAACAAATAACTTTCTTCTGAAACTCGTCAGTCTATTCTTGTTATGAGAAATTAAGGCTTTTCCATGCGAGAAATTGCCAAGAAACTGAAGATCTCGTACAATGCTGTGTACTACTCCCTTCACAGAACAGCGCAAATCTGGCTCTAACCAGAATAGAAAGAGAAGTGGGAGGCCCCGTTGCAAAACTGAGCAAGAGGACAAATACATTAGCGTCTAGTTTGAGAAACAGGCGCCTCACAGGTCCTCAACTGGCAGCTTCGTTTAATAGTACCCGCAAAACACCAGTCTCAACGTCAACAGTGAAGAGGCGACTCCGGGATGCTGACCTTCGCTCTAACTGCTAGGATGCAGATGTGGTTGATTGGACAAGAATGGCACGTTCCCAAGGAAGCACAGGTTCGGTTGAGGTTATATTGTATTGAAGATGTAGGTTGCCAACTGCTGCTATCTTGAACAGGTCTCTCTTGACATTTTATTTTAATCTCTATGAGACTTAAAAGTTTATAAAGGTTACACTAAAAAAGAGGCCTATGTATTGTAAATTAGACTGTATCATAAACCTACACTACAGTACATACAGCAGAGCAGGATTCAGGCGTATTTTATGTCCACCTCCATAGTATATAACCCTTGGCTGTACATTATGGCCATAACCCTGTCATCATCGATGGTGAGCATAAAATAGGGCTTGACGGTATACCGTATTTTACTATATACCAGTATTGATGCATGGACCGGTTTGACTTTTTACTTTACCTTTGAATGTTTGAATGGTTTGTTAAATGTGATACGCTGTGTGTAACGTCCATTTTTATAATTTACTCCTCTACTTGAGACATCTCCCACCACTCTCTCTCTCTCACTCACTCTCCATGCCGCTTTCCACACAGACCTAGCCCCACACCCTGTCACTCAAGGAGCACATTTGTTGTTGCTTGACCACTAGACACGTGCGTTTATCTGCATGGTCAATGCAGCACATACAGTAATGTTGATAACAACTATGCTGTTTCCACTTTGCGTCTTAATATAAACCCACAAGTGTTCTATAATTACACTGTTATACTGAACAAAAATATAAACGCAACACTTAAAGTGTTGGTCCCATTTTTCATGAGCTGAAATATAAAATCCCAGCAATGTTCCAAACGCACAAAAAGCTTCTTTCTCTCAAATGATGTGCACAAATATGTTTACATCCCTGTTAGTGGGCATTTTTCCTTTGCCAAGATAATCCATCCACCTGACAGGTGTGACATATCAAGAAGCTGATTAAACAGCATGATCATTACACAGGTGCACCTTGTGCTGGGGACAATAAAAGGCCACTCTAAAATGTGCAGTTTTGTCACGCAACACAATAACCACAGATTTCTCAAGTTTTGAGGGAGCGTGCAATTGGCATGCAGACTGCGGGAATGTCTAACAGAACTGTTGCCAAATAATTTAATGTTAATTTCTCTACCGTAAGCCTCCTCCAACATCATTTTTGAGAATTTGGCAGTAAATCCAACCGGCCTCACAACCGCAGACCACGTGTAACCACACCAGCCCAGGACCTCCACATCCGGCTTCTTCACCTGCGGGTTTGTCTGAGGAGGGGGAGGGGGGATGCTGAGTATTTCTGTCTGTAATAAAGCCAGTTTGTGGGGAAAAACTAATTCTGATTGGCTGGGCCTGGCTCACCAGTGGGTAGACCTGGCTCCCAAGGGGGTGGGCCTATGCCCTCCCAGGCCCCACCCATGGCTGCGCCCCTACCCAGTCATGTGAAATCCATAGATTAGGGCTTTATCAATTTATTTCAATTGACAGATTTCCTTCTATGAACTGTAACTCAGTACAATCTTAGAAATTGTTGCATGTTATGTTTATATTTTTGTTCAGTATAGTTTGTGTTTCTTACATCTGCAAACAGCTAGTTTGTCTTTTCTTAGCAAGTTGTGGCTAAATCGTGTTAGCTGCTAATGCTAATCGCTAGATAGCTGGCTAATAAATGTATTGAGTCAGAGCAAACGTAGCTAGCTATACAGCCTGATAACAGTGATTATGTAGGCCTAAATCAGCATGTTTGTTGTGCAACAGTATCTTCTAAACCAAAGAGGATTAGGCGAAGCATGAATATGTTAGCTACATGAAGTAGCTAAGAGAAAACAACATTTAATTTAGCCAAAGATTATAGGGTCCCCTAGGAAACACTGACCAAAACTTTGGTTCCTACCCTATCACTATAACTCCTCCCTGGCATTTGCGTTAATTGTCATGTCAAACAACACTGTATTCTAAGTGCCTACTATGTAATTATAATAATCATTCTATTTCCATGATTCCAACAGTTCACCCAAGTGTTTTGATCTAAATTGCAAGTCAAATCGCAATCGCATTTTGTTAAAAATAAAATGTTAAAAATAAGGCCTCGATTTTTAGCCAATATCGTGCAGCCCTGTGTGGCAGTGTGGAAATCACCTGAAATGAGTGCAGAATATGCAGAAATTTATGAAAACGCAGAATATTTTTGGGGGTTAAAGTTTAATTGAACAGTATAAAACAATCAGAATAAAGGAAGACCCATTGAAATCACTTAGAATGTATATGTTGCCACCCTAGGGTCATGCATTACTCATAAAGCAAATTTAGAATTTGTATTATTCAAAAACATAAAATACCGTCAAAAATGAGAAATACAGGGATATGATATTTTGGCCATATCGCTCAGCCCTAGCATAAATGTCTCGCTGCAGTGTTTCCTACATTATTTTCCAGGCACGGTGCCCAAGGCCCCCAACTAAACATCCAGCGCCAATTCAACCAAACATTTCAATTGAAACCAATTGAAGCCATGTTGAAAAAAAAAAACAGTCTTATCAGTGTCCTCTCAGAAACAAGGGGTGGGTTTAGCAATGAAAACCCATGTGGCCAAATGCTGCGCTTTGTAGTAGGTCGTCTTCTGATTGGTTGAAGGTGATCCAATCCAAGTTCCAGGCTAGTAGTTGTTCCCCTTTCACCTGGAAAGACGGCGAGCCGAGCAGAGCATCTTTAGGGGAGGGTCTGATACAGTGGGAACAGATGCTTCCTACCTCCATGTCTACCTAGTGCTGGGGAACATCTGGGACTCATGATGTACCTCTAGTCTACTGCCCTAGTTCTAGGCTATTTGAAGTGTCTGTTTGCTGTCTGTCAGTCATGATTGGAGTCTTTCCTGTTGACGGAGAGCGATACCATGGCCAAGTCAACCTACTTGCTGGCTTAAAGGTGTGTAGATGCCAAACATCATGTAGGCGCAATGCTGCACACTGGTCTTAATCCATCCTTCCTCACCAGAAAGTAGATCCAAACTAGTCAACTGTGAGATTCTGAATATTAGACACACTTTTTAAAACCACCATATAGCAGATATGTACTTATTTTGACTTTGGATATTCAGATACTGCATCACTTTTACCTGGTCAGTAAAAACCTTTGGCTCTAAGGATACCAGACCAGGGTTCAAATAGTATGTGTTTTCTTTCAAATACTTTGTGTATTCAGGCTCTGTCGTAGCCGGCCGCGACCGGGAGACCCATGGGGCGGCGCACAAGTCATCCAGGGTAGGGGAGGGAATGGCTGGCAGGGATGTAGCTCAGTTGGTAGAGCATGGTGTTTGCAACGCCAGGGTTGTGGGTTCGATTCCCACGGGGGGCCAGTATGAAAAAAATAAAAAATAATTCATGTATGCACTCTGGATAAGAGTGTCTGCTAAATGACGTAAATGTATTTGACTGAGCTTGCCTGTAGTGCCAGATAGCCGGGGTTTGCACTGTTCTGACTATTCCGTTGGTTCCATTACGCCAGCCTGGCAAGCTCAATCAAACGCAGCAAGCTAAAGTATTTGGAAGAAAACCCTGATCTGCTGAATACCCAGACCTATCTTCTATTGCAGTCACATGAAGGACTGTTTAGTGTTTATGAAGCAGGTTCCCTCCTGTGTTAGTTGAGGTCAGTGGAGATGCCAATGCTTGGATGTGTTACCAATGTGCTTGGCTTTTAATGAAACCACCTTGGTTTACGCATGCATAAATACGCTTAAGAAAACCACCAACGCTGTGATCAAAGAGCATCATATGCAGCGTACCGGCATGGAATTATAACACTGAATCATACACATTTGCATCCTCTGAACATTTGCACACGGATCGACGGACATGTGTACTGTGCGAGCACACACACACACGTGCAAACACAAGTACACACACAAGTACACACACACACCTGCAAAGTGGTGTGATGTATGAAATGTATGTGGTGTGACAGTTGTGAAAGGGCATGTGTAAGGTTTAATTACTGATAATTGAGATGGAGTAGCCTAATAACAGTCAGCTTCTCCCAAGCTTATTAGCAACAACAACCCTACAAACCCTACAGTATATACGCTAGGCCTCGGCCCCTAGACCACCCTAATATACAGTATGCTCCGGGCAAAGTTTCCCCTATCGCAATAATTGGAGAAAATAAATCGCATATCGTGCAGCCCTAGTGTGTGTGTGTGTGTGTGTGTGTGTGTGTGTGTGTGTGTGTGTGTGTGTGTGCGTCAGTACGTGGCATGGGTGTGTGGTCAATGCAAAAGTTTTCACACACAGATGTGTGTCAGGCATGTGTGTTAGAATGTATTTGATCACCACTGTGTGTGTGTTTAAGCTTGTGTATTTACGAGTAGCTAGCCTATGTTCAAAGGCAAACAGCAGCTGGCCCCTAAAGTAAGTGTCTTAATTACGCTGCTACACTTTTGCTGGTGGCAGATTTGCACTGAAATGGGAATTTTAACCGCGAGCGGTATCAGTGTTATCGTAATTCACGTCTGGAGTAGGGAATGGGGAAATACAAAACAACTACAGTCAATGTTAATTGTTCCACTTATCTGGCTTTTCTTCAGTCTTTAGGATCCCTTCTGTTGATTGGGGATTCAGCCACTGACTGTTTGGATTGTTCGACAGTGTGTGTGTGTGTGTGTGTGTGTGTAACTGTGTGTGTAACTGACCACCCTAATATACAGTATGCTCCGGGCAAAGTTTCCCCTAGGTATAGATCTACGATCAGCACAAATTATCCCCCCCCCCCTCCCCCCCAATCCTAACCTTAACCATTAGTGAGGGAAATGCAAAACTGACCCAAGATCTGCATCTAGGGGCAACTTCACCGTGCACCATACAGTATACCTTTGTATGAACCCAGGAAGATGAGGCCTGATGGACTAATGGGTATCTTAATTAACCTATCTAAACCCTCTAAGGTCCAAAGCCCATTCCCCCTTTTTCATTCCCATAAACAGATTAACTGAGCAACACAATAACTGCAATAGCGCACACACACACACACACACACACACACACACACACACACACACACTGTCTGTACTGTATGCTGTGTTGCTCTTGCTGGATTGTCATCCCAGCCCTGGACACTGTGATGCAATAACAGAAATAGCATGCCTCTGTTTCATACTGTTGTATCTGTACGGGATTGCTTTGTTGTTCTTGCTGCATCGTTGTCATGGCCCTAGACAGCCTGTCTTCAGACAGCGATGAGGAGAGGCTTTTTGTCATGTTCCGTGTGCTCTGTAATCTGTCTCTCTGCGAGTGTGACGCCCAGCCATGATCTTTTCATTGCAGATCTCTGGTGTATTCAGTGCAAAGGGCATGGCTCTGTTCACACAGAGAGTCCATCGTCACTGAGAGATTTATTTTAGTGTATTGGGTGTCTACCTCTGCTTGCTCTTTGGGGTATAGGCCGGGTTATTGAAAAGCACTTTGCTTATGTGTGTGTGTCTTTTCATGTGCGTGTGTGTGTTAAGGCTGCACAATTAATCGTATTTCAATTGAAATTGCGATATCGCAAGAGGCTGGGGTATTTTGAAACGCCACTTAGCCATCTGTAACGGCAGTTTTTTTTATACTTTTGAGTTATTGCTAGAGTTGTTGGAGTTCTCTCTCTGTCTCTCCTCTTTTGGACGCTTCCCAATCCCACACACACCAAGCCCCTCCCCCTGTCACTCAAGCAGACAGTTCCTAATGCTCGAGATTCACTCTGCATGCATTGACCATTGACCAAACAGAAGACGGTACCGTTGGAGTATATCAGCATTGTTTGTGCAACAGCTTGTTCTTAATCAGAGAGGAAAAGGCGAAGAATATTCAAAAATCTTGGTCTGAATGTACCTATCTATTTAAATCTAATTTGGGTCCCCTCGGAAATACTGACCAACACTTTGGCTCCAACTGTCACAACCATCTCGTCCCTTACTTTTTAATTTGTTGTCATGCCAAACAAAACTGCATTCCAACCATAAAATTAGAATGATCATTCTATTTCTATGATTCCAACAGTTTACCCAAGTGTTTTGATCTATAACTGCAAGTAAAATCCCAATCGCAATAATTGGAGAAAATAAATCTCAATTCGGTCAGTACGTGGCATGGGTGTGCAGTCAATGCAATAGTTTTCACACACAGATGTGTGTCAGGCATGTGTGTTAGAATGTATTTGATCACCACTGTGTGTGTGTTTAAGCTTGTGTATTTACGAGTAGCTAGCCTATGTTCAAAGGCAAACAGCAGCTGGCCCCTAAAGTGTCTTAATTACGCTGCTACACTTTTGCTGGTGGCAGATTTGCACTGAAATGGGAATTTTAACCGCGAGCGGTATCAGTGTTATCGTAATTCACGTCTGGAGTAGGGAATGGGGAAATACAAAACAACTACAGTCAATGTTAATTGTTCCACTTATCTGGCTTTTCTTCAGTCTTTAGGGTCCCTTCTGTTGATTGGGGATTCAGCCGCTGACTGTTTGGATTCTTCATCAGTGTCTGTGTGTGTCTGTGTGTGTGTGTAACTGTGTGTGTAACTATTAGTGTCTCTCTCTTTCTGTGTGTGTCTGCTCTGCCTTATTGCGGTCATTCTCTGAGAGCACAGTGGAACAGTAGATGATCACTCAAATCAGGGCAAAAGGCTAATCTCCCATTTCCCATTGCAGTGCTTCATTTAGCCGACCACCCGACACAGTAATCCATTGTGACGTCCATATCTGGCTATGTTAGGGCATAATGCATCAAAGTAGAGGAGAGATTGACTGCATCACTACTTGTCTTTGTGAGAGGTATTGATGTGTTGAAAGTACCAAACTGTTTGTTCAAACAGCTAACACACAGCTCAGACACCCATACCTAACCCACAAGACATGCCACCAGGGGTGTCTTCACAGTCCCCTAGTCCAGAACAGACTCTGGGAAACACACAGAACTACATAGAGCCATGACTACATTCAACTCTCTTCCACATCAAGTAACTCAAGCGAGCAGTACATTTTTTTTTTTTTACTGATAAAACAACACCTCTTAGCTTCAACGTGGACATTGGAAGAGACACACAAACACACACACACTCTACACACAAACACATTGTAATATTGTGGTATTTTAGTATTGTACATTTTATTTTGTACATTTGTAATAATGTAATAATGTATTGTATGATGTATTGTTTTATTCTTTATGTAGGCTGTTGTTTTGTTATGTAATGTAATTGTTTTAATCTTGTTTGGACCCTAGGAAGAGTAGTTGCTGCCTTGGCAGCAGCTAATGGGGATCCTAATAAATACTAAATACTATACCTGAGGTACAATAGAGTGGAGTTGATGCTACATGCACAGTGTAAAATCTATACATAACCCACAAGACATGCCACCAGGGGTCTCTTCACAGTCCAGAACAGACTCTGGGAAACACACAGTACTACATAGAGCCATGACTACATGTAACTCAGTGTAAAACCTGTGTCAAGAAACCAGATCTGGCAACAAATCCAAACTAAACAGGTCCTCTATTACTGGAAGGAATTGGTGTACATCGTTAATGCATAATGATGTGCTTATAACGCATTGTGAGACTTGTCACAAGCATGTATGACCTCTTGTAATGTCTTATTATCATCTCATAATGATCCTGACGAGCTAAATACAAGCCATTTGGGTCAGTTGAAAATGTCCTACATAGAGGCCATTTTATAAACCTGAGTCTTACAATGAGACATTATAAAGACTCATATGTGCTTAGAACAGGTAATAAAGCATTATACCTGTTGAGAAAGTATGCCGTAACTGTTCTGTGTACTCTCTACTCTGTATCAAGAGCTGTATCATGTATTCTGATAACAAATGGCCGTAGTCCACTATCTGATTCACCATAGCTCTTCTGTGTCAGCCTCCACTGTCTGCCCAGTAGATAAGTGCTGCGACACAGCAACCGTTATTTACTGCCCAGACTCTGTATCTTTATGGGCAGTTCATTTGATAGCCTCTTGCCTTCCTGGGTCTCAATGACGGTGTTTTGTCGTAACGTCGTTGTATTATCCATAGCCGATCATTATTTTATTGATTATGGATTCGAGTTAGGTCTCTAGTGTGTGTAGTTATGATAGATTACTACTGTGAGAAAAATGACTGCAGTGGTGTCACCTTTGATGGATGAGATAACACACACACACACAACATAAAGCTGGTCCCCAGTGCTGTAATGATTTTGACAGAAAGATACTGATCAGCAGTATAATGAAGCCTCTGTGTTTTGACTGAAGCCAACAGAGACAGATTGCCTAGTCAACATCAGAGCTGTGGGAATGTGTCCTCATTAATCTCCAATAATCTCACGTTGAAACACTAGAGACCCAGGCTTGTCCCAAATGGCACCCTATTCCCTACAGTAAACTCACACCTCTATCAATAGGGAAAGGGGTGCCATTTGGGACACAGACTCATTGTCTGAGTCATACTTGTTCTTTTCTGTTTGGTCCCTTTTGAAAAACAAGTATTTTACTGATCCAACTGCAGCTTGGCAGTGGATGAATAG
This sequence comes from Coregonus lavaretus, assembly GCF_964263955.1. Classification (NCBI taxonomy): domain Eukaryota; kingdom Metazoa; phylum Chordata; class Actinopteri; order Salmoniformes; family Salmonidae; genus Coregonus; species Coregonus lavaretus. The sequence goes on along the minus strand of NC_140010.1, from coordinate 38,674,861 downwards.
ACTTTGCTGGGCAATGAGTGTGTGTGCGTTTGTGCGCGCTTGAAGATGAGAACGCGTTTATACAGTGTGGGGTTTTGATGCTCTAAATTGCAGTATAGTTTTACTTTACATAGCAAAGATTATTTAATGGTGTGTGTGTGTTTAATTAATTGACCTGCTAGTTTTGTGTGTTACTGTAAACTCACACCTCTAATTTTCTCCCCTGAGATCTCTTTACAGAAGCTGCCAGCTCTCTCTGTACTCTGCCCCATGGCCTGTGAACTCACATTACAACTAGTTCTCTCATCATGTTCTTGATCTCTCGGCCGTGGTACTTGATTAAGATAACAGAACTGTGAAACTAATATGAATAATACTGAATATGTATGAATAGCCATAATAGCCAGAATCCTGTTGGAATTTAACTGAGCTAGTCCTCTCATGTTCTTGATCTTTCAGCTGAGGAAATACCATGATGGTGTTGGTCCCATGTTTCATGAGCTAAAATAAAATATCCCAGACATGTTCCATATGCGCAGTAAGCTTATTTCTCTCAAATGTTGTGCACAAATTTGTTTACATCCCTGTTAGTGAGCATTTCTCCTTTGCCAAGATAATCCATCCATCTGACAGGTGTGGCATATCAAGAAGCTAATTAAACAGCATGATCATTACATTGGTGCACCTTGTGCTGGGGACAATAAAAGGCCACTCTAAAATGTGCAGTGTTGTGTCACGCAACACAATGCCACAGATGTCTCAAGTTTTGAGGGAGCGTGCAATTGGCAAACTGACTGCAGGAATGGCCACCAGACCTGTTGCCAGAACATTTTTTTTCTCTACCATAAGCCGTCGTGTTAGAGAATGTGGCAGTACGTCCGACCGGCCTCACAACCGCAGACCACGTGTAACCACGCCAGCCCAGAACCTCCACATCCGGCTTCTTCACCTGCGGGATCATCTGAGACCAGCCACCAGGACAGCTGATGAAACTGTGGATTTGCACAACCGAATAATTTCTGCACAAACTGTCAGAAACCGTCTCAGGGAAGCTCATCTGCGTGCTCGTCGTCCTCACCAGGGTCTTGACCTGACTGCATTTCGGCGTCGTAACCGACTTCAGTGGGCAAATGCTCACCTTCTATGGCCACTGGCACGCTGGAGAAGTGTGCTCTTCACTGATGAATCCTGGTTTCAACTGTACCGGGCAGATGGCAGACAGCGTGTATGGCGTCGTGTGGGCGAGCGGTTTGCTGATGTCAAAGTTGTGAACAGAGTGCCCCATGGTGGCGGTGGGGTTATGGTATGGGCAGGAATAAGCTACGGACAATGAACACAATTGCATTTTATTGCTGGAAGTTTTAATGCACAGAGATACAGTGATGAGATCCCGAGGACCGTTGTCGTGCCATTCATCCGCCCCCATCACCTCATGTTTCAGCATGATAATGCACTGCCCCATGTTGCAAGGATCTATACACATTTCCTGGAAGCTGAAAAAGTCCCAGTTCTTCCATGGCCTGCATACTCACCAGACATGTTACCCATTGAGCATATTTGGGATGCTCTGGATCGACGTGTACGACAGCGTGTTCCAGTTCCCGCCAATATCCAGCAACTTAGCATAACCATTGAAGAGGAGTGGGACAACATTCCACAGGCCACAATCAACAGCCTGATCAACTCTATGTGAAGGTGATGTGTCGCGCTGCATGAGGCAAATGGTGGTCATACCAGATACTGACTGGTATTCTGATCCAGTTCCCTACCATTGTTTTAGGTATCTGTGACCAACAGATGCATATCTGCATTCCCAGTCATGTGAAATCCATAGATTATGTCAGTGTTTTGAGGTGGATGTGGTGTTGGAGTCAGGCGCAGGACACAGAAGCTTAGTCCAAACAGACTTTACTTGTCAGCAAATGACAATACAAAATAAAGGGCCTTAAATAACGGAGGCGAGCGATACGCAAAACAGTGCGTAAAACACTAAACATAAGCGATGCGCAAACAGTGCGTCAATACACTTAATAACAAGAATGCAAAATCCAAAACCTCAACGGACAGGCGTACAACAACACACAACTACAAACAAAACCAAAGGAAACTTATAGTTGACATAATCAGGACAGGATAAGACACAGGTGCACCAAACAGACAAAACCAAACAAACACAGAGAACATCAAACGGTAGCAGCTAGTACTCCGGGGACGACGAACGCCGAAGCCTGCCCGAACAAGGAGGAGAAGCAGCCTCGGCGGAATTCGTGACAGATTAGGGCCTAATTTATTTATTTAAATTGACTGATTTCCTTATATGAACTCTAACTCAGTACAATCTTTGAAATTGTTATATTTAATATTTTTGTTCAGTGTAGATAATTAAGATAACATGGCACTATGAAAAAATGAATTTAAATCATCCAAATAACCATGATGGCCAAAATCCTGGTCGGATTGAAGTGCATTTTGAATTTTCAGCAGTCCTTCTCTCGCTCACTGAGAGGATACTGGTAAAGAACTATGAAAAAAGTAAGTTCCATCGAAAGGACCCATCAGCACCAACATGTGAAGTTCATAGGAGCATATAAAATTGGGTGTCAAATGTCAATTCCACTGTAACGGAATTACGGGAAATGAAGGCATTGATATATTTTTTGTATACCATTTTCCATCTTAAATATGAGGCATAAGTAAAGGCTTTGATTTCTGGATAAACAGATGGAAAAGGGGTCTTAGGAAACATCTACCAGGAAAAAAGTTATCAGAAATAAGATGACATATGGAATGGTTTTAAGATGGTCATACTGTGGATCATTTAGCCATTTAATTAAAAAAAATGTTCAACCCTTTTAGGTATCAAACATATATATATATATATATATATATATATATATATATATATATACACAGTGAGGGAAAACATTATTTGATCCCCTGCTGATTTTGTACATTTGCCCACTGAGAAAGAAATGATCAGTCTATAATTTTAATGGTAGGTTTATTTGAACAGTGAGAGACAGAATAACAACAACAACAATCCAGAAAAACGTATGTCAAAAATGTTATAAATTGATTTGCATTTTAATGAGGGAAATAAGTATTTGACCCCCTCTCAATCAGAAAGATTTCTGTCTCCCAGGTGTCTTTTATACAGGTAACGAGCTGAGATTAGGAGCACACTCTTAAAGGGAGTGCTCCTAATCTCAGCTTGTTACCTGTATAAAAGACACCTGTCCACAGAAGCAATCAATCAATCACATTCCAAACTCTCCACCATGGCCAAGACCAAAGAGCTCTCCAAGGATGTCAGGGACAAGATTGTAGACCTACACAAGGCTGGAATGGGCTACAAGACCATCGCCAAGCAGCTTGGTGAGAAGGTGACAACAGTTGGTGCGATTATTCGCAAATGGAAGAAACACAAAATAACTGTCAATCTCCCTCAGCCTGGGGCTCCATGCAAGATCTCACCTGGTGGAGTTGCAATGATCATGACAACGGTGAGGAATCAGCCCAGAACTACAGGGGAGGATCTTGTCAATGATCTCAAGGCAGCTGGGACCATAGTCACCAAGACAACAATTGGTAACACACTACGCCGTGAAGGACTGAAATCCTGCATCGCCCGCAAGGTCCCCCTGCTCAAGAAAGCACATATACATGCCCGTCTGAAGTTTGCCAATGAACATCTGAATGATTCAAAGGAGAACTGGGTGAAAGTGTTGTGGTCAGATGAGACCAAAATCGAGCTCTTTGGCATCAATTCAACTCGCCGTGTTTGGAGGAGGAGGAATGCTGCCTATGACCCCAAGAACACGATCCCCACCGTCAAACATGGAGGTGGAAACATTATGCTTTGGGGGTGTTTTTCTGCTAAGGGGACAGGACAACTTCACCGCATCAAAGGGACGATGGACAGGGCCATGTACCGTCAAATCTTGGGTGAGAACCTCCTTCCCTCAGCCAGGGCATTGAAAATGGGTCGTGGATGGGTATTCCAGCATGACAATGACCCAAAACACACGGCCAAGGCAACAAAGGAGTGGCTCAAGAAGAAGCACATTAAGGTCCTGGAGTGGCCTAGCCAGTCTCCAGACCTTAATCCCATAGAAAATCTGTGGAGGGAGCTGAAGGTTCGAGTTGCCAAACGTCAGCCTCGAAACCTTAATGACTTGGAGAAGATCTGCAAAGAGGAGTGGGACAAAATCCCTCCTGAGATATCTGCAAACCTGGTGGCCAACTACAAGAAACGTCTGACCTCTGTGATTGCCAACAAGGGTTTTGCCACCAAGTACTAAGTCATGTTTTGCATAGGGGTCAAATACTTATTTCCCTAATTAAAATGCAAATCAATTTATTAATTTAACATTTATGACATGCGTTTTTCTGGATTTTTTTGTTGTTATTCTGTCTCTCACTGCGGAAATAAACCTACCATTAAAATGATAGACTGATTTCTTTGTCAGTGGGCAAACGTACAAAATCAGCAGGGGATCAAATATTTTTTTCCCTCATTGTGTGTGTGTGTGTGTATATATATATACAAATATTGAATTTGGCCTTTACTACTATAGGCCATAGAAACACATTGAATAACACATTCATAAATGGCAAAAATAAGTCATAAGGAAAAGGTTTTGAAGTGTCTGTCCTATATCTAGGAGATATAAGAACGTTTTTTTTGGTACACATTTTTAACCCCTTTTTTGGGTAGGCACAAAACTACCTCCATACTTCCATTCATTTTTTTAAGGTACCGGTTACCTTCAGATGAGTCCCATGACACTTGTGGGGGTCATAGAGCAAAACGGAGCACACCATCAAGTGGTCATAATAGTTTTTTAGTCCAAACTGTTCAGACGCTACAGACGTTTAGTGAGTAGACTGATTTTCGGGATGTCTTATGGTCTGACAAACGCCGCTGTAGCATGGCCACCTTCCACTGCAGATATCTCTAGCTTAAACTGACGGATTTTGATGGGGATTTTTGCACCGGTGCGTCAATCGACTTCATAGAAAATGACTCGAGTAAAAGTGAAAGTCACCGAGTAAAATACTACTTGAGTAAAAATATACTTAAGTATCAAAAGTAAAAGTATAAATCATTTCAAATTCCTTATTTAGCAAACCAGATGGCACAATTTTCTTGTTTTTTATTTATTTACAGATAGCCAGGGGCACACTCCAACACTCAGCATAATTTACAAGCGAAGCATTTGTGTTTAGTGAGTCTGCCAGATCAGAGGCAGTAGGGATGACCAGGGATGTTCTCTTGATAAGTGTGTGAATTGGACTATTTCCCTGTCCTGTTAAGCATTCAAAATGTAATGAGTACTTTTGGGTGTCAAAGAAAATGTATGGAGTAAAAAGTACATTATTTTCTTGAGGAATGTAGTGAAGTAAATGTAAAAGTTGTCAAAAATATAAATAGTCAAGTAAAGTACAGATGCCCTAAAAACTACTTAAGTAGTACTTTAACGTATTTTTACTTAAGTAGTTTACTCCCCTGCCAAAAACCCACATATCTTTAAGATATTTTCTAATTTAGTACCGATGCCATTGACTGTTTTGTTGAGAAATGATCGATTTAGGGCATATAGTTCAGCCACAGAACTGATCACAATCCAACTACGCCATGCTCTGAGTAATTCACGCCTAGTACACTAGCTGTTGCTTGTATTACGTAAAATGTTATTTTTGTAAAAAATAAATAAATACAAAACCTTAAATGGCCTCACTGAAGTAAAAAGTATCAGGATTACAACAAGGTAGGACAATCATGGATGAATGAAACCGGGGTTGATTTAAGAGCTAATTAACATACTGTGGGTAGAAAAACCCACCGCTTTTTCAATGGTACCTCCTTGGACGGATACAGAGAGAATTCTCCGTTTTCAGTCCATTGGACTGTGACTACTGTAGTGTTGTGTATGGCAGCAGCTGAAAATGTGTCTCCCTGGATAGTGTGTAGATTGGATCATGGTTCAGTGGAATTGGATGTGAGGCTGACCAGACCAGATAAGGTTTCAGCTGTTAGGCTGTGTATGGCTCTCTCTATCTCCCCTAAATGTTCACTCAGACTAGCGTTTCCTAATGGCTAAAGATGCAGGTGATAGAGAGGAGTGGCAGCTTGTGTATCTTTTTAGTTGGGAGGCACCTAGTGCAGTACTGGAAGCCAAATATTAATTTGGTCCTTACATTTACATCATTTAGCTCTTATCCAGAGCGACTTACAGGAGCAATTAGGGTTAAGTGCCTTGCTCAAGGGCACAAAGACAGATTTTTCACCTTGTCAGCTCAGGGATTAGATCCAGCGACCTTTCGGTTACTGGCACAATGCTCTTAACCACTAAGCTACCTGCCGCCCTCCTTCAGGTGACAAGATCTCTATTTATTTCAAGGGATAGTTCACCCAAATTACAACGTTAGTTAAAGAGTTCGTTCCCACTTGAAAGTAGTCTATGGGGTTATCTACAGTTCGGATTGTTTCTTTAGCACTCAATTACATGGTTAGAAGTTACTTAGAGGGTAATGTAACACACTAATGTTGCCTCTCATTCCCGTTTTTTGGTTAATACTGCAAAAGTTACAGTAGCAATTGGTGTCAGTGGGTAGTCAAAAACATTTCAACTATGGATTACAGTCGCTCCTGAGAGGATAGTACAAAACAGGTTCAATGAGTTGGCCAGCTTACTTTGACCAACAACCAGAAATGCATGATTTTCTGGTTCATTAAGAAAACTAAAGTTAGATATGTGTTTTTGGTTGTTGCGTCAATTAGACCATACCCATTTCAAGCTTATCTTTATAAGAAATCAAATGTTATATCAGAATATTTAGGCTACTTAGCTGGCAAACTCCTTGATCTTGCTTTGTACAGTAGTATGCCCCTCTGGACTACTTTCAGGGTAAGGAACCATCTAAGTGTGGTAAGCAACCATCTTATTTTTAATGAAATTGGGATTTGGAGAATTGAAGCAACTCCCCGCCGCAGAAGACCAGACTCTCCGCAGCTCCCCCTCCGTAAAAAGATTTCCCTGACAAAATACCGTATTTAATTTCAAGTGTGCATCCTTCTCAATTAAATGCTAAACTCCTATATTACGACCCCCACTGCTGTATTTCAAACAAAAGGTTAATTAAGGAGAATATAAAGTGGCTTGAATTAGACTCTCTGGCAGTTGTAGTGTAACTGGGTGGCATTTCATCAATGTTGCACCGGTGTTATGTTGCCGTTTTAGAGTTGTAGATTGTTGTAGAGTGTTAGATGTTGACACACCGAACTAATATGACTAACCTAACTGATGTGCTGCAGCATCTTACCTGGCTCCTGGCTGCTGACTGCGCTACATTGGTCCGCTAAATCAATCATTAATTTCATCCATTTATTTTTTGTTGCCAGTACATACTCTTACTTATCTCCTCTCGCCAATATGACTAGTCTTTCTTAGCTGATGTTAGCCTATAGCCTAATGTTTCTTCTCTGGCTGCTGGCGGCTCTATATTGGTCCGTTAAATCATTCGTTCCATCCATCTTTGTGTTCCTGTACACTACAATACAACCTCTCATTTGCTCTCTCATCGCTCCATTCTCGCAGAGCTTCCAGAGATGTGACTTGATCTTCTGTCTAATGGTGTGCAGTTCTGAAGCTTAGACTGTCGGCGTATTGTATAGCATGACAATAGACACACAGAGTAAACACAGAGTGCGGTAGCAGCATAGAATGCAGCGGTTAGGCTAAAGGCAGCCGCATGGAGTTGGTTTTGATGGGGCTAAGGGACAGGGATGTGAAACTACACTGTACTGTATTGTGTGTGTGTGCCTGTGTGTCTGTGTTAAGCTTGGGCAATATACCGTATATCGGGGTATTTCGAAATACCGACGGTATGATTTTTAATATAAAAATGAATAAATAATATTAATGCACTTCCGGTAATACTGTATACCCCGGTATGGTACAGAAACGTTATGACAGAATGAAAATATGGATACTGCCCAACCGTGGTCTGTGTGTGTGTGTGTGTGTGTGTGAAAGAGAGCATTTGTTATGTGCATGTGTGTACTGTGCATTTGTTGTGTGTTTATGTATTTGATGTGTGTTTATTTTGTGTGTCTGCCCCTGTGTGTGTCTGTGGAGGAGGAGAGCAGGGTAGCCTAAGTTGACCATAAATAGAAAATGTGCAGTGAAACCTGAAAGGAGCTCGATAAATCAAAGGCTATTCCTAAATGTCAGTGTGGCTCAGAGGGAGCCTTGTGCTTTTTTCCCACTCACATATCCTCTGACCATATCTGTCCAATGCTATGATCACATTCTGATAAAATGGCCAAATGGCACCTGATTCCCTATTTAGTGCACTACTTTTGACCAGGGCCCTCTGGTCAAATGTAGTGCACTACATAGGGAATAGGGTGCCATTTGGGACACATCCCTGATCTCTGTAGGCCATGCTCTACTGAGGAGGAATCACATGGGGTTAAAGACATAGCTCGGGGTCTTAAATCAGGTTTAGCTGCTGAATTTATAGGGGATAATTATAGGCCATGAATGGTTCTTACTGAGGACCAGGATTATTTCCTGACGACATGACTGGAATTTGACCACCGATGACCTCATAACAAGGATTCAAGAGTTTTGCTTAGTCGGGTCACGTTGTCTGGAAAAACTCCTGGCCCTAGCATGGTATGGCATTGTATCCAGTTTACTGATGTCTCTCTGGGATAGAAGTGCTGATGCCCCTATTCAGCTAATGCTATGATTTGTTATGATAGGACACAGCAGTAATGTTAGTGGCTTCGTGAGTAGGCCTATGTTGTGTTATCATTGTGAGCATAGTATTGAATCTAGGTGTAAACGGGTACGCATGCTCCAGGACTCCAGCTAACAAATGCTCAAATGCACAGCAGTAGCAGCAGAGAAGATAACGTCACCTGAGTCAGTGGCTGTGTTTACACAGCAGCTCAATTTGCCCAATTATTGGCAAAAGATCTGATCTGACTGGTCAAAAGACCAGTTAGTGGCAAAATATCAAAATTTGGTTGCCTGTGTAAACGCAGCCACTGTGTCTCTTCATGACAGTGTTCTCTGTGTCCAGATCAATAAGTCATCTACCACCACTGAGCACTGAGCAACTGTCTGTCTGTCTCCACTTTCTTCCCTAAGTGAATGAGTAAAACCAATACAATAGGAATTGATCAACATGGACATTTTGTCACAGTTGGTTCAATTGGCTGAATAATAATTACCCTTTTCGATTGCAGTTTAATTTGTTACTACTGGCTATGGGGAATTGTATTGTGTGAAATCCAATTGTTCACCATTCAGTCAAATCAATTAAATGTATTTATAAACCCCTTTTAGCATACATCAGTGGTTGTCACAAAGTGTGCCAAAAAGTAAACAATTCGTTTCCGCAACTAGACCTGCTGTACAGCGATTGGGATTCAAACTCAAATATTTTATGGACGGGAGTAGGTTCGCCTCAATATCCAAGAAAAATCTCACAAGATGTCAATCTTTCGTGTGCCTTGCACGACAATTTAATTATCCCCGTTGCCTGATTTGCACCTCTTTCTACTCTAAGAAATTCAGCAAATTTAAAAAAAATCCCAGGTTTCTCCCAAAATACCAGAATTTCCCAAAAACTAGGTAATTTGGGGAAAATGTACCGGAATTTTGCAACCATATCTGCAAGTCATTGAAGTGTACCACTGTACCCATTTAACATTTGGGCAAGTCATTTCTATCCTGTAACCGAACAGGTAACTGAACGTAGCAGCTATAAAAGAAACGCCTGAAACTAAACGCCCCACATTCTGGTCAAACTGGCAGGCGAGGTTATCTTCTTCTCTGTTCAATCAATCCATTAAATGTGGAGGAGGAGTTCAGATGGAGTGTCGCCTTGCAGTGGTGTAAAGTACTTAAGTAAAAATACTTGAAAGGACTACTTAAGTAGCTTTTCGGCTTTCTGTACTTTACTTTACTATTTATATTTTTGACAACTTTTACTTTTACTTCACTACATTCCTAAAGAAAATGTACTTTTTACTTCATACATTTTCCCTGACACCCAAAAGTACTTGTTACATTTTGAATGCTTAGCAGGACAGGAACATTTTCTAATTCACACACTTATCAAGAGAACATCCCTGGTCATCCCTACTGCCTCTGATCTGGCGGACTCACTAAACACGAATGCTTCATTTGTAAATGATGAGTGTTGGAGAGTGCCCCAGGCTATCTGTAAATTAAATGCTGTTTGCTTTATATAAGGAATGTGAAATTATTTAGACTTTGACTTTGACACTTAAGTACATTTTAGCAATTACATTTCATTTTTGATACTTAAGTATATTTAAAACCAAATACTTTTAGACTTTTACTCAAGTAGTATTTTACTGGGTGACTTTCATTTTTAATTGAGTCATTTTCTATTAAGGTATCTTTACTTGTACTCAAGTTTGAAAATTGGGTACTTTTTCCACCACTGTCGCCTTGTTAATATTCCGGATGGAAACCACTTCAGAGTGCAAGCTAGCAAATGTGCCATTGCTCATCCGCTATATGTTTCACTGGGGACTGTAAACAGCGAGGCGCACGTCCATAAGCGGAAGTCACGTCACACTGCTCTCCGATTTTTTACGATGCCGCTGAGCCATTATGTTTCCTGCTCAGACACTTCCCCACTTCACTCTGGGCTAATGAGGCCATTTGTCTTCTGATGCCCAAGATAATGTGCTTATCGTGCAATATAAATCCCATGACTTGAATGGGATTTGTGCCATTAATTGTAACACGTTAGCATGTGGAAACAGTGCCAGGGAAACTAAACCAATGCATGGATTGCTGTCATACCTTGTCCATAGACTACTTACAGGAGAAGGAAACCAATATGTAATTTGGGTGAACTATCCCTTTAAGCTTCCCCATGACCCCTTTATGGTCTTGGCTCGGTTTGGTGTGTGGGGAGAGGAGGGTATTGCTGTGTGGTGTGTGGTGTGTTTGTTTTTCAGTGTGTGTGTGTGTGTGTGCCTCTGTGGTGAGTGCAACCGTCTTCACGGCTGTGCACATCACAGCGCCCAATGATAACAAAGGCGTGACAAAAGTGTGTTTGTAAGTCAGGGTTTCCGTTAACCGGTAATAGCTGGCTTTTGGAGGATTATTTTGTTGTTGAAAAGCCGATAAATAAAATTTGCCTCTGGCCAATTGTCCGGGAGAAGAAGCAAATATCCCATTGCGGAGCAATACTTTTTAGCCTATTAATTGATGGAAATACCAGTCGATGGAAATACATTTGACTGGTCATGCTTGTAACTCTGTCACATAAAACCGCTCGCATGTACGGTGCCCTTTTTCCCGCCTTATTTTATTATAGAACGAACATTTGCTCCTAGCCTACTGCCTTGTGCGTATTGCTGTGCTTATAATGTGAAGAAATAATAGTTTATCAACATTTTAAAGCTAAACGTTCTGATCTGTAGCCTAGGCCTACTGGTTGTATGCATTTGGGATCTATTATCTCACAACTGTCCCAGAGTCTGTTTGGAATTGGTCAGCTTTCTCGACAAACCAACCAGTAGAATAGGTCAACTTTTCTATTATGGGGGATAGTAGATTGACATAGGCTAGTGATTTCGCTGTTCGTTACTCGTCTTGTTGGCTGAGGAAAAGTAAATGTGGACAGTTATTCTAACATCTTCAAAGTGCACATCAGAATCCTGGACTTGCAATTTATTTTTATATGAATTACCATAATCTAAATGTGATTTCTATCATTCTGAGTACCATGGGTGGACGCCCTAATCAGGTTACCCACCCAATGCATATGGGTCCGGTAAATTTCTCAAGTGTCCGGTAAATTAAAATGTTGCCGGTCAAATGTCCGGTGTCACATTTTCCTGACAGAAACCCTGGTGTGTGTGTCTCTCCTCCAGAAGACATAACATGGGTGGGTGGGCTCTGGCCGGATGCTCATTTTGTCTGTGTTATTTCCCATTTGCAATGCTTTTAGTCCTCACTAACTGAGAGAAGTCGCTCGATGTCAATATCCAATGTCCGTTCTGTTGTCAATTGAAAAGTATTGGAAGCTTATACAGCATTTAAAGGTTTGGATGATAGTGGAATGCGTATATGGAATAAGTTGCTATTGTAAGGTTCTGAACAAATAGTAATAACTCAAACGGAGGACTGGAAAAAGTTCAAGCCAAGTTTATTCATCCCATTGGGTCATAAAACATAATGATATAAGCACATATATTTATAACCTCCTACTAGGCGGGGTCAACTCCTTATACATCTAGACAGCCAATACATCTCTGACTATGGAAACTTTGCAGTATTTTTTTTTTTTAATGTATTATTTCTTACATTGTTAGCCCAGAAAATCTTAAGTGTTATTACATACAGCCGGGAATAACTATTGGATATCAGAGTGGCGTCAACTTACCAGCGCTACGACCAGGAATTACGACTTTCCCGAAGCGGATCCTTTGTTCGCACCACCCTTGGCATTTGAACTGATTCCAGAGGCCGACTCAAAACACAACGCCACCGGAGGATAGGGAGCCGGAGCGGTCTCCTAGTCAGACTTAGGAGGCGCGCACACCACCCATTGCTTCCAAGTATAATGTCCAGTCCCTGGACAACAAAGTGGACGAGATCAGGGCAAGGGTTGGTTTCCAGAGAGACATCAGGGATTGTAACATACTCTGTTTCACGGAAACATGGCTCTCTCGGGATATACTGTCCCCGTCCATACAGCCATCTGGGTTCTCAGTACATCGCGCCGACAGGATTAAACATCTCTCCGGGAAGAAGAAGGGTGGGGGGGTATGTTTCATGACTAACGACTCATGGTGTAATTGTAACAACATACAGGAACTCAAGTCATTTTGTTCACCTGACCAAGAATTCCTTACAATCAAATGCTGACCGTATTATCTCCCAAGAGAATTCTCTTCGGTTATTGTTACAGTCGTGTATATCCCCCCTCAAGCCGATACCACGACGGCCCTCATGGAACTCCACTGGACTTTATGCGAACTGGAAACCATATATCCTAAGGCTGCATTTATTGTAGCTGGGGATTTTAACAAAGCAAATTTGAGAGAAAGGCTACCTAAGTTCTATCACATATTGACTGTAGCACTCGCGCTGGAAAAGCGCTGGACCATTGTTACAATCATTTCCGCTATGCATACAAGGCCCTCCCCCGCCCTCCTTTCGGCAAATCTGACCACTACATTTTGCTCCTCCCTTCCTATAGGCAGAAACTCAAACAGGAAGCACTCGTGCTTAGAACTATTCAACGCTGGTCTGACCAATCGGAATCCACGCTTCAAGATTGTTTTGATCACGCGGACTGGGATATGTTCCAGGTAGCCTCTGAGAATAATATAGACGTATTCGCTGATTCAGTGAGTGGGTTTATAAGGAAGTGAATAGGAGATGTTGTACCCACTGTGACTTAAAACCTACCCTAACCAGAAACCATGGATTGATGGCAGCATTCGCGATAAACTGAAAGCACGAACCACCGCATTTAACCATGGCAAGGTGACGGGGGAATATGGCAGAATACAAACAGAGTGGTCGTTCCCTCCGCAAGGCAATCAAACAGGCAAAACATCAATATCAAGACAAAGTGGAGTAGCAATTCAACGGCTCAGACACGAGACGTATGTGGCAGGGTTTACGGACAATAACGGACTACAATAGGAAAACCAGCCACGTCACGGACACCGACGTCTCGCTGCCAGACAAGCTAAACAAGTTCTTTGCCCACTTTGAGGATAACACAATGCCAAGGACGGTGGGCTCTCCTTCTCCGTGGCTGACGTGAGTAAGACATTTAAACGTGTTAACCCTCGCAAGGCTGCCGGCCCAGACGGCATTCCTAGCCGCGTCCTCAGAGCATGCGCAGACCAGCTGGCTTGTTTGTTTACGGACATATTCAATCTCTCCCTATTCCAGTCTGCTGTCTCCACATGCTTCAAGATGGCCACCATTGTTCCTGTACCCAAGAATGCTAAGGTAATTGAACTAAATGACTATCGCCCCGTAGCACTCACTTCTGTCATCATGAGGTGCTTTGAGAGACTAGTCAAGGATCATATCACCACCTTACTTGTCACCCTAGACCCACTTCAATTTGCACACCGCCCCAATAGGTCCACAGAGAATGCAATCGCCATCACACTGCCCTATCCCATCTGGACAAGAGGAATACCTATGTAAGAATGCTGTTCATTGACTATAGCTCAGCATTCAACACCATAGTACCCTCCAAGCTCATCATCAAGCTTGAGGCCCTGGGTCTCAACCCCGCCCTGTGCAATTGGGTCCTGGACTTCCTGACGGGCCGCCCCCAGGTGGTGAAGGTAGGAAACAACATCTCCACTTCGCTGATCCTCAACACTGGGGCCCCACAAGGGTGTGTGCTCAGCCCCCTCCTGTACTCCCTGTTCACCCATGACTGCGTAGCCATGCACGCCTCCAACTCAATCATCAAGTTTGCAGACGACACAACAGTAGTAGGCTTGATTACCAACAACGATGAGACAGCCTACAGGGAGGAGGTGAGGGCTCTCGGAGTGTGGTGTCAGGAAAATAACCTCTCACTCAACGTCAAAAAAACAAAGGAGATGATCGTGGACTTCAGAAAATAGCAGAGGGAGTACCCCCCTATCCACATCGACGGGACAGCAGTGGAGAAGGTGGAACATTTTAAGTTCCTCTGCGTACATATCACTGACAAACTGAAATGGTCCACCCACACAGACAGTGTGGTGACGCAGGCGCAACAGCGTCTCTTCAACCTCAGGAGGCTGAATACATTTTCACCTAAAACCCTCACAAACTTTTACAGATGCAAAATTGAGAGCATCCTGTCGGGCTGTATCACCGTCTGGTACTGCAACTGCACCGCCCATAACCGCAGGGCTCTCCAGAGGGTGGTGCGGTCTGCATAACGCATCACCAGGGGCAAACTACCTGCCCTCCAGGACACCTACAGCACCCGATGTCACAGGAAGGCCAAAAAGATAATCAAGGACAACTACCACCCGAGCCACTGCCTGTTCACCCCGCTATCATCCAGAAGGCGAGGACAGTACAGGTGCATCAAAGCTGGGACCGAGAAACTGAAAAACTGCTTCTATCTCAAGACCATCAGACTGTTAAACAGCCATCACTAGCACAGAGAGGCTGCTGCCTACATACAGACTTGAAACTCACTGGCCACTTTAATAAATGGAACACTAGTCACTTTAATAATGTTTACATGTACATTTTTACATTTTAGTCATTTAGCAGACGCTCTTATCCAGAGCGACTTACAGTTAGTGAGTGCATACATTTTCATACTGGCATATTTTGCATTACCCATTTCATGCATCTTAGACTATGCCACTCTGATAATGATAATGACATTGCTCATCCATATATTTATATATTCTTATTCCATTCCTTTACTTAGATTTGTGTGTATTAGGTTTTTGTTGTAGAACTGTTAGAGATTACTTGCTAGATATTGCTGCACTGTCGGAACTAGAAGCACAAGCATTTCGCTACACTCACAATAACATCTGCTAACCATGTGTATGTGACCAATACATTTGATTTGATTTGATTTGCCAGGTAGTAACTTAATTGGTTCCTCTCCCTGGTGTAGGCATGGCCCTGCCTGGTGCTAGAACCTTCGTGGGTGTTGAAGTGTATGTGTGTGTGAGAGGACTGTAGTAGGAGGGTCTTTGGGGTGGGCCCCCCGGCCCCCCCTCCAAGAGGTTTCTTCTCACTTCATCTGTTGACTTGACCTCGAACCGAATTTCCTCGCTCCGCCCTAGTTCTGTAGCTGGCCTGCCTTATCAAAGACTAACTGTTGCCCTTCTCCTCCCTCAGTAACTTTCCATACACATTCCTTATTCACCCTTCATTGACACAGATCATACATGGAACGTAATCACTAAGTTCTTATATAGTGACAGGAATAAGTATATTTCAAGTTAGAACCCAACACTAGTAAAAGTGTGTCATTGAAATCCTTGACATCTACAGTTAGATGATGACTTCGTTTTTATTCAACAGCACGCTTCATTTGCATAAAGCGATAGGCTATCACTTCTGGTGTCATACTCTACTTTCCCATCTCTTACAGAGTTGAATTGTAGATTAACCTAATCTCTTTCTCTCTCTCTCATTTTCTCTCTCTCATTTTCTGTCTGTCTGTCTGTCTGTCTGTCTGTCTGTCTGTCTGTCTGTCTGTCTGTCTGTCTGTCTGTCTGTCTGTCTGTCTGTCTGTCTGTCTGTCTGTCTGTCTGTCTGTCTGTCTGTCTGTCTGTGTCTCTCTCTCACACACTCTCTCTCTCACATGGGCCTAACATTTAAACCTAGGCTAATTAAAAAGGAGAGAGTCAATCCAAACAGATGGCACAAGCTGGCGTTATAATAACCACTATGGCCTCCATTGAATTTGACTGGGAAAGACCCTTATTGAGTTTGACTGGGAAGATCTCCCAGATAGTTTCACTGGAAACAAATAGCCAGGTCGGTTTGCTGTGTCGGACTTGGACCAAGACTTAACAAGCCGTTATTGTCCCTGAAGGGGCAATACATACGTTGAATTAAATGTACTGTAGTGTATCTGTAATTAGACGCTCTCAGTCATTCTATTCACAACAACCTTGATGCTAATGAATCAAGTACAAACGTCACATGGTTTCATGCAGAGCGAATCTCTCTCTTTGTTACTCTCTCCTCTCTCTATATCCCTGTCTTCTCTCGCTGTTCTGTCTTTCCCCGTCTTCTCTTGCTCTCTCTTTCTTTCCCTCTCTTTTTAATATAACAGAGACCTTTCCTCGTTCTTAAAGGAAAACTCCACCCAAAAACTGTTTTGGTATTTGTTTCATCCATTGTTGATATAGTCCCAAAATGTTTTGCATGTCAGCAATTAAGTTTTCAAGATATATAACTTTCAAAATACAGTCGACACCGGCTGTATATCTGTATTTTGAAAGTTATACAGTACCAGTCAAAGTTTGGACACACATACTCATTCAAGTTTTTATTTGTACTATTTTCTACATTGTAGAATAATAGTACAGACATCAAAACTATGAAATAACACATATGGAATCATGTAGTAACCAAAAAAGTGTTAAACAATATTTGAGATTCTTCAAAGTAGCCACCCTTTGCCTTGATGACAGCTTTGCACACTCTTGGCATTCTCTCAATTTTTTCCTTTCCTTCGCTCCTGACTGCATGTGCTGCAGCTGCTGCTCCTTGTTTCAGCAAGGAGCAACAAAGCTTCATCACATTGTGAAGAGTCCATGTTACTGCGGAAATGGACTCAACCTCACAAATGCCCAGAAGTCCAATCTTCAGTCAGCTGTTCGTTCCACACCACAACAAAAAACACGGTTATAACGGTTATTTTATTTTCATGACGGTCTTCATCCATAATCGTTGGTTACGATTATAAGATAGTTGTGCCAGCCCTACTTATGGACTGAGGGAGAAAGGGAATGAATGGGACAGAAGACGAGGTGGGAAAATGGAAGACCCTGCAGACAAAGGCCTTTGTCTGTGCTGTTAGTGTTTCAGAAGATATTTTACTTCTTTGTTATTCCTAACAGTGTGAACGACTTGGGTTCCAACCCAGGTTTCATGTGTACCACTTGATTGTTACCCTGCTGAGCTTAAACCTATCGTTAGCTCGGGGAGACAACACATTTCCAGGTCTCAAGCAAGGTTACTCTTCACGCAACTGTGGTTCCGAACCATCCAACAGTAAGAAATGCACACATCAGGGCATACATCCTTCCTCAGATGAGCAAAACCGGTTGAAAAGATGTCAACTAGTTTTGCCGTTGAAATGACGTCAACCAATTATTCTCACTGGGTCTATCCCATCTGTTTATTTCGGTGTGAAGACCACAGGGTCTTGTTAGTATTGTTGTCTTTCTGCATTAGGCAGTCTGAGACAGAGTGAGAGAATAAAGAGGAGGTGCAGAAAATAACAGGGTCATCTTGTCTCTCTGTCTCTCCAGGGCCTCTCAGCTTCATCTTCACAACTGTAGAGAGAAACAACAACAACCTCAAAATCTAATCCAAACTCATTAAGCCTGGGCTTCCTCTACCTTTGGTAAAGTAGTGGCCAGTGTAACGACACCAGGAAGCTAAACTGAAACTCTCTTACGGTTTGATTTATTAGACTAACTGCACTGCCAGTCCCATTGCTGTTGGGATAATGTCCCAGGGAAATGGAATGGCTCTGACCTCTGTATTGGCTGTGTTTGCGTTTTCATTGCCATGCGTGTGCCGTCACTACAGGTGGCGAACGCTTTATGGCGGTAACACAGCTGGTCTGCTGGGTTGGCTCATCACCATGGTGATCTGCAGGGCTGGGCTGTACTATGTGTTAACCAGACCTGGTTTCATGTACCATTTGAAATCATTTCAAATACTAAATTGTGTTCGATTGAGCTTGCCGGTTGCAGTGGAACCAATAGAAAGTCCCCAAAAAGCAAACCCTGTCCACCTGGCACTCAAGGCAGGCAAATGCTCAAAGTATTTGAAAGATTTCAAATAGTATTTGAACCCAGGTCTGGTGTGAACAACGTCTGTCTGTATGGGTCTTTCTTTTAGTATTTTCTCCGCACAAATATTTCGATTCAGAAAGAGTAAGACCTTTGCTTTCTATCAGTCATGGTCTATTTCGATAACCATGTCTGGAACAGAGAAAACTATGCTTCAGTATAACCCGGAGCACACAGCATTTAGCAATCAGCATCCACTTTTCTTCCGCTGTGTGGAAAGACCTGCAGCTAGGATTAGGCTAGAGTCTCTCCGAGACAGACAGACGGTAGGAGAGAATGCATGACGAGTTAGATAAGCGTTGGGTAATGAAGGGAAATGGGTAATGAACGAATGATCAGTGACTCAGTCTTCTCACCATCCCTCTCTTCTCTCTCTATTCTCTCTTTCTCTCCCTCCCTCTCTCGCTCTGAGCAGCCAGGAAGACGTGTGCCCCGGCAGAGTTTGCCTGTGCGAACGGCCAGTGTGTACCAGGCCGCTGGCGCTGTGATGGGGAACCAGAGTGTCCCGATGGCTCCGATGAGGCAGACGCCACCTGCAGTAAGTCTGAGCTGACTTTGTCTACTCAACGCGAATGGTCTCCCTATTCACGGTCACCCAACAACACTCACCCAACTCAAACACTCATCAACGTTTCCCCATTCCGTCATTCCACCACTCCATTCCAAGTATACCAAGCTATCCATGGTCACTCAACCAACCGCCCTAAACCCAACTCAACCACCCATCAATGTTCACCAATCCAAAGTGGTGCACCCAGTCATGGTCACCACCAACCAACCACCCTTACATGGTCACCTGACCACATAACCACGTTCACCCAACCATCTATACTGAACTAAAATATAAACACAACATGTAAAGTATTGGTCCCATGTTTCATGAGCTGAAATAAAAGATCCCAGAAATGTTCCAACGCACAAAAAGCTTATTTCTCTCAAGTTGTGTGCACACATTTGTTTACATCCCTGTTAGTGAGCATTTCTCTGTTGTCAAGATAATCCATCCACCTGACAGGTGTGGCATATTAAAAAATATATATAAAGAGGCTGATATAACAGCATGATCATTACACAGGTGCACCTTATGCTGGGGACAGTAAAAGGCCACTCTAAAATGTGCAGTTTTGTCACACAACATAATGTCACTGATGTCTTATGTTTTGAGGGAATGTGCAATTGGCATGCTGACTGCAGGAATGTCCACCAGAGATGTTGCCAGAGAATGTTATGTTCATTTCTCTACCATAAATCGCCTCCAACATCGTTTTAGAGAATTTGGCAGTACATCCAACTGGATTCACAACCTCAGACCACGTGTAACCACGCCAGCCCTGAACCTCCACATCCGGCTTCTTCACCTGCGGGATCGTCTGAGACCAGCCATCCGGACAGCTGATGAAACTGTGGGTTTGCACAACCAAAGAATTTCTGCACAAACTGTCAGAAACCGTCTCAGGGAAGCTCATCTTGTCGTTCTCACCAGAGTCTTGACATGACTGCAGTTTGGCGTTGTAACTGACTTCAGTGGGCAAATGCTCACCTTCGATGGCCACTGGCACGCTGGAGAAGTGTGCTCTTCACGGATGAATCCCGGTTCCAACTGTACTGGGTAGATGGCATCGAATGGCATCGTGTGGGCGAGTGGTTTGCTGATGTCAACGTTGTGAACAGAGTGCCCCATGGTGGCGGTGGGGTTATGCAATGGGCATTAGACAATGCTATGGGCAGCTACAGACAACGAACGCAATTGCATTTTATCGATGGTAATTTGAATGCACAGAGATACCGTGATGAGATCCTGAGGCCCATTGTGCCATTCATCCTCCACCATCACCTAATGTTTCAGCATGATAATGCACAGCCCCATGTTGCAAAGATCTGCATACTCACCAGACATGTCACCCAATGACAATGTTTGGGATGCTATGGATCGACGTGTACGACAGCGTGTTCCAGTTTGCGCCAATATCCAGCAACTTTGCACAACCATTGAAGAGGAGTGGGACAACATTCCACAGGCTACAATCAATAGCATGATCAACTCTATGCGAAGGAGATGTCGCGCTGCATGAGGCAAATTGTGGTCACGCCAGATACTGACTGGTGTTGCAGGTTGCGTTTATATTTTTGTTCAATGTATTTACCCATCCAGTGACACAGCATTTACCCTACCGTCTCTTCCTCTCCACTCTATCCCTCTACCTCACTCTGCTCAGTGATTGAGCTTCATATTTTTCTGTTTCTTGGAAGCTCGTCAAATTGATGCTCGCCAAAACATTCCCAGAGATAATGGTACCAAAGTATCATTCATCAATAGGTCGAGGGAATATGAGGACCTAACCAACTAACATCCCAGATCATCAGACCTCTGCACTTGAGAGGCTAATAGGCCAGGCCGATTTAATTACAGCTCTATTCTTCACACTCGCACCCCATCTGAATATTATGCAGCTCCTCTTCTCTCCGCTCCAATGCGCCAGCCAGACATACAGCATCTAATTTGGCTCTTGAAACCTAGACCCGTCATTTGTAATTTCCCCTGCTACTCCACTCAGGCACCAGTTCAGCTGCCTCTCACTCACGCGTCCAGCCAGGGCCCTTGCCTCGGCTCGCTTTCCCTCGCCCCCACACTTCCCCATTACACCAGCGTCTGGTGTTGGAGAGAGGCAGAGGTGTGGCCTGCCAAGCTCTTAGAGTAGGAGGGGGAAAGGGGGAGCACTTCCTTACTTTCGATTAGGCTGTGTCAGACTGACTGAGACCGTGCTCATCCGGGAGGAGGGGAAGGGCGGGGGATCCGTTTTTGCGGCTTGTCTGGAGTGAGCTGGGCAACAGGTGTGGGACTTGGGAAGTGGGAGATCAAAGAGGTTCTGAAACGTTCGGTTTCCCCATCGCAGTCGGTTTTCCCCTGAGTCATGGAAGCACTGTGGACTTCAGACAAGCTCATTATCTTGTCTTTTCAAGCAGATCATTTAGAGGAATGACGTTAAGATGTTTTTCTAAGTTTATCTGATTGACATTTATACTGTCAGCACATGTTTCTCTTGTACCAAATCGAGTTGTAGTCGAGACCGCCTTCAAGAGAAACCAGAGCTATTCGATTCGTCAAGACAGAGACTGGAGCTTTTCAAGTCCAGGTTAAGACAGAGACCACAACTATTTCAGTCCGAGTCAAGACCGGGACCAGAGCTATTCCAGTCCAAGTCAAGACTGAGAACTGAGATATTCCAGGGGGGACCAAGGGGGTTCTACTCC
Organism: Coregonus lavaretus; assembly: GCF_964263955.1. Classification (NCBI taxonomy): domain Eukaryota; kingdom Metazoa; phylum Chordata; class Actinopteri; order Salmoniformes; family Salmonidae; genus Coregonus; species Coregonus lavaretus. The sequence goes on along the minus strand of NC_140010.1, from coordinate 38,653,032 downwards.
GTGTCAAGACAGAGACCAAAACTATTCGAGTCAGAGTCAAGACTTCTGAGACTACAGGTATTCCAGCCGAGTCAAGACCGAGACCAAGGGGGAATCAAGACTTAGACCATAGCAACCTGAATACTACATCACAGGTACCACGTTTTCATCTTGTGATTGGTGAACCATTGGTCGATCGCACAGGACTACAATGTTTGTCATTGTGTAGTGGGCAGTAATTTTTGATATGTGTATATTATAAATTCATCATATGCGACTCGCAAAAATAAGACTAAGCAATTAGCCTATTAAAATGTTTATCTGACTCCATAAAGATAATTAGTAATATGCAAGAGACTATGGTTGAGTTACAGTAATAGGCAATGATGAAAGGTCTGAGAATGGATTCTAAATACAACTGTATTTAATTACTTTGTAAAACGAACGGATTCACATACGAAGCATAAAGCTTAAGTTACAAGGCATTAACAAGCATTACAAGGCATTATTCTAAGCATGGTCAGAGAGAGAGAGAAAACCCATAGCCTGAAAGGCCATGACCCAAAAGTCCATGTGGTGGAGAGCGAAAGAAAGAAAGAGTATCTCAGCACAGCAGGTCAGGAACAAATAAGAGAAAGAACAATGAATCTTCGACCCTTTTATAAGCATCTAAATTGTTTGGATTAAAAACATGAGTTGTTGACCAATAGTAATACTGTAAAGTTAACCTCCAATCAGATATCAGACCTGCATGATGTAACCTCTGCTTCTCAGAGGTGTGACAATGGGGGTTGGCAAGACCAACACAGAGAATGATACATTCCTAAGACAACACATAGCAAATTCTTGTATATAGTTGATAAGAAGAGTCACTTCTGGGGCTGGGCTGGCCTACAATAGCGCATGTTATTAAAAAGGAATTTGCATGCAGGAAGGGAATTGGAAAAATATGATTTATCTTTGACATATTTTTTTTTCTCATTTTGTACCGCTTTATCAAGTTGTGGACCGGTATCTCATGAATAAAGAATGAAGAAAGGAACGTCCCACAAGTCGCTAATGTTAATGTCATCCACAGAAAGATAAGTGTGAGGGCGAGTTAGAGAGACAGGGACCGTTGAATAATAACTTGTTTGTATTGGAATCCTATAAATCCAATTAAAGATGAGTAAGGGATTTTGTCTCTGTGTGGGCTAGAACTGAGATAGAGATCACGACAAATCATATATGTGTTATATTTATGTAGCGTTTCAGTCAATGGTAAATTCTTTGGGATTGAGGCCCAAAGATTTGGGCAGCAAAATTCAGTGTTTGGGCCTCTTTATCAACATCTTGGGAACTCCAACAGACAGTGCTAAGTTTTATTTTTAATTTTTTTATGAGGACAGCAATCGCTTCTGCTACCGGCACTGCATGGTCAAAGCGGAGGAGAAGAAAAGTTCACCCTATAAAAACCTCCAAACGTCTAAACTATTCGATTTTGAGAATGGGTGAAATCCGAAGTTGTGCTATATATTCATTGGCTATGTCATAGCTAATTTTTAAAGATAAATATTGATACATTACTAGCGCAAACACTTTGAATTAGCAAAAATTACATTTATTTAGTGGGTGATGGTGAATTCAATGCTGCATACATTTCTTTGGTACCCTTCCCCAGATCTGTGCCTCGACACAATCCTGTCTCGGAGCTCTACGGACAATTCCTTCAACCTCATGGCTTTGTTTTTGGTCTGACATGCACTGTCAACTGTGGGACCTTATATAGACAGTTGTGTGCCTTTCCAAATCATGTCCAATCAATTGAATTTACCACAGGTGGACTCCAATCTTAAGGAGGATCAATGGAAACAGGATGCACCTGAGCTCAATTTCTAGTCTCATAGCAAAGGGTCTGATTACTTATGTAAATGAGGTATTTCTGTTTTCTAGTTTTTCTAAATGTGCAAAAAAAATCTAAAAACCAGTTTTCGCTTTGTCATTATGGGCTATTGTGCGTAGATTGATGGGGGACATAAAAATAAAATCAATTTTAGAATAAGGCTGTAACGTAACAAAATGTGGAAAAAGGAAGGGGTCTGAATAATTTCCGAATGCACTGTTCATATCGAATCGTCTTGAAAGGGAAATATGCACATCCCTAGATAGCAGGCAAGGATACACATCCAATGTTTATTGCCTTCTTGGGTTTTGAGCATGCTGCTGCTTCACTCGCTAACCCAGAGTTCTGCGTGCACTGTGGGGCTCTGCCTGCAAACTCCCTTCTCTGTCAAGTGAGCAGGGCTAACCCCAAACGACTCGTCACCCACAAAACCTGGGAGGAGGAAATGGAATACTGGACCCTCGACTCGCTGTATCATACCGAAACTGCGGGGGCGTGGATGACGAGCACTTCAATATTGATGAAGAAGAAATAGTAATCAAAGAGGGAGAGGAGGAAGGGGAGAGTCAAAACCAAGGTCAAGGTTCGAGACTCTCCTCTGCCCTCAGTGCAGTACCGGCACCCAATGAAACTTTCAGGCTTAACGGTCTGTAAACAGGCAGTGGCTGGACTTCGTATTGACTGACCCGCACCCATAGGGGATGGTAGCGCCAAAAGGGACTGGTTCGATGGGAAGAAACTCCCCTCTCGCATCATACCGGGGAACAAACTCTTCCCAGTGGTCCCAGCATGCGTGGCGTAAGCCAAACTTAACTGTGACAAGCCCCTGTCCAGCCAGGTCCAAACCAGGCACTTTGTTTGCAAGGACATCCACGGCATGGAGGAATTGGGCCTCGGCAAGCATCCGGTGGTCGAGCAGTCACTGGCTAGCCACTTCAACCCAAGTGCCTTGTCTATGACCAGCACTGCTCTCCCTGGGAAGACGGAGCTCTTTGCCGCCTCCATATTTCAAAAGGTCTGCGTTGCTGCGGCACGTTCAGTATGGGCGTACCAGGCCAATTTTCTACAAGAGATGAGCACTCTCTTAGTCAAAGGCACAGCCAACCAAGACCAATGGTGCGAGATCTGTGAGCCTCTAGGGGTGCCTTCCAAGGCTGTTGGCACACCATGAGCAATGTGGTGGTATGGGGGGAGAGACCTATCGTGCTGAAGAAGCCGTTTGGGCCTTCTGTCACAGTGCGAACTTCGCAAGAAAGAAGGTGAAGCCTTCAACTTCTGTTTGCCCCGGAGGTGTCACGATCGTCAGGGAGAGACCAAGGCGCAGCGTTGCAGGTGAACATATTTATATTTATTTAATGATCACACGATCAAAACAACAAACGAAAAACGTGACGTCTATGGTTTAAACACAAACCAACACGAACAAGAAACCACAAACACAAAGTGAAAGACAGACAGTTAAATATGGCTCCCAATCAGAGACAACCATCTGACACTCGTTGCCTCTGATTGGGAGTCACTCAGGCCAACATAGAAATACAAACATAGAATACACACCCTGGCTCAACATAACAGTGTCCCCAGAGCCAGGGCGTGACAGTACCCCCCCCTAAAGGCGCGGACTCCGACCGCGCCAACTAAATACCACAGGGGAGGGACCGGGTGGGCACTCCGCCTTGGCGGCGGATCCGGCTCCGGGCCTGATCCCCACTCCCTCTCCAACCCCCCAAAGTACCCCTGGTCCTGTCTAGCCCCGCTGGCCGGAGCTGGACTGCACTCTGATTGCTCTAGCTCCGGCGTAACGCATCTGACCGGTGCCGGACCAGGCACCAGTGGAACAGGCACGGGCCGTGCCGGACCGACGACGCACACCACTGGCTTGGTGTGGGGAACAGGCACGGGCCGTGCTGGACTGACGACGCACACCACTGGCTTGGTGTGGGGAGCAGGAGCGGGCCGGACAGGGCTGACGAAACGCACCACAGACTTGGTGCGGGGAGCAGGAATGGGCTGGACTGGGCTGGCGACGCGCCCCACAGACTTGGTGCGGAGAGCAGGAACGGGCCGGACAGGGCTGACGAAACGCACCACAGACTTGGTGCGGGGAGCAGGAATGGGCCGAGCCGGGCTGACGAAACGCACCACAGACTTGGTGCGGGGAGCAGGAATGGGCCGAGCCGGGCTGACGAAGCGCACCACTGACTTGGAGAGGGGAGCAGGAACGGGCCGAGCCGGGCTGACGAGACGCACCACAGACTTGGTGCGGGGAGCAGGAATGGGCCGGACTGGGCTGGCGACGCGCACCACAGACTTGGTGCGGAGAGCAGGAACGGGCCGGACAGGGCTGACGAAACGCACCACAGACTCGGTGCGGGGAGCAGGAACAGACCGGACCGTACTGGGGACACACACCACTGGCCCTACACCGGGATCTGGAACGGGCCGGACCGGACTGGTAACACACCCCAGTACCTCTCGCCGTGCCTCTCCACCTTCCATCCCCTCTTCGACCAGTGGCCCCCGTAACCTGGCGGCCTCCTCTGCCAACCCGCTGGACCGCTCTATCGCGGCCTCCTGCTGCCCCGACGTCGTGAGCCCCCCCCCTAAAAATGTTCTGGGGGTCTCTCCTCCCCGTGGGCCAGGCCTCTATCGTTCTCGCCCAACTCTCGCTCCTCTGTCTCCAACTCCAGCCATTCTGCTCTTCATTAGGCTTGACCCAGTCGAAACTCTTCCTCCACTGTTCCCAAGTCCATCCACTCTGCTCTTTACAAGGCTGGACCCAGTCGAGGTTGCCACGGAGATCTGCAAGCGATTCCCCAGGCAATGGCTCCTGGACACGCTGCTTGGTCCAGTTTTGGTGGTTTCTTCTGTCACGATCGTCAGGGAGAGACCAAGGCGCAGCGTTGCAGGTGAACATATTTATATTTATTTAATGATCACACGATCAAAACAACAAACGGAAAACGTGACGTCTATGGTTTAAACACAAACCAACACGAACAAGAAACCACAAACACAAAGTGAAAGACAGACAGTTAAATATGGCTCCCAATCAGAGACAACCAGCTGACACTCATTGCCTCTGATTGGGAGTCACTCAGGCCAACATAGAAATACAAACATAGAATACACACCCTGGCTCAACATAACAGTGTCCCCAGAGCCAGGGCGTGACAGGAGGCCTGGGAACTGTGGCAGCCCAGTCTCCCCTCCAAGAGCAGAGGCTTCGCGGGAGGGATTGGGGAAACTGGCTGGCACCACAGTTTTCCATAATGCAAAACCCCCAGCGACACAGCAGGCTGCCAACCCACAGTTTGGCTCTCCTAACAGAAGCCGACAGTGGGATAAGCGGACCTTCTCTGCTACCGCATCGGGGTCCCACCCCTGCGACTCCCCGGGAGGGATGATGGGACGTCAGACCTAGGGAAACGTCCCCAGCTGTAGAGAGGGGCAGCCAACACTTCACACCCCCCCCCCCCCCCATCAAAATGGGGGAGATGCCCATCTGTGCTCCTAGAACACTACCCCTCGTGCAGCATTTCCTTTCTCACTCAACCCCCGAGTGCTCCCCGTGCCACTGCTCTACCTTCTGCGCTCTCACAACCAACCGAGGTAGGAAGACAACTTGCCAGTTGGCACCGAGCTCCCCAAATCCTAGTGTTTAAACACTAGCATTTGTAATAAAGAAGTCTCTGTCGTGTCCAGGTGTCTTGCTAAGGGTAGAGAGCAAAATTACGCCAAAGGGGCAACTCGCTCCAATGCCACCAGAGGGCTCTCCTGAACCACTGGTGAGCAAGAGTCTTCCGACTTGTGGGCGACGTGCTGCAAGGGCAGGGATCTTAGTCTCTGGCACTCCCCCAGTGTTTTCCATATGCTCCGGCCGTCGGCTAAAAAGCCGATCTAAAGCGACTCGTCAATTCCGTATGCCTACGCTCAACGTGCTGGCTTGTTCGCGAACGAACGGCTCTTTTTAGGTGAACGGAACCGAATCACATCAGTGAGAGCCATTCATTGGTTCCCTAATTTGCATACTGATAGGCTTCTACTGATTTTTGTAATTATCTGCAGATAAATTCTGAAAACATTCGATAAAGATGTTGAATCCTCACTGCAGGAACAATAGGTAGTGGAGAGCGAGCCTTATTCTGGTCCAAAATATGATAAAAGAAAGCGGATTGAAGGTTATAAAAGCTAATGTCATGATACTTATATGGTATTAATAAATATATTGATATAGGCCTACTGATTTGATTCAAGTGTTAACAATTATCACGTTTTAAGGAAGACCCAGATGCAGACAGTGTCGAAGTAACAAAAGTTTATTACTAGAACAGGGGGCAGGCAAAACGACAAGTCAAGGGCAGGCAGAGGTCAATAATCCAGATCAGAGTCCAAATGGTACAGAACGGCAAGCAGTCTCAGGGTCAGGGCAGGCAGAGGTCAGTAATCCAGTGTGGTGGGACAAGGTACAGGACGGCAGGCAGGCTCAGGGCAGGCAGAGTGGTCAAAACCGGGAAAACTATAAAACAGGAACTTTAGAAAAGACAGGAGCAAGGGGAAAAATGCTGGTAGGCTTGACAAACAAAACAAACTGGCAACAGACAAACAGAGAACACAGGTATAAATATAATGGGGAAGATGGGCAACACCTGGAGGGGGATGGAGACAATCACAAAGACAGGTGAAACAGATCAGGGTGTGACAGAAACCCCCTTCCCCCCCTCTAGGGGCACCACCTGGCGTCCTACCTGGGCGCATACCTTGTTGACTGGGGAGCCGGCGTTGGAACTAAGAGATGAGGCCTGGGTCCAGGATGACCCTAGCGGGGACCCAGCACCTCTCCTCCAGGCCATAATCCTCGCAGTCAACCAGGTACTGGAATCCCCTGCCCCGAGGTCAAACCTTCAGTAGACGCCTCACCGTGTACGCCGGATGGCCGTCGATGAAACGGGGGAGAGGGGTGGGCCTGGAAACAGGAGACAAAGGGCTGTGAGACATGGGTTTGATTTTAGACACATGAAAAGTGGGATGTATACGGCGGGTACAGGGCAACAGAAGACAAACAGCAGAGGGGCAAATGACCTTGGAGTTTGCAGGAACAGGCCGGACCGGGCTGGCGACGCGCACCACTGGCTTGGTGCGGGGAGCAGGAACAGGCCGGACCGGGCTGGCGACGCGCACCACTGGCTTGGTGCGGGGAGCAGGAACAAGCCGGACCGGGCTGACAACGCGCACCACTGGCTTGGTGCGGGGAGCAGGAACAGGCCGGACCAGGCTGACGACACGCACCACTGGCTTGGTGCGGGGAGCAGGAACGGGTTGGGCCGTACTGGGAACACGCACCACTAACTTAGTGTGGGGAGCAGGAACGGGTTGGGCCGTACTGGGAACACGCACCACTAACTTAGTGCGGGGAGCAGGAACGGGTCGGGCCGGACTGGGAACACGCACCACTAACTTAGTGCGGGGAGCAGGAACGGGTTGGGCCGTACTGGGAACACGCACCACTAACTTCGTGCGGGGAGCAGGAACGGGCCTGACCGTACTGGGAACACACACCACTGGCCTTGTGCGGGAATCAGGAACGGGCTGGACCGGACTGGTGACACACTCCACTTGCTTGGTGCGAGGAGCGGGACTGGGTTTCCTCATAAACCTCCGCTCCCTCTGCTGCCTACTCAGTTCCTCTCGCCGTGCCTCCACACTCTCCTTCTCCCTCCTGACCAATGGCCCCCGTAACCTGGTGGCCTCCTCTCCTAGTCCACAAACTCGCCCTGTAGCTGCCTCCAGCAGCCCCGTCGTCCATGCCGTGTGCCCCCCCAAATCTTTTATTGGGGTTGCTTCTCGCCTGTCCGACGACGGCCCGGTTGGCGCCGCTTCTCCTCTCCTGCCTGGGCATCCTCCCTCATCGCCCTCCGGTAGCGGACGGCCTCCTCCTCAGTGATCTTCCCCCAACCGAGGAGGACATCCACTAGCGTTACCTCCGGCGTTTGCTCCTGGACACGCTGCTTGGTCCTTATTTGGTGGGATCTTCTGTCACGATCGTTGTAAGAGACGGACCAAGGCACAGCGTGATAGGCGTACATCTTTTAATGAGTACTTAATGACACTAACAAAACAACAAAACGATACGTGAAGTCCTAAGGTTAACAAAACACAAACGTCTCCGGAACAAGATCCCACAAATGACAAGTGCAAAACAGGCTGCCTAAGTATGGTTCCCAATCAGAGACAACAAGCAACAGCTGCCTCTGATTGGGAACCACCCCGTCCAACATAGAAACACATGAACTAGAACATGAACATAGAACATACAACATAGAAACTAACACCCTGGCTCAACATATAAGAGTCCCCAGAGCCAGGGCGTGACAATAGTCATGTCTTTCTACTCAATACCACAACTCATTTTACCAATCTTGGAGGTAAAGTCTTTAAAGTTTTCAATAAGGCCACTGAAATAGAGCTTGTTGAGATGGTGATAACAGATGTGTCACTCACAAGGTGGGGCACAGTTCACGACGGAAGAGCAATATACGGATTGTGGTCTCCACAGCTCCGCCACGCTCATACAATACTAGTCAAAAGTTTGGACACACCTACTCATTCCAGGGATTTTCTTTATTTTTACTATTTTCTACATTGTTGAATAATAGTGAAGACATCAAAACTATGAAATATGAAATAACACATGTAATAACCAAAAAAGTGTTAAACAAATCAAAATATATTTTATATTTGAAATTCTTCAAAGTAGCCACCCTTTGCCTTGATGACAGCTTTGCACACTCTTGGCATTCTCTCAACCAGCTTTATGAGGTAGTCACCTGGAATCCATTTTAATTACATTTTTACATTTACATTTTAGTCATTTAGCAGACGCTCTTATCCAGAGCGACTTACAGTTAGTGAATACATCTTTTTTTTATTTTTTTTATTTATTTTTATTTTTTTTAATACTGCCCCCCCCGTGGGAATCGAACCCGCAACCCTGGCGTTGCAAACGCCATGCTCTATCAACTGAGCTACATCCCTGCCGGCCATTCCCTCCCCTACCCTGGACGACGCTGGGCCAATTGTGCGCCGCCCATGAGTCTCCCGGTCGCGGCCGGCTGCGACAGAGCCTGGATTCGAACCAGGATCTCTAATGGCACAGTTAGCACTGCGATGCAGTGCCTTAGACCACTGCGCCACTCAGGAGCTCGATTAACAGGTGTGACTTGTTAAAAGTTAATTTGTGGAATTTCTTTCCTTCTTAATGCGTTTGAGCCAATCAGTTGTGTTGTGACAAGGTAGGGGTGATATACAGAAGATAGCCCTATTTGGTAAAATACCAAGTCCATATTATGGAAAGAACAGCTCAAATAAGCAAAGAGAAACGACAGTTCATCATTACTTTAAGACATGAAGGTCAGTCAATACAGAACATTTCAAGAACTTTTAAAGTTTCTTCAAGTGCAGTCGTAAAAACCATCAAGCACTATGATGACACTGGCTCTCATGAGGACCGCCACAGGAATGGAAGACCCAGAGTTACCTCCGCTGCAGAGGATAAGTTCATTAGTGAGACATCTAAACAAGTATTTGAAATATAAATCCTCAAGGTTACTTATGTAACCCCGGTTCTTTGAGAATATGAGTGAGATATCTCACCGCTTTTCCTTGTTCGCAAGAATGCAAGGAAGAGGCATGCTCGAGAATGGCCAGTTTGGCTGGTGAGTGGCTCCCTGTCTGTCTCCAACAGACGCTGTGTGATTGGTTACACGCCTTGTATTGACTGCTCACAGTGGGAGTTAGAGTGTAAAAGTGGTTCTATGGAGGAATATAAAGAAAGAAATACAGGGTATCTCTGGAATGGCAGTATAGGCAAGATATAATGTACATGCACGTACTGCATAATGTTGTATGAGTGCTAGGAATAGCTTATACCAGGTAGGATACAGTAATCACATAATATCTATGCATTGCTATAAACACTATAATGACCAGAAAGCAATTCCACAATTGGAGGACTAAATACAATGCAGCGTACAGGTGAATAATGCACACAACAGAGAATAACCACTGATAAGCATAGGCCAGATCTACAACAATGTAATGAGAAAAATAGTAGCTGGACTAGCAACTTAAACGTGACTGCAATGTAACTAGGGTCTGCGCATGTGCACAAGACCACGACCAGTGTAGAATAGTAACTGCGCCACGAGGAAAGGGGCACAGGCTAAATTAGGCTACATGCTACTACTAGGGCTACATACAGTGCATGGTTGCATGAGGCTGCAAAAAGGTTGTAAATGTCCATAAACATGACTATGAGCATATACAGACTATGAACAGAATAATATTACCTCTGAAATGATACATGTGAGCTACACCAGGCCTAACGAGCTAGCATTACTAGCTAAGATCTTGGCTTAGCTGGCTAGCAGTAGCATGCAGTGATGCCAATTTAGCAAATTTGTTGCTAGATTTCGCAACTTTTCAGACTACCCTGGCAACTTTATTTTCAAACAGCACCTAGCAACAAATTTAGCTACTTTTAAACATGTATTTGGAACTTTTAGCAACTTTTGAAAAGTGACTCAAATGCTAAAATGCACACATTTTCCCTCTAAATGACACAAAAATGATTTTCTCAGTCACAACACACGTGCCTGGCTGCAAAAGTGCATTGTGAGTGACGTCAACAGCAGGCGCTCAGCTCGTGCACAGGCCAAGCAGCACAACAACCTGGAGAGAGCTGGAGAGAGATGCCTAGCGCACACATCATTATTTGACTTAAGTTGCTTGTTCAATAAGATAGCATATATACCTTGTTATTAGCTTGCTCCTGTAATTGTTGATCAGTTAGGTAGCATGTTAACTATCTACCAATACACTGCTTAAAATTATAATTGTTCAGAATGTGTAGGTTTACTAGTTAATAAGAAAATAACATGTAATTGTTCAAAAATGTGTCATGTGTAATTGTTCAATAATTCAATGTGTTGTGTTTAAAAAATAAAAATATCTGATCATATAAAATGTGTTGTGTTTATATTACTTTTACAAATATAAATATGTGATAATAAACAAATCTAAACTAACAAATGTCAAATCATATTTGTCGCCGAGATGGCCAGTCAATTTGAGTAACATTATTGTGTATTCTACGTAATGACGCAGTTTTACGTTATTACGTAATGACGTCATCACGCAGTGACATCACAACGTCATTTAGCAACTTTTAGCAACAAATCGACCTGCCTCTAGCAACTTCCCCTGAAAATTAGTTGGCAACACTGGTAGCGTGATGCACATGAACATTACTCTATAAACATTACAAACATGCTAAATATCTGAACTGCCTTTGCAACACCCAACTAAATATGCAATGACACATCACAGTATTTACACAAGTCAAATACAGATAATCTTGAGGAATAGTCAAGAGTCCATTCTCTTCTGACCACAATCTCACTCTAAGGGCAGGAGCGGAGTTCAGTGAGGTGCACGGGGAATAGCGGACTGTGATTGGCGGATACAAGTGGGGGGCTTGTAGGGACCACTAATAAAAAAAATAAGGGGCGTTGGGCAAGTACAACAAACTACTAGTTCAGGGGTGCTGAAACTGCTTACTAAGGGATGGCCTTTTCAACACAGTGTGTAGTCCACATGATGGTGTCCAAATGAAGACTTCCTAATGGCTGCTGTGGTGTCAGGTAGTAGATAATCACAGCTGGCTCTGAGAGCGGCTCCCGTTGTCACAGTCGCATTAAAATGGATGGAGAAGCGAGCGACTATACAGTGCCAATGAGAGCCAGGAAACCTCTTCATATCACCATAGTGAACGTCTCTTCATCAAAAGAACATGTTTCTCTCATCTCCTTGTTGAACTCATCACCTGCCTGTGTCAGAAGCACATTATTAGCGAACGCTCTGAGCTGATTTTGATGGACATTCAGGAGAACTTTGAGAATTAATGAATAGCACCATTTAGCAAGAAACCTTGACCTTCTGACATACTACAAATCGTGTGTATTGCTCTTTTGTTGGTGTCAGACAGAGACCTATGTTTGCAGTGATAGTGGAGCCTCTGTTTTACATTTGCTAATGCTAATGAACGTACAGCGCACACCTTCCGCCACGCTCCAATTATTCCTTTTGTCTATCTTTGCCTCATTCACACGCAGAGAGAGAGAGAGAGAGAGAGAGAGAGAGAGAGAGAGAGAGAGAGAGAGAGAGAGAGAGAGAGAGAGAGAGAGAGAGAGAGAGAGAGAGAGGAGAGAGAGAGAGAGAGAGAGAGAGAGAGAGAGAGAGAGAGAGAGAGAGAGAGAGAGAGAGAGAGAGAGAGAGAGAGAGAGAGAGAGAGAGAGAGAGAGAGAGAGAGAGAGAGAGAGAGAGAGAGAGAGAGAGATCTGTGCCAGCTCATTGTAGCGCAATGAGTGGCCTCGCAATTACACGCTAAAGTAGCGTTACACTGGCACATGAAATATTTTGGCTGGGGCTTTGGTCGAGTGGGTTACTCAAAAATGAATGGCTATCTGCGGAGATTCACGTGAAATGCCAGACCTCATTGATTTCCTAGCGAGGTAGGGTGGAATCACGGAGGACCATCAAAACATGTATACTTCCCTTCATGTATACTTATAGAAAAGGTGTATCTGATCTGTCGTCTTGTTCACTGTTCCAGGACAATATAGCAGAAAGAGGAGAATTTTCACTCCCATTGACATCAATGCATGACTAAGTGAAAATTAAACTAAGTGGAAGTTAGGATTGGCCCCCCAAGTGAAAGGCGATTAAGCTGACTTCATGTCAGAAAAAATCCACTATCTGCAAGTGGTTGATCCTTGGCTTGAGTTGAAAAGTTTGAATCACTATTGGCTAAAATGGGTAACTTTCTGGTTCAAGATGACTGTTGGCAGTGCTTGAATTGGGCCAGAAAAATTGTGTGATGGTTTTATACAGGGCCGGTGCACAACGGTACAGATTTTACACCTAAAATGTTATACCTGAGTACTTGCACGTCTTACAGAATATTTGTTCTAAAAAATGAACACTGGTATTGCAACATTGAGATAAGTCCTGGCACCTAAAATGAGTGCTGGTGCCTTTTTCATTCTACTTCAAGCACTGACTGTTGGTAATATCCGCCATTGCTTGATATGACATACACCAGACATTTTAGAGTGACAGCTAATGTACAGCTAGCTTCATTGTAGAACAGATGACTACTGCACACTCCGTATTAACTGATGTGCAGCTAGCTTCATTGTAGAAAAGATGACTACTGCACACTCCGTATTAACTGATGTGCAGCTAGCTTCATTGTAGAAAAGATGACTACTGCACACTCAGTATTAACTCATGTGCAGCTTCCGGAAGAAACCTGCAATACCTGGACACATCCTTCACACGATACAAATCCTCTCTATTGATAGACATCGGATTTCCTAAACCTCTTGCATTATTTCCTCATTTTGGCCCATTTAAATTACATAACCACAGAGGATTATGGATCATTCTCTGAGGAGGTGGTTTAATGAAAGCAGCTTCAGCCAGTCTCTTTGTAGATATTGAGATTTTCCACTGTTAGGGGGAATGAGTAATAAGGCTTTGCCTCACTTTATTGATTTAATAACGGAGAGGATTTTAGTTACGTAAACATGTGTATTTCAGTCAGGTGGGAGGGTGTGCGCGTGTGTGTCAGTATGTGTGTGTATGAAGATTTCTTTCTTTGAATGCACTTTACTCTAGGTAACATGTTTTCAAGGTTCACATACTCTGTGTGCTGTAGGTACATGTATGAGCATTAGCGTTTGCCATTATATTAAACACGTGTCTTCTCTTCACGTGTACTGAGTCATGCCACATACCGCATGACGGCCTGCATTGAACCCAGGTGATACTCATATTGTGATAAACAACCATGTCTTATTCACCGTGAGTGAACTGGATAGGCTACAGTAGTATGCTAACGCTAGTTATGCTAATAGTGGCACTGACAAAATGTCCACGTCGTTGCAAAATTCTTAGGTCGTAAACGATTGTCGGACCTCTTGGCTCGTTCAGTGTGACAGGGTCTTGGTCTGCCGATTTAAGTACCACTACGTGCGGTCGTAGGCTCCGACAAAGTTCTTGCGGTGTCCCAAATTTTGAGCCTTTATCGTGTAGTGTGGCTGGTGTTATGAGCCAATCCTGGTGACTGACCAATAGGAACACGGCCGGCAATAAGTATACACACAATAGGATGTTTATTGTGAATAGTCAGATTAATATAATAGTTTAAACGTCTACATGCTTTGCAAGAAGAACGATTTCCCTAATGTTGTTTACATGACATCTGAAATCAGTCTACCTGATGGGATTTTGATCAATGCACATCAAGTCGCCAATCAAAATAAACATTCTACCACAGCAATCATGTTACTTCTGGGAAGCCTGTTTGAATCTGAGTTCAGATATAAATAGTTTTCACATGCAAACTTTATATAAGATACTTTCAGTTTTTCCAAACTCACTTCACTCGCGGATAAGAGAGAGGCTTGTGCTGTGGGTGCTGGCAGATCAAATACATCGCTGCAGTTGATGTAGCCTTTGTAGGCTGACGTAGCCTTGCAAAACAATCGCAGAATGTGATATCAGAACTGAAGCAAATCGTACAATTTGGGCAGGTTGTTATCAAGATTTTTATTTGGTAACATCGCACAGTGTGACATGGATTATCGTAGAAGACTGAATCCGACGAACAGTATTTTCAGAAAGTATTCACACCCCTTGTCTTTTTCAAAATGTTCAAAACCCATAAAGTGGAATTACGTTTATCTTTTCTTTTTTAGTAAAAAATGAAAAGCTGAAATGTCTTGCGTCAGTAAGTAGTCAACCCCTTTGTTATGGCAAGCCTAAATAAGTTAATTAGTTAAAATGTGCTTAACAAGTCACATAATAAGTTGCATGGACTCCGTGTGCAATAATTGTGTTTAACATGATTTTTGAATGACTACCTCATCTCAGTACCCCACACATACAAGTATCTGTAAGGTCCCTCATTCGAGCAGTGAATTTCAAACACAGATTCAACAAAAAAGACCACGGAGGTTTTCCAATGCCTCACAAAGAAGGGCACATATTGGTAGATGGGTACAAATAAAGAAATCTGACATTGAATATCCCTTTTTGAAAATTGTGAAATTATTAATGACACTTTGGGTGGTGTATCAATACACCCAGTCATTACATAGATACAGGCATCCTTCCCAAATCAGTTGCCGGAGAGGAAGGAAATCGCTCAGGGATTTCACCATGAGGCCAATGGTGACTTTAAAACAGTTACAGAGTTCAATGGCTGTGATAGGATAAAACTGAGGATGGATCAACAACATTGTAGTTACTCCACAATACTAACCTAAATGACAGAGTGAAAAGAAGGAAGCCTGTACAGAATAAAAAAATATTCCAAAACATGTAACAAGGCACTAAAGTAATACTGCAAAAAAAAATTGGCAAAGCTATTAACTTTTTGTCTGGAATAAAATCCAATACATAGTGGGTATGCTTGTAATCGTTAAGGACTGGGGAGTTTTTCAGGATAAAAAATAAACAGAATGGAGCTAACACAGACAAAATCCTAGAGGAAAACCTGGTTCAGGCTGCTTTCCACCAGACACTGGGAGATGAATTCACCTTTCAGCAGGACAATAACCTAAAACACAAGGCCAAATCTACACTGGAGTTGCTTACCAAGAAGACAGTGAATGTTCCTGAGTGGCCGAGGTACAGCTGCTTGAAAATCTATGGCAAGACTTTAAAATGGTTGTCTAGCAATGATTAACAACCAATTTGACAGAGCTTGAAGAATTTTGAAAATAATAATGGCCAAATATTGGACAATCCAGGTGTGGAAAGCTCTTAGAGACTTACCCAGAAAGACTCACAGCTGCAATCACTGCCAAGGTGATTCTAACGTATTGACTCAGGGGTGTGAATACTTATGTAAATTAGATATTTCTGTATTTCGTTTTCAATACATTTGAAAAAAATTCTACAAACATGTTTTCTCTTTGTCATTATGGGATGTTGTATGTAGATAGATGAGAAAAAACATATATTTAATTCATTTTGAATTCAGGCTGTAACACAACAAAATGTGGAATAAGTCAAGGGGTATGAATACTTTCTGAAGTGGTCAAAAGTTTTGAGAATGACACAAGTATTGGTCTTCACAAAGTTCGCTGCTTCAGTGTTATAAGATATTTTTGTCAGATGTTACTATGGTATACTGAAGTATAATTACAAGCATTCCATAAGTGTCAAAGGCTTTTATTGACAATTATATTAAGTTTATGCAAAGAGTCCAAATTTGCAGTGTTGACCTTTCTTTTTCAAGACCTCTGCGATCCGCCCTGGCATGCTGTCAATTAACTTCTGAGCCACATCCCATTCTTGCATAATTAATGCTTGGAGTTTGTCAGAATTTGTGGGTTTTTGTTTGTCCACCCGCCTCTTGAGGATCGACCACAAGTTCTCAATGGGATTAAGGTCTGGGGAGTTTCCTGGCCATGGACCCAAAATGTCGATGTTTTGTTCCCCAAGCCACTTTTGCCTTATGGCAAGGTGCTCCATCATGCTGGAAAAGGCATTGGTCATCACCAAACTGTTCTTGGATGGTTGGGAGAAGTTGCTCTCGGAGGATGTGTTGGTACCATTCTTTATTCATGGCTGTGTTCGTAGGCAAAATTGTGAGTGAGCCCACTCCCTTGGCTGAGAAGCAACCCCACACATGAATGGTCTCAGGATGCTTTACTGTTGGCATGACACAGGACTGATGGTAACGCTCACCTTGTCTTCTCCAGACAAGGTGTTTTCCGGATGCCCCAAACAATCGAAAGGGGATTCATCAGAGAAAATTACTTTACCCCAGTCCTCAGCAGTCCAATCCCTGTACCTTTTGCAGAATATCAGTCTGTCCCTGATGTTTTTCCTGGAGAGAAGTGGCTTCTTTGCTGCCCTTCTTGACACCAGGCCATCCTCCAAAAGTCTTCGCCTCAATGTGCGTGCAGATGCACTCACACCTGCCTGATGCCATTCCTGAGCAAGCTCTGCACTGGTGGTGCCCCGATCCCGCAGCTGAATCAACTTTAGGAGACGGTCCTGGCGCTTGCTGGACTTTCTTGGGTGCCCTGATGCCTTCTTCACAACAATTGAACCTCTCTCCTTGAAGTTCTTGATGATCCGATAAATGGTTGATTTAGGTGCAATCTTACTAGCAACAATATCCTTGCCTGTGAAGCCCTTTTTGTGCAAAGCAATGATGACGGCACGTGTTTCCTTGCAGGTAACCATGGTTAACAGAGGAAGAACAATGATTTCAAGCACCACCCTGACATCACTGACATGATGGCAGCTGGTCCTTTTGTGGCAGGGCTGAAATGCAGTGGAAATGGTTTTTTGGGGATTAAGTTCATTTTCATGGCAAAGAGGGACTTTGCAATTAATTGCAATTCATCTGATCACTCTTCATGACATTCTGGAGTATATGCAAATTGCCTTCATCAAAACTGAGGCAGCAGACTTTGTGAAAATTAGTATTTGTGTCATTCTCAAAACTTTTGACCACGACTGTACAGTGTTGGAAGGGCTTTAGCAAGCAAGCTAGCATTCTTTTACCTAAACCATAATTCACAGAGAGGGACGTGGCTACACTAGCCCAGCTTAAGGAAGCAGTAAATCTGCCTGTGACTCATGTTATCTGATCGTTTGGTGCCATTTATTTTGCTCAGCAGACCGGGCCAAGTTACTCTCTTAAGCTCCCCACCACCAGGCAGCATGACATACTGGCTGACTGACTGCATTGTGGGGCTGTACTGCAGAGACAGGAGCACTCACACAGACAGGCTAAGAAATAGTGTCACCTTGATTTGACAAGGTTTAGCCTTGATTACAGTTCAAATTAGACCTGGATGCAAATAGTATTTGTTTTCCTGTCAATACTTTTAAGACTTTAAACACTTGATTGGGCCTGCATGAGTGCCAGATGGGCAGGGTTTGCACTTTTGGGATGATTCCATTAGTTTCATTTCACCAGACAATCTCAATCAAGCGCAGTGAAAGTGTTTGAAAGAAAACGGATACTATTTTGAACCAAGCGCTGGCTAGAATGGTCTATTCTAGTCAGTGCTGGTCTGACCAGCATGGTCTAGCTCAGGGATGGGCAACTTTGATGGGGGTGGGGGCCACAAAAAATCTGAACTCATCATGAGGGGCTACAGTGACTTGCGGGTCTGCGTACCCACATCCATACCCACACATGCAGTCAGAGCCGGCCCTAAGCGGAATTTATTTTCTTCCAGGGGCGCAACTTTCACTGGGGACGGGGGGGGGGGACGGGGGACATTACCCCAACCCCCCCACCCCCACACACACACACACACACACACACACATTCTGAAATTGCATATTTGTCCACACCAATTTTATCATTGCACTGTGATAAAAAAACGTGGTGCCGGTGTGCTTTAGGATCATGCAGACACCTCAGAGCGGTCTGGAAGGTTGTTTTCCGGTTTCAGCTGGGTGGATTTAGGACCACACGGACACCACAGATCGTGCTGACAGGCTGTGTGAAGGAAAAGCTCCTGAAAGGCTGGCGTATAGGACCAGCACGGGAGAGATGAACAGAGGCAGCTGCTGTCTGTGTTGTGCTTTTTCTCAGAGTTGTAAAAGCAAGCAGAGCAGAAACGGGCTACTCTTTAGTTGACTGATCTAGCTGACAAGGTAACTGCTGTTTGACAGAAAAATAAGTTTGTATTTACCCAATGGTGCACTAGTAGTAACATGTTACTTTAGCTAATGTTTCATCCCCTCTTGACTGAAGTGAACGAACTACTAGCAGCTAGTTAGCTAGCTAGTAGCTACCACAGCCAGTTCAGCTCTAGCACAAAGCGTCTGCTAAATGGCATATTATATTATATTATATATTATAGCTAGCCTTTAGCTATCTGTCAGGTAACAGTATCTAGCAGCTGTTGTGTGTATGGAAATGTAGACTTTGTTTTGTCCTGTTTCAAAATAAGTACATTTGATGATGTACCTAGCTAGAGCTAGCCAAAAGTTGGCTAACGTTAGTGAGCTAGCTAGCTAGCTCACTAACTTTAGCTATTATTTTTGCTCAATCACACTAGACTGTATGCACTTTTTTTTTTTTTTGTCATTTGGCAGACGCTCTTATCCAGAGCGACTTACAGGAGCAATTAGGGTTAAGTGCCTTGCTCAAGGGCACAGATCGACAGATTTTTCACCTAGTCGGCTCGGGGATTAGAACCAGTGTCCTTTCAGTTACTGGCACAACGCTCTTAACCACTAAGCTACCTGTAAGTCGCTCTGGATAAGAGCGTCTGCTAAATGACTAAAATGTAAATGTAAAATGTAGACCTGAATCAAATGATGGAACCAGCTGGCAAACGATTGAAGATCAATATTCTGAAGTTGTTATTAGTCAGTATAGTAATGTAATGTTATTGGTCTGTCAGTTTCCCTAGCTTTTTTCCCCCTACTTTTCACACTGACATGGTATAAACAGCTCTACAGGCTTCACTGTCAAACGATGCTCATCGTGTCTTAGCAGGATCAGATGGTGACAGGTGTCCCAGCAGGGTCAGACAGCCAGGGAAGACCAGTCTATGGAGCTCAGGTGAATTTTGCAGTATATTATAACAATCAGTGAATGGATACAAAGTTCCATCTTGAGTTGATGGGTAGGCTACTGTCTGGGATCTGGGAATAATGGTCATTTAAATTATTGAACTATTGATTCTATTCATGGGTAATATAATGTAAAAATGTACACCAAGGTAATTCTTTGTCATGCCTCATCTGAGCAGGATCGGATGGTGACAGGGGCCTCATCAGGGTCAGGCAGCCAGGGAAGCCAGTCTGTGACGGTGCAGAGGTGAACTTTTGCCGATACAACACTTTATTATTTCTGTGCAGCAAACACTGGACAAGCAAGAAGCTTCAAAGATTGGAACTATTTTAAGGCAGTCAGACAAACCTCTAAAGTTGATTTCCAAACTGTATCAAGGGTTGATAGAGGCTTTTCCCGAGGACACAAAACATATTAAACAAAAATGTGAGAAAGACCTGGGAGACTATTGATGATGATGAATGGATACAGATATGTTAGAATGCCAAGTCATGTTCATATAATCTCAGACATAAATTACTGCAGTTTAAGGCCATCCATAGAACGTACTATATGCCAGTGAAACTGAATATCATGCACTCAGAAATGTTATTATTCTGCTGGAGGTGTAAGGCACAAAAGGGGAAATATTTGCATATGTTAGGGTCTTGTGAAGGATAGATGAATTCTGGCAAAGAATATGTCCTTTTATCTCAGCATGTCTACAGATTCTCCCTTTCCCTGTTTTTGTTTGCTTGGAAATGTTGATATTGGAGACTTATCAGAAGAAACTGTGTAACCTAGCATTTATTGCGGCTAAGAAATGCATTGCCATTAATTGGAAGGTTGGTTATCCTCCCACAGTGGATGGAAGAAATTTCAAGTTATGTACAGTATCACTACATTTGTTTTATTACAAGATATATGTATTTATTAGGGATCCCCATTCAGCTACTCTTCCTGGGGTCCAAACACATTAAGGCACTTACATTACACATAAAACAAAAGATAAAACAGCACATCATATAACATTATTACACCACTACATCTCTACAATACAAAATGTATAATACCACCATACAACAATATTACAATGTACGTGTGTGTAGAGTGCGTGTGCTAGTGTTTATACTGTGCAACTTTCATAAGGTCTGGATGCCTTATATGGAATACTGTTCGACAAAAGGAGTCTGTATTGAAAACATGCCCACGTCAGGGGAGATACCTATTTAGGCAATCCCTAGCTGCTGGGCTGCTCGGTCCGGGCGTGCAGGTGGCTCGGGCTGGTTGGGCAGGCTGGCTGAAATTTGATATAGAGGATGTCTTTAATAAAGACAATCAAAAGTTAAGTCTTTATTTGTAAGAGTTGTTAATTTGTTACGCTATTGGTTAAAGTTGCAACACAATATTGCTTATTGAATTATCATTGATCTAGTTCAGTCTTATTAATCAGTTAAACATATTTAATAATCTATTACCTAGCTTGATGACTGTGTGTCACGATCGTTGTAAGAACCGGACCAAGGCGCAGCGTGATAGACGTACATCTTTTAATGAGTACTTTAACAATAACAACAAAACGATACGTGAAGTCTAAAGGTTAAACACCACAAACCTATACAGATCAAGATCCCACAATTAACTGTGCCAAACAGGCTGCCTAAGTATGGTTCCCAATCAGAGACAACGAGAATCAGCTGCCTCTGATTGGGAACCACCCTGGCCAACATAGATCCGCACGATCTAGAACATAAACCTAGAAAACTAAACATAGAAACTAACACCCTGGCTCAACATTAAAGAGTCCCCAGAGCCAGGGTGTGACACTGTGGGCATTTTTGCTTACTTTATGTTGCTCTAAATAGAGACTGCTAGAAGGGCCATGGGTCATATTAGATTGTGTAGAAATGCAGGATATGTGCTTTAGATGCCCCCCAAAATGGGAGGACCCCCAGACCCCGCTAAGTTATGTCCCCCCTACTTCTAAAATGAAAGATGTGCCCCAGATTTGTTTCATTTCCTGCAATTCTACACATTTTGCCATGGGTCAAAAAATTTAATGTTTTACAGCTAATTTCTTACAATTCTACACATTTTGCCCTGCCTTATGCCATGTTAATATGAAGTCTGAGTGAGAGTGACTAACAAAATCAATGGTGACCAGTTTATGTTGGTGTTGCTGGTCACCAGCAAAAACACAGCGAAGGCTGGTCACCAGCATTTTTTTCAGCAGGGTACATATAATATCAATAGAAATATGACTGTGAATTATACATTTTGTTCCAGTTAGAGGAAACTGCCCAATCACATCAGTCACGGGTGCTGTATCAATGTACCACATAAAACAGTGAAAGGAGATACCTATGGGTCAAAATGGACTGCTTCGAAGTACACACCATACTTTACCTACAAATGAGGACATACAAATGAAAACAAAAGCCACACTTCCCCCACATCATAGAATCTTCAATGAACTTCAAATGAAATTCAATGAGCCAACTCCTTTACTACAGATTTTCCTTATCAGCTCCCATGTCATAATGTTGAGACCTCGTTTGTCACTCCAGCGGTAAACAACTGAGACACAAATGTCCCTCTGCCTCTGAGTAATTGTTGTTTACCAGGCCTATATGGCCCCCTTCTCCAACAAAACACATTAGCGCCAACTTGTGGAAGTCACCGGGGGTTAGCATAATCTAATAAATCACTACCTTGTTGTTTGAGCGTCGTGAGCCACTTTGGCACTCAGTTGGTATTTGATTCCCTTGTTTGCGACGAAGGGGGATTAAGTATGTAGTTCATCAAAGGGCGATCGGTTAGAGGATAGGACAGCTCTATCCACTCTCTCTTTCTCTCTCTGTCACTCTCACTCCCTCTCACTCTCTCCCGCACTCTTGCTTGGCACCGTATCTTGCTTTTCTGATTCAACACAAGGCCTTCATCCACCTTCCACCCCTCCCTCCTTCCCTTCTCCCTTCATTATTCTCCACTCTGCCACTCAGTATGGAGGGCTTTGATTTTGCTCGAGGATAAGAATTGAAAAGGTCGTGCGTGTCTGTATCTCAACCTCTTCTGTCTCTTTCTCTCTCCCCATGTGTCACCCACTCCTTCCTCATCTCTCTTTCCCTTTGTCTTTCTCTTCTTGCTATTGAGCGGTTCTCATTTTGGAATCGGTAAATCTCTGTGTCATGCTGCACTCTTAGGACCTTAGGACTGTGGTCCTCTGTAGCTCAGCTGGTAGAGCACGGCGCTTGTAACGCCAAGGTAGTGGGTTCGATCACCGGGACCACACATACACAAAAATGTATGCACGCATGACTGTAAGTCGCTTTGGATAAAAGCGTCTGCTAAATGGCATATTATTATTATTATTATTATTATTATTCATTTCTCTATTGCTCTTGCTCTGTATCACCCTTTCTCCACACAAATCCACTCATCTAATTTCCCTTTTGTCTTGCTCGCTCTCTTATTTCCTCATTTTGTTGTTTTGAGAAAGCACTTTTATTTTTTTTATTTTTTTACATCTCCCTTACTCTCCTTCTCCCTGTCAATCACCCTCCTCTCTGTATCCCCCCCCCCTCACCTCTTTATTGTATTAGTAAATATATCAGTGCCATACTGTGCTCTCTGAGTACTTAGGCTACCTTGTTTTGCAGCTACAACACCCAGGGCCCGGGTCAGCATTTCTCCAGAGGGCAGTTGGCGGATACGTCAGGCCCCACCACTGAACCTGCCTCCCCTGGGCACCAGCTGCTTCTCTCACCACCTAGCGACCTTCACACGTTCAGGCCAGAGGCACACCAACACACACTGCCTCTTAAGTGAATGTGACTTGGTGATGGGCCCTGTTAGGGTTTGCAAAATGGCGGCCTTTCCTTCCTGATGACTGGTTTTGAACAGATTTTGATTTCAAAGGAAAAGCATAGATCAGGGCTTCCGGTGCATAACTTTCACAGATCCAATCAGTGATTACTTGAAGGAAGGAAGGGAGGGAGGGAGGGAGGGAGGGAGGGAATCAAACAGGACCATGGTCTGTGGTTTAGAGAGAGATGACTGAGCACCATCATCCACGATGTCTACACAGCATTGATCATCTGGCATAGTGGTTAAAACTTATACGTCTGATTTATGCTCAGCTGCTTTGACCAAACGCTTAGAACATTGCTTACTGAAATTGGCATCTAATCTAAGTGCACTGTGAGTTTTTTTTTTCTTCAGTTTAGTCTAATCTTACAGCACCGTAGTTACTTTGTTGGCTGTGCGGTAGATTTGTTAGAAGTCTGATTTAAACACCATCTGTAGATTTATTGTGACGGATGCCTACACCAAAAGAGTGCCTCATATCACTGAACAAATCCTCTTTTGGATTTTTCTTCAAAATAGCTAGAATTGAACAGCCCCTAGATGCTTCTCCTGGTAGCTTTTTACCACCATGAAAGAAAGGATTTTATTTGAATATATTAAAATACATGATAACGTTTCAATTATGTATAGTACATGTATACCATCATACTGTTAATCATCTCCAATGCTTATTTTGCCTTTGAAAACCCGAAGACCTTGCTAAACCAGCCCTCAGCTCGACTACGACAAGCTAATTAAAGGTGGCGACACTATTAACATCTAACACACTCCAAAACAAGACCAAATCAAATTCCCACCAGATTTTTTTTCTTCGTTGATTTGATTCGGGGGCGACTGTGAAAAACGGCTTAAATCCAGCCGGCTGTATGTAAGCAAGGATGTATAATTAATGACAGCAGGGCTTGATACTAAACACTGAGTAATCTGGATCAAACGGCGCCCATGCCATGGAGGAGACCGTGAGCTGGGGGGGGGACCAGGGTTCTCTTTTACACTGCGGCCAACTGTACATTTGCTGTATTAAATGTTCATGTCATGTCTCTAGGGTTGAGCCTAGAAAACAAAATCCATTGGCTGAGTGGTTGTGCTTCTTTTTAGGATGTGTGTCAGTAGGATGTTGTTTTGTTTATATACAGTAGGTCCATGGAGATACTATGGCTGAATTTTAGTTAGACCCCTCGTCCCTTCCATACACCCTAGGCATTCCTGTAGTTCTGAGTGGATTGGATAGAATTCCATATCGACACCTAGCCTCTTCACCCTAGACCTAGGATTTGGTAGATATAAGCATCATGGAAATAGCTTCATCATTGTGTTTAACAGGTACAAGGGGATATTAGGGCTTGCTTACTCTCCTGATACACAAATCTGGTAATATGGTGATAAGCAATGTAACGGAAACTCGGTGGACAAATTACTTAAACCTGCTCAGTCGTCTCAGGTCTGCGAAGTGGAGTGAGTGAGGGCAGCAGGGGAGGGTGCAATGTGTTGGAATGGAATGCAGCCTAACAAGTCCTCTCTGCATTCCCTCCCGTCCTCCCTCCCCTCCAGGCAAACAGACGTGCCCTCTGGAGAAGTTTGACTGCGGCGGCTCTACCAACAAGTGTGTCTCGTTGTCATGGCGATGCGACGGCGAGCGGGACTGCGAGAACGGGTCGGACGAGGAGGACTGTGCCACCGGTGAGTGTAGTGGACAGCTGTCAATCAAAGGCCATAGAAACGACTTATTGGCAGAGACAGGTGTCCTTACGCTAAGGATGGGCAGTAGTCCAGCCCACTGCCAAAGTGCCTGACTGAATTTTTTCTGGAAAACTATGGTGAAAAAAGAAAAACAACTAGCTTTTATAAGGTGTTCTGCTCAGTGGTCAACATTGCTGTGCATTTTTCATCTCAATTACTTTTAACCCTTTAAACGCTAAGCTGCAGTGTTTCCGCTGCAGTCATTTAGCTGTGGCGCTGCGCCATGGCAAAATCATTGGCACCACTCCCCAAAAATATGGAACATGAAAAAATATTTCTGGCGAGGCGCACTTTGAATATGCTAGAACAGTCCACATTTACTTTTCCTCTGCAAACAAAACAAGTAATGGATAGATAACTCTGAAAACCCCATAGTAGAATAGTTGATCTATTTACCGAGTCGGCTTGTTGTTGTGTGTTCTATGCGAGATAAATATTCCTCTCGAGGCGTATTCAAGTTACTCGTGCCATAGGGAGGGAAACATGCATTCTGACAAGCAGTCAATGCACAACAATTCTTGCAATTGCGGGGAAAACAGCAGTTTTAATGGTCTTTGTTAAAAAGAGGGAGATCCCAGCTTTCCATTCCTACTGTATTTATTTCTCAACTCCAAAATATGCACGAACTGCACCATTTTAAACTCTACATTTTTAGCAGCAGCATGGTTAAGTGCGTTACTGCTCAGCAATTCGTAAGTGAAGAGTGTGGCTAAATGTAACATGCTTCAATTGTAGGGTAACTTGGGGTAAAAAGCCACCCTACCTCAAAAATAATTTTTGGGGAGTGAGTTCAAAAATGTTGAATAGACAGATGACATTTTTTGTTGAGCAAGAGTAAGGGAACCAGAGAAAGTTTTTGGGGGGCAAAATTTTGACATGAAGTTGTTTCTATGAGAAGTACAGGCAGTGGTGTGTTACCCCGGGTAGTAGGTTACCCCAAGCTACCCGAACTGGTAGGTCTACATTATATTCACTGTGTATATGCAAGTTTATTGGGACATAAAATTCATCAATAGGATGCAAACTACAATAGTTAAAAGATCACATTTGGGATCTGGCTGATGATTAGCCCAATAGGTTAAATGCAGATAGCCAACCCCATGCTTCAGCCTATTTATTTATAGCCACCATGCTGCATTAATTGGGCTACAGGTGTTAATGATTATTGCTAATAGCATACCTGAAAATATGGTCCAAAATGTAAAAATAATTTAAAGGTGCAACACAGTTTTTTTTTGCATTGTAATTTCTGAAAATGTCACTGACATTGACTGACCAGGTGAAAGCTATAGCTATGATCCCTTATTATTATTAATTTTTTTAACTCCCCTAACCCGGACAGCACTGGGCCAATTGTGCGCCGCCCTATGGGACTCCCGGTCACGGCCGGTTGTGACACAGCCTGGGATCGAACCCGGGTCTGTAGTGCCTTAGACCGCTGCGCCAGTCGGTAGGCCCGCTATGATCCCTTATTGATGTAACTTGTTAAATCCACTTCAGTCAGTGTAGATGAAGGGGAGGAGACAGTTAAAGGCGGATTTTTAAGCTTTGAGACATGGATTGTGTATGTGTGCTCTTTCCATGACATAGACTAACCAGGTTAACGGGTATGGTAGTAGGTGCCAGGCTCACGGGTTTGAATGTGTCAAGAACTGCAATTCTGCTGGGATTTTCACGCTCAATAGTTTATTGTGTGTATCAAGAATGGTCCACCATCCAAAAGACATTCAGCCAACTTGACACAACTGTGGGAAGCATTGGAGTCATCATGGGCCAACATCCCTGTGGAACACTTTCGACACCTTGTAGAGTCCATGCCCCGACGAATTGAGGCTGTTTGTTACCTTTTTGGGGGGAGATTTTCTGGCTCTCACAGACCTGTAACTTCTTCTTTAAGAGGCTCCTCTGTCCTCCACTCGTTACCTGTATTAATGGCACCTGTTTGAACTTATCAGTATAAAAGACACCTGTCCACAACCTCAAACAGTCACACTCCAAACTCCACAATGGCCAAGACCAAAGAGCTGTCAAAGGACACCAGAAACAAAATTGTAGACCTGCACCAGGCTGGGAAGACTGAATCTGCAATAGGTAAGCAGCTTGGTTTGAAGAAATCAACTGTGGGAGCAATTATTAGGAAATGGAAGACATATAAGAACACTGATAATCTCCCTCGATCTGGGGCTCCACGCAAGATCTCACCCCGTGGGGTCAAAATGATCACAAGAACGGTGAGCAAAAATCCCAGAACCACACAGGGGGACCTAGTGAATGACCTGCAGAGAGCTGGGACCAAAGTAACAAAGCCTACCATCAGTAACACACTACGCCGCCAGGGACTCAAATCCTGCAGTGCCAGACGTGTCCCCCTGCTTAAGCCAGTACATGTCCAGGCCCGTCTGAAGTTTGCTAGAGTGCATTTGGATGATCCAGAAGAGGAGAATGTAATATGGTCAGATGAAACCAAAATATAACTTTTTGGTAAAAACTCAACACGTCGTGTTTGGAGGACAAAGAATGCTGAGTTGCATCCAAAGAACACCATACCTACTGTGAAGCATGGGGGTGGAAACATCATGCTTTGGGGCTGTTTTTCTGCAAAGGGACCAGGACGACTGATCTGTGTAAAGGAAAGAATGAATGGGGCCATGTATCGTGAGATTTTGAGTGAAAACCTCCTTCCATCAGCAAGGGCATTGAAGATGAAACGTGGCTGGGTCTTTCAGCATGACAATGATCCCAAACACACTGCCCGGGCAATGAAGGAGTGGCTTCGTAAGAAGCATTTCAAGGTCCTGGAGTGGCCTAGCCAGTCTCCAGATCTCAACCCCATAGAAAATCTTTGGAGGGAGTTGAAAGTCTGTGTTGCCCAGCGACAGCCCCAAAACATCACTGCTCTAGAGGAGATCTGCATGAAGGAATGGGCCAAAATACCAGCAACAGTGTGTGAAAACCTTGTGAAGACTTACAGAAAACGTTTGACCTGTGTCATTGCCAACAAAGGGTATATAACAAAGGATTGAGAAACTTTTGTTATTGACCAAATACTTATTTTCCACCATAATTTGCAAATAAATTCATTAAAAATCCTACAATGTGATTTTCTGGATTTTTTTTTCTCATTTTGTTTGTCATAGTTGACGTGTACCTATGATGAAAATTACAGGCCACTCTCATCTTTTTAAGTGGGAGAACTTGCACAATTGGTGGCTGACTAAATACTTTTTTCCCCACTGGATCTGGCGTTAATAGTGGAATTATAGTGTTTCACAGTATTACTTACCCGCCAGTGTTGTGATTGGCTGTGATATTCTCCTATTGATTTCTCGGTTGGCTGTTCTGACTTTGTGGCTGTGTTATCTAGTGGAAATTGCTAATTTCCTGGTTGCTAAAATTCAACTTTTTGCTCAATTTCAGTTTGTGAGAAAACAAGCACTGAATAGTGTAGGGAATTACCAGCTTCAAACAGCTGTAAAAATGATATTTTTTGTTATTGAAAAGATGCAGTGCCTTCAGAAAGTATTCACACTCTTTGACTTTTTCCACATGTAAAATGGTATTAAAATGGATTTAATTGTCATTTTTTGTCAATGATCTACACAAAATACTCTGTAATGTCAAAGAATATTGTACCATATTTGCCCATTATGCTTGGCTGTTGATCATTGCTAGACAACCATTTTCAAGTCTTGCCATAGATTTTCAAGCAGATTTAAGTCAAAACTGTAACTCGGTCACTCAGGAACATTCACTGTCTTCTTGGTAAGCAACTCCAGTGTATATTTGGCCTTAAGTTATAGTTTATTGTCCTGTGTCTGGTGGAAAGCAGACTGAACCAGGTTTTCCTCTAGGATTTTGCCTGTGCTTAGCTCCATTCTGTTTATTTTTTATCCTGAAAAACTCCCCAGTCCTTAACGATTACAATCAGACTCATAACGTGATGCAGACACTACTATGCTTGAAAATATGGGGAGTGGTACTCAGTAATGTGTTGTATTGGATTTTCCCCAAACATAACACTTTGTTTGTATTAAGGACAAAAAGTGAATAGCTTTGCCAAAAAAAAAATCTGTATTACTTTAGTGCCTTGTTGTAAACAGGATGCATGTTTTGGAATATTTTTATTCTGTACAGGCTTCCTTCTTTTAACTCTGTCAATTAGGTTATTATTGTGGATTAACTACAATGTTGTTGATCCAACCTCAGTTTTCTCCTATCAAAGCCATTAAACTCTGTAACTGTTTTAAAGTCACAATTGGCCTCATGGTGAAATCCCTGAGCGTTTTCCTTCCTCTCCGGCATCTGAGTTAGGAAGGATGCCTGTATCTTTGTAGTGACTGGGTTTATTGATACACCATCCAAAGTTTAATTAATAACTTCACCATGCTCAAAAAGGGATATTCAATGTCTGCTTTTTTTTTTTTTTTTTTACATCTAGCAATAGGTGCCCTTCTTTGTGAGGCATTGGAAAACCTCCCTGGTCTTTGTGGTTGAATCTGTGTTTGAAATTCACTGCTCGACTGAAGTACCTTACAGCTAATTGTATGTGTGGGGTACAGAGATGGGGTAGTCATTCAAAAATCATGTTAAACACTATTATTGCAACTTATTATGTGACATGTTAAGCACATTTTAACTCCTGAATTTACAACTTATTTAGGCTTGCCAAAACAATGGGGTTGAATACTTCTTAACTCAAGACATTACAGCTTTTCATTTTTTATTAATTTGTAAACATTTCGCAAAACATAATTCCACTTTGACATTATGGGGTATTGTGTGTAGGCCAGTGAAAAAGAAATCTCAATTTAATCCATTTTAAATTCAGTACTGACTGAACCTGTGATGAGTGTGATAAGAAGGAGTCAGGCGCAGGAGGGTAAATCACCGAATACAGAGTTTATTCCGTCGTACACAGTTGCGCTGGATAGCGACAACAAAATACAGGCACAGGGGAACAATCTACCCCGGCAATACAAGGTACGAGTAGCTCCAACAAAATACAGGCACAGGGGAACAATCTACCCCGGCAATACAAGGTACGAGTAGCTCCACCGAGCTACACTCAACTAACATAAAACAATCACCCACAAGGACAGGGGGCCAGAGGGAACACTTATACACGGACTACTGAGGGGATATGAACCAGGTGTGTGTAATAGACAAGACAAGACAAATGGAATGATGATATATGGAGCGGCAGTGGCTAGTAAGCCGGTGACGACGAACGCCGAAGTCTGCCCGAACAAGGAGGGGAGGCAGCCTCGGCGGAAGTCGTGACAGAACCTGACTGAGCCATTCTACAGCAGTACCCTTGTCATAGAATTGTGTTTGAACAATTGTCGCCATGTTACAATTCTATATAACTTTAAATAGGCCCACTAATGTGTGACATTAAAGTGTTCGCAGTCAAAGAGAGGAATAGAGCATTTTTTTAAATTAAAGATCCCTATTTCCTCCATATATGGCTTTTGGGTGTTTATTTTCTCCATATGCTTATCTTCTGACGACAGAGGACATGACAGCTCGGTATGCAGCACTTTAGATTTCTGGGCAACACAAATGGCACCCTATTCCTTACATAGTGCACTACTTTTGGCCAGAGCCTGTCAAAAGTAGTGCACTATGTAGGGAATAGAGTGCCATTTGGGATGCATCCCATATCGATGGAAACGGGGTCTAATGAATAAATCAGCTCCACTGAGAAAATACATAGACTTTGATGCACAAATCAAAGGTTGCAATTCAATATCATATCAAATGTGATAATCTGTGCGTGTAGAATTTGCAATTGGCGGCCGGCGAAAGCTTTTGGTATCTTCCACGACTTATCACAACCATAGTGATAGCGAGAGCCACCACTTCAACCTGACCCAGCTTTGCATGGTGCAAGCTCCAATCCATCAACAATGGATGATGGCATCACCCTCCTCTTTACCTAATGACGTGCCACCCTGGTCCGTCTCCGCACACTCATACACACCACCCACCGTGACTACACTCCTGCCCTACTTTACACGGCAGCGTGAGGAATCGACTTCTCCTTTTCTCTCGTGCTTGCTTCTCTCCCTGAGAAATTGATTGAAGCGAAAACACCGCAGGAGGCTGAATGTTTGGACTTTGAAGATTGTGTGCCGCCGTGGCACGCACGCATGAAGCTACACTTGGAGAAACCCTGTTTTATTTTCCTCAGATGAGGGAAAGAGCAGAGAGAGGGAGGAAAAGATGCTGTATGTTTTCATGTTATCATTTGGGTCCCCAGGGTTTTTTGTGTGTGTGTGTGTGTTTTCTGTAGGTTCTTATCACTACCACCGCATTCACTCGATTTATATTTAATCAAATTGGAAATCAAAACAACTATTTACTCATCTCAGATATGGTCTGTGAGCATGCATTTACTACAGTACATCATAGAAAATTCTAAAATAGACCTGGGTTCAAATACTATTTGAAATCTTAGTTTTTTTATTTAGCTAGATGGGCATGGTTTGTGCTTTTGCATCTATTCTACTGGTCCCATTGCGCCAGGCAAGCTCAATCAAGCTAAATTAAACCGTATTTGAACCAAGGTCTGTGTAAAATACATCTATGCCACTTTGCCCATAACACTGCTTTGGTTAAAGGAGCTAAAGGTTGACTGAAAATGGCAAGTAAGAGAGGCCATTGACTTTCGCTGTAATACCTTCTTAACTTGTCAGGGGTTTTAGCTGTAGTCAGCCCGGGTCCATAGAAAGCCCTTCTAGTCTGCTCTAATCCCTTTCTCATTCTAAATTCTCCATTGACCCCTCCAGACTAAGCTTCTCACTGATGACTTCAGGCCAGGGGCCACTGCCTCCCTTGGAGCTGAAACACTACTGGGCTTGTAGAGTATGTGGTATGGCATCAATATTAGGAAATCCCCTAGAGCTCAAACACTGCTGGGCTTGTAGAGTATATAGTATGGCATCCATATTAGGATTTCCCTCAGTTGTCAGACGGATCTCACTCTATTGTCAAAAATCCCTCAGTTGTCAGTTTTCAGACAAAAGTCCCTCTCAGTCTTGGCAGTCAAGTTTCGTCTGAGGACTGAGTACGGAAGGACTTCAGAATATGGATGCAGTAATATTAGGCCTGGGAGATTTACTGGTCGGGTAATCTGATGCTAGATCTTCGATTTAATAATAGGCATCATTTCTACCGTTACTGCAGTGGTATAATACTGTAAGGTCCTGAGTTTTCCTGACCAAGTTCTTCCAATGTTGATCTGACCACATGGTCAGGAAAACCTTATGATTCTGGAGATGATGATACCACCACCACAGTGACAGCGCACCTGGTCTGCGGTAGATGATCATTGATTGCCTGCCTGCATCAGTCGTAGACGTACTGTGCTATAAAGCTCTAATTAAATAAGTCAGAGGGCCTCATATCTTTAATTGTGGTTTTTTTTTTGTGTTTTTTTCGTTGTGGGGACCAGAACCCCTCACAAGGATAGTAAAACAGGGAACATTATTTTAAGCTTAGGGTTAGGAGTTAGGGTAAGGGGTAAGGGAAAATAGGATTTTGAATAGGAATCAATAGTTTGGTCCCCACAAAGATAGTAAAACAAACGTGTGTGTGTGCCTGGAGGGACGCTAAATGGATGGATTTACCCCCGGCAGCTCTGATAATGCAACTCCATCTGGCTGACAATAAAGTTTTAATTGAATTGAATTAGATTGACTCGCCATTCAGAGAGGCGGCAGGAGAATTGACTTCAAAGGAGTAGTAACACACTATCTGTGTGTTGGTATTCTCCAGGAGAAGGTGCATTAAGGTGCATTGACAATGACTGGCACATAATAATACATGCCCTTAAATTCTGCCGTCCCCCGCAGCCAGCCAGTTAGCAGCTAGATCAAATGTTATTTGCCACATGCGCCGAATACAACAGGTGTAGACTTTACAGTGAAATGCTTACTTACAAGCCCTTAACCAACAATGCATTATTTTTTTTATTTTTTTGTGTTATGTAAAAAAAATTAAAGCAAATAACTAAAGAGCAGCAGTAAAATAAAAATAACAGTAGGGAGGCTATATACAGGGGGGGTACCGGTGCAGAGTCAATGTTACATTTTACATTACATTTACATTACATTTTAGTCATTTAGCAGACCCTTTTATCCAAAGTGACATTCAGTAAGTGCATTCATCTTAAGATAGCTAGGTGAGACAACCAAATATCAGTCATATTAAGTACATCTTTCTTCAATACGGAATTTATCAGCAAAGTCAGTGCTAGTAGAAAAAGACAAGTGCAATTTATTTTATTTTTTTATGGGGGTCGGGAATAAGATTTAGATGTCTTATTTAAGATACTCTTTGAAGAGGTAGGTTTTTAGTTGTTTTTGGAAGCTCGTTCCACCATTAGGGTGCCAGGACAGAGAAGAGCTTTGACTGGGCTGAGCGAGCGCTTGACTCCCCGTAGGGGTGGGCTGGCCAAGCGTCCAGAGCTGACAGAATGGAGTGCTCGGGTTGGGGTGTAGGGTTTAAGCATAGCCTGAAGGTAGGGCGGGGCAGTTCCCCTTGCTGCTATGTAGGCAAGCATCATGGTGTTGTAGTGGATGCGAGCTTCAACTGGAAGCCAGTGGAGTGTGCGGAGGAGTGGGGTGACATGGGAGAACTTGGGAAGGTTGAACACCAGGCGAGCTGCGACGTTCTGGATAAGTTGCAGGGGTTTGATGGCACAAGCGGGGAGCCCAACCAACAGAGAGTTGCAGTAGTCCAGACGGGAGATGAAAAGTGCCTGGATTAGGACCTGCGCCGCTTCCGGTGTGAGGTAGGGTCATACTCTACGGATGTTGTAGAGCATGAACCTGCAACAGCTTTGATGTTTGCAGACAATGACAGGCTGTTGTCCAGGGTCAAGCCAAGGTTCTTTGCTCTCTGGGAGGGGGATACCGTGGAGTTCTCAACCGTGATGGAGAGGTCTTGAAGCAGGCAGACCTTCCCTGGAAGGAAGAGCAGCTCTGTCTTGTTGAGCTTGAGGTGGTGGCCAGGCACGCAGAGATGCGTGTCGCCACCTGGGTGTCAGAAGGGGGAAGGAGAAAAGTAGTTGAGTGTCATCCGTATATCAATGATAGGAGAGACCATGTGAGGACATGACGGAGCAGAGTGACTTGGTGTATAGAGAGAAAAGGAGAGGGCCTAGAACAGAGCCCTGGGGAACACCAGTAATGAGAGCATGTGGTGTAGACACAGATCCTTTCCACGTCACCTGGTAGGAATGGCCGGTCAGGTAGGATACAATCCAAGAGTGTGCAGAGCCTGAGACGCCCAGCCCTGAGAGGGTGAAGAGAAAGATCTGATGGTTCAAGGTGTCGAATGCAGCGGATAGATCTAGGAGGATGAGAACAGAGAAGAGAGAGTCAGCTTTGGCAGTGCGGAGAGCCTCCGTGACACAGAGGAGAGCGGTCTCGGTTGAGTGACCCTTCTTGAAGCCTGACTGGTTAGGGTCAAGAAGATCGTTCTGAGAGAGATAACGAGAGAGTTGGTCAGAGACGCTCAACTGTTTTGGAAAGATACAGGATCAAACTGTGATAGATTCAAAACGCAAATAATGTCTATTTTTTAAGTCTGTCTTTTACATGGACACGTGTAGGTGTTAAAACACACACACACACACACACACACACACACACACACAGATACACAAGCAGCATACACACAAACACACTCTAGGAGTTTTTTCTGGGTGACACAGGGTCAGTAAGTATATATATTTGTAATAGTATAAACATAAGCTTGTTTTGTTTTACTTGAGTTTACTTTACCGAGCATGGCCCCAAAATACATGTCTCACAGTGGGCAGGCTATGGTTTAATCCTGCTTAGAGAGAACTACAATAGTATGCACACACATACATAAACATACACCTTCCAACAACCTTGCCCTCCATGCCAGAGTCTGGAGCCTTGGGACCCTAGAGACAGTTGTGCTCCTTCTTGGAAGCCGTCCCAATCCTAGCAAAACTCTCTGCACTCCATCCAGGCAGCCTAAAAAAGTAAATTGCGTCAAGGAGTTTCGCTAATTGAGTCATCCACATGTTGAATTATGCATTAAGTCGAATCCTGCCCTCCAACTCTCTCTCTCTCTCTCTCTCTCTCTCTCTCTCTCTCTCTCCCTCTCTCTTTCCCTCTCTCTCTCTCTCTTGCTCTCTCTTTCTCTCTCTCCCTCTCTCTGATTAACATTACATTAAGCAGGCAGCAGTCCCCTAAAGAGAAAGTTGAGCACCTCTCTCCAGTCATCTGTAGTAATGTAAATGTGCAGCACTGTACTCAAACACACAGGCTCTGAGGTCCTCTCAGGAGCAAGGAACACACCTGTCGCATGGGATCTCTGGGTACTAGAGTAGGGGAGTAGGGGAGTGTGTATGACATAGTGACAAGCAATTAACCGAAATGTCTGTAATTTTTTAGGTTTTAAACAACTAATTGACCATTTTGTTTTTTGTTTTTCTGTGAGCTCAATGCCCACATTACACAGTTTCTCTAGAGTTAAATAATTAACTGTGTGATGTAGTAGAGAGTTGTAGTTTCCAACAGGCCAATATTCTACATAGTTTTGCACATTTACATTTTAGTCATTTAGCAGACGCTCTTATCCAGAGCGACTTACAGTTAGTGAGTGCATACATTTTTCATACTGGCCCCCCGTGGGAAACGAACCCACAACCCTGGCATTGCAAGCGCCATGCTCTACACATCTTGATATATTGTCTGGCACTTCACGATATATCGCCAATGTCAAATATCATGATATTCGATTTAATCATACTGTATATCATCCCAATCCTAAATGCGACAGTACAGAATATCACCTTTTCTTGAATGGTATTTTCATACATATCTGTTTTACAGTTTAGAAATGAAGGCACTTTATGCATCTAGTCCCCCCATTGGAAGGTGTCATAAGTATTTGGACAAATTAACTTATAGTGTATTCAATTTAGTCAAAGGTTTAGTATTTGGTCCCATATTCCTAGCACGCAATGACTACATCAAGCGTGTGACTCTACAAACCTGTTGGATGCATTTGCAGTTTGTTTTGGTTGTGTTTCGAATTATGTTGTGCCCAATAGAATGAATGGTAAATCATGTATTGTTATTTTGGAGTCACTTTTAAGCTTGATGTAGTCATTGCGTGCTAGGAATATGGGATCAAATACGCAATGTTTGACAAAATGTAATAAACCATAAGTGAATTTGTCCAAATACTTATGGCACCTTCAAATGGGGGGACTATGAAGTGCTTTCATTTTTAAACGGTAAAACATATGTATGAAAATACCCTTAAATAAAAGGTGACATTCTGTGCTATCGCTTCATGTAAACATTTGATCACAAATCAAAAAATATATAGAGCCAAATTAAAAAAATTAGCTTCACTGTCCAAATAAACACGTAGGGGAGTGTATCTGTTTGTTTGTGCAGTTTATACATGTTTTACTAGCTAAGATAGCGTCAGATGCACTTACGAGTCTAATATGTCCCTATGGTGAAATTTAACCATCAGACTCTACACTATATATACAGAAGTATGTGGACACCCCTTCAAATTAGTGGATTCGGCTATTTCATCCACACCCGTTTCTGACAGGTGTATAAAATCAAGCACACAGCCTTGCAATATCCATAGACAAACATTGGCAGTAGAATGGCCCCTACTGAAAAGCTCAGTGACATTCAACATGGCACCATCATAGGATGCCACCTTTCCAACAAGTCACTTTTTTATAAATTTTTTGCCCTGCTAGAGCTGCCATGGTCAACTGTAAGTGCTGTTATTGTGATGTGGAAACATCTAGGAGCAACAACGGCTCAGCCGCAACGTGGTAGGCCACACAAGCTCACAGAACAGGACCGGCGAGTACTGAAGCGCATAGTGCATAAAAATCGTCTGTCCTCGGTTGCAACACTCACTACCGAGTTCCAAACTGCCTCTGGAAGCAACGTCAGCACAAGAACTGTTCGTCGAGAGCTTCATGAAATGGGTTTCCATGACCGAGCAGCTGCACACAAGCCTAAGATCACCATGCGCAATGCCAAGCGTCGGCTGGAGTGGTGTAAAGCTTGCCACAATTGAACTCTGGAGCAGTGGAAACGTGTTCTGGAGTGATGAATCACGCTTCACCATCTGGCAGTCCGACGGATGAATCTGGGTTTGGCGGATGCCAGGACAACGCTACCCGGCACAATGCATAGCGCCAACTGTAAAGTTTGGTTTGGGGCTGTTTTTCATGGTTTGGCCTAGGGCCCTTAGTTCAAGTGAAGGGAAATCTTAACGCTACAGCATACAATTACATTCTAGATGATTCTGTGCTTCCAACTTTGTGGCAACAGTTTGGGGAAGGCCCTTTCCTGTTTCAGTATGACAATGCCATATTAACTCCATATGAATACCCATGATTTTGGAATGAGATGTTCAACGAGCAGGTATCCACATACTTTTGGTCATGTAGTGTATCTACTGTATATATTTTTTTATATATTTACATTTACGTCATTTAGCAGACACTCTTATCCAGCGTAAACAACAAATTGGTGCATTCAACTTATGATAGCCAGTGGGACAACCACTTTTTTTTTTCTTTTTTTATGGGGGGTGGGGGAAGAAGGATTACTTTATACTATAACAGGTATTCCTTAAAGAGGTTGGGTTTCAAGTGTCTCTGGAAGGTGGTCAGTTACTCCGCTGTCCTGGCGTCGTGGGGGAGCTTGTTCCACCATTGGGGTGCCAGAGCAGCGAATAGCTTTGACTGGGCTGAGCGGGAACTGTGCTTCCGTAGAGGTAGGGGAGCTAGCAGGCCAGAGGTGGATGAACGTAGTGCCCTCTTTTATAAAATAAAAAATAAAAATCACCTTTATTTAACCAGGTAAGCCAGTTGAGAACAAGTTCTCATTTACAACTACGACCTGGCCAAGATAAAGCAAAGCAGTGCGATAAAAACAACAACACAGAGTTACATATGGGGTAAAACAAAACATAAAGGCAAAAATACAACAGAAAATATATATACAATGTGTGCAAATGTAGCAAGTTATGGAGGTAAGGCAATAAATAGGCCATAGTGCAAAATAATTACAATTAGTATTAACACTGGAATGATAGATGTGCAAGAGATGATGTGCAAATAGAGATACTGGGGTGCAAATGAGCAAAATAAATAACAATATGGGGATGAGGTAGTTGGGTGGGCTAATTTCAGATGGGCTGTGTACAGGTGCAGTGATCGGTAAGGTGCTCTGACAACTGATGCTTAAAGTTAGTGAGGGAGATAAGAGTCTCCAGCTTCAGAGATGTTTGCAATTCGTTCCAGTCATCGGCATCAGAGAACTGGAAGGAATTGCGGCCAAAGGAGGTGTTGGCTTTGGGGATGACCAGTGAGATATACCTGCTGGAGCGCATACTACGGGTGGGTGTTGCTATGGTGACCAATGAGCTAAGATAAGGCGGGGATTTGCCTAGCAGTGATTTATAGATGGCCTGGAGTCAGTGGGTTTGGCGACGAATATGTAGTGAGGACCAGCCAACAAGAGCGTACAGGTCACAGTGGTGGGTAGTATATGGGGCTTTGGTGACAAAACGGATGGCACTGTGATAGACTACATCCAATTTGCTGAGTAGAGTGTTGGAGGCTATTTTGTAAATGACATCGCCGAAGTCAAGGATCGTAGGATAGTCAGTTTTACGAGGGCATGTTTGGCAGCATGAATGAAGGAGGCTTTGTTGCGAAATAGGAAGCCGATTCTAGATTTAACTTTGGATTGGAGATGCTTAATGTGAGTCTGGAAGGAGAGTTTACAGTCTAACCAGACACCTAGGTATTTGTAGTTGTCCACATACTCTAGGTCAGACCCGTTGAGAGTAGTGATTCTATTCGGGTGGGCGGGTGCCAGCAGCGTTCGATTGATTGATTGGGTGTAGGGTCTGATCAGAGCCTGAAGGTAAGGAGGTGCCGTTCCCCTCACAGCTCCGTATGCAAGCACCATGGTCTTGTAGTAGATGCGAGCCTCAACTGGAAGCCAGTGGAGTGTGCGTAGGAGCGGGGTGACATGAGAGAACTTGGGAAGGTTGAACACCAGACGGGCTGCGCGTTCTGGATAAGTTGTAGGGGTTTAATGGCACAGGCAGGGAGCCCAGCCAGCAGCGAGTTGCAGTAATCCAGACGGGAGATGACAAGTGCCTGGATTAGGACCTTTGCCGCTTTCTGTGTAAGGTAGGGTCGTACTCTGCGAATGTTGTAGAGCATGAACCTGCAGGATCGGGTCACCGCTTTGATGTTAGCGGAGAACGACAGGGTGTTGTCCAGGGTCATACCAAGGTTCTTAGCACTCTGGGAGGAGGACACAATGGAGTTGTCAACCGTGATGGCGAGATCATGGAGCGGGCAGTCCTTCCCCAGGAGGAAGAGCAGCTCTGTCTTGCCGAGGTTCAGCTTGAGGTGGTGATCCGACATCCACACTGATATGTCTGCCAGACATGCAGAGATACGATTCGCCACCTGGTTATCAGAAGGAGGAAAGGAGAAAATTAATTGTGTGTCGTCTGCGTAGCAATGATAGGAGAGACCATGTGAGGATATGACAGAGCCAAGTGACTTGGTGTATGGAGAGAATGGGAGAGGGCCTAGAACTGAGCCCTGGGGGACACCAGTGGTGAGAGCACGTGGTGCGGAGACAGATTCTCGCCACGCCACCTGGTAGGAGCGATCTGTCAGGTAGGACGCAATCTAAGAGTGAGCAGCGCCGGAGATGCCCAACTCGGAGAGGGTGGAGAGGAGGATCTGATGGTTCACAGTATCAAAG
Organism: Coregonus lavaretus; assembly: GCF_964263955.1. NCBI lineage: Eukaryota > Metazoa > Chordata > Actinopteri > Salmoniformes > Salmonidae > Coregonus > Coregonus lavaretus. The sequence goes on along the minus strand of NC_140010.1, from coordinate 38,613,077 downwards.
GCAGTGGATAGGTCTAGAAGGATAAAAGCAGAGGAGAGAGAGTTAGCTTTAGCAGTGCGGAGAGCCTCCGTGACACAGAGAAGAGCAGTCTCAGTTGAATGACCAGTCTTGAAACCTGACTGGTTTGGATCAATCTGAGAGAGATAGCAGGAGAGTTGGCTAGAGACGACACGCTCAAGAGTTTTGGAGAGAAAAGAAAGAAGGGATACTGGTCTGTAGTTATTGACATCGGAGGGATCGAGTGTAGGATTTTTGAGGAGGGGTGCAACTCTCGCTCTCTTGAAGACGGAAGGGACATGGCCAGCGGTCAAGGATGAGTTGATGAGCGAGGTGAGGTAAGGGAGAAGTATTCCGGAAATGGTCTGGAGAAGAGAGGAGGGGATAGGGTCAAGCGGGCAGGTTGTTGGGCGGCCGGCTGTCACAAGTCGCAAGATTTCATCTGGAGAGAGAGGGGAGAAAGAAGTCAAAGCATAGGGTAGGGCAGTGTGAGGAGGACCAGCGGTGTCATTTGACTTAATAAATGAGGATCGGATGTCGTCAACCTTCTTTTCAAAATGGTTGACCAAGTCATCCACAGAGAGGGAGGAGGGAAGGGGAGGAGGAGGAGGATTCAGCAGGGAGGAGAAGGTGGCAAAGAGCTTCCTAGGGTTAGAGGCAGAGGCTTGAAATTTAGAGTGGTAGAAAGTGGCTTTAGCAGCAGAAACAGAGGAAGAGAATGTAGAGAGGAGGGAGTGAAAATATGACAGGTCCGCAGGGAGTCTAGTTTTCCTCCATTTCCGCTTGGCTGCCCGGAGCCCTCTTCTGTGAGCTCGCAATGAGTCGTCAAGCCACGGAGCAGGAGGGGAGGACCGAGCCGGCCGGGAGGATAGGGGACATAGAGAGTCAAAAGATGCAGAAAGGGAGGAGAGGAGGGTTGAGGAGGCAGAATCAGGAGATCGGAGGGAGAAGGATTTAGCAGAGGGAAGAGATGATACGATGGAAGAGGAGAGAGTAGCGGGAGAGAGAGAGCGAAGGTTGCGACGGCACATTACCATCTGAGTAGGGGCAGAGTGAGTAGTGTTGGAGGAGAGCGAGAGAGAAAAGGATACAAAGTAGTGGTCGGAGACTTGGAGGGGAGTTGCAGTGAGATTAAGATTAGTAGAAGAACAGCATCTAGTAAAGATGAGGTCAAGCGTATTGCCTGCCTTGTGAGTAGTGGGGGGACGGTGAGAGGGTGAGGTCAAAAGAGGAAAGGAGTGGAAAGAAGGAGGCAGAGAGAAATGAGTCAAAGGCAGACATAGGGAGGTTAAAGTCACCCAGAACTGTGAGGGGTGAGCCATCCTCAAGAAAGGAACTTATCAAGGCGTCAAGCTCATTGATGATCTCTCCAAGGGAACCTGGAGGGCGATAAATGACAAGGATGTTAAGCTTGAATGGGCTAGTGACAGTGACAGCATGTCACAATTCAAATGAGGAGATAGACAAAATTGTCAGGGGAAAAAGAGAGAATGTTCACTTGGGAGAGATGAGGATTCCTGTGCCACCGCCGCGCTGACCAGTAGAGCAGTAGGAGTAGCAGTGTTTTCTGTGGTAATCCATGTTTCCGTCAGCTGCAAAAAGTCGAGGGACTGGAGGGTAGCATAGGCTGAGATGAACTCTGCCTTGTTGGCCGCAGAACGGCAGTTCCAGAGGCTGCCGGAGACCTGGAACTCCACGTGGGTCGTGCGCGCAGGGACCACCAGATTAGAGTGGCAGCAGCCACGCGGTGTGAAGCGCTTGTATGGCCTGTGCAGAGAGGAGAGGGATAGACAGACACATAGTTGACAGGCTACAGAAAAAGGCTACAATAATGCAAAGGAGATCGGAATGAAATGAACTAAACATCTGGGAAAGCGAGAGAGCAGGGCCTCCCTCACTTACGTTTCACTGAAACACTCAAATATAACTCTCCCAACTTCCACTTTAGAAATTATAATTGTTGTTAACTACAGTGGTTCAATGTTTTCTAGGAATATACTCTAACTTAGTTTATTCAGCTAGCTAACTTGGTACAGTATTCTTCCGTGAAAACCGTCCAGGGCACCGAATCCTATGACGCCATAGCCAACTAGCATGCCAGCCTCCAATAACACGGTTTAGCACCAATACTCGGTTACAACAAACCACCAGTGTGTTAACACGCCAAACAGATCATTCGTGTCCGTGTCTAACGTTGTGTAAAGTTTTGGGTTAGTTTTGACAGTTTGAGTGAGTACGTTGTCAACTTATTCAGCCAGTTAGTTAGCTAGAATAGTTAGCATACTAGCTAGCCATTGCTCTCTGCCAACGAACCAACCCATCCTCCCACGGCACGAAACACACAGAGAGAGCCAAGCTAACGTTAACTAGTCACCCATGTCCCGAATTCCCTTGAACGACTGGTTACCAGCATGAAATAAATGTAGGTTATAACTTACCCCTAGTAGCTACTGTTAGCCAGTTAAGTGCAAAGCTAGCCACTGAATCGATTCAGCCAGTTCGCGTCTGTCCCAACGGAGAGAAAGCATCTCCAAATATTACAGCTAGGTCGTTTCAGCTATTGTTTAGTTAGCTATCCAGGTAGCAACAAGCTAGCTACATTTCGAGTACAGTAGCTACTAACTACCTAACGTTAACGCTTCAGATAATGAGGTTAGAAAAACAGCTGAATGGTAGGTAGGTAGCTGGCATAATTACAGGGAATCTTACGCATGAAATAACATTGGAAACAACTATCCACAGTTGCTAATAGTTACCAGTAGCTACCCGCTAGCTAGCTAGCCTCGTGCTTCACCGGGCTCAGTCGAATACAATACTTACCTACAATAATGACCTACAATAACCTACAATAACTACCTAGATAAACTACCTACAATACCTAACTACAATACCTACCTACAATCTAAATACATGGTTTAAGCTTTACTCGACACCATATAAGAAGCCAAGCTTACCTCCCGCTAGAGAAACACAACCTCACCCGACCAGTATCCACCGCGCGTGGATATCGGGGATAAGAGATGCTTTCAGTATTTCTTCACCCAAACAGTCGCTGATATTGACCTAAGAGTCTGAGGTGACCACAGGTGGGCCAGGCTGTCTGATTTGATGGGACTATATATTTATTTTTATAAGGATTTGAGAAATTCTCCCACGACCCCTTTTTGGTTATGTAGTGTATGTCCCACTGGTGAAGCTCCTGGAACGAAAGACAATTTAAGTTTTACAAGTTCCCTTATGTCTGGTCCCAGATCTGTTCGTGCTGTACTCCTAAGGTCATTGTAACTTGGCGAGACAGCACAAACAGATCTGGGATCAGTCATAAGGGACCTACAGTATGTCTGGGATATGTCTCTTTTCTGCCTTTTATGTAGTATGCTTTTTTTATCTCAACAATCCTGTTTGCTTCTAGCATTGTCCCAGATCGTATCTAGGAGTTAGTTTAGCCAATTTATCTGACTTAGTGTTACATAAATGTACAGTTGCAAAATTCTAGTAACTTTAACAGTTTGTTCCAATTCCTGCTTATTCCATCTTGAACCAGGAATTTATCAACCAGGATGTCTGGGAAACCGGGGAATTTTGGGAACGTGTTTTTTTTTGTTGCAACCCTACAGTACACAGTCACATAGTCTCTGAATCCCAGACAACAGCAGTGATTAGGGTGTGGGATTTATGACGGAGGGTCCTCTTCAGACAGACGACTCTCCAAACAAATCACGAGGCTGAAAAAACCCCTCTATTTCCTCTCTTTCTCTCTCCTCTGTCTCTCTCCTCTATCTCTCACTCCATCCATCATACTCCTGGTAGCAAGTTGTACATGTGGTCATAATAATACTGACATCACTATGAAATAAACAATCCTCCACTCTTTCCTCTCTCTTCCTCTCATGTATTCTAAATCCTCTCTCTCTGTCTCTCTCTCTCTCTCTCTGTCTCTCTCTCTCTCTCTCTCTCTCTCTCTCTGTCTATCTGTCTCTCACTCTCTGTCTCTCACTCTCTCTCTTTCTCTCTCTCTCTCTCTCTCTCTCTCTCTCTCTCTCTCTCTCTCTCTGTCTCTCTCTCTCTGTCTCTCACTCTCTCTCTCTCTGTCTCTCTCTCTTTCTCTCCCCCACCTGTCTTCTTTCTCTTGTATTATCTCTCTCCCCTCTCGTCTATTATCTCTCTTTCTCTCTCAATCTCCCCCTTCATTGTCATCCTCCTCTCCCCTCTTCTCCCTCTCCATTATCACACTGTTTGCTGTGTAAATGTGTCTGTGGCATTAGTAGAAAGGTCATCTGTTGAGTCGTTCCCCAGTGGAGAAGGGCGGCCTGTCTAAACTGCCTGAGATGTGGGGTGTGTCGCAAATGGCATCCTATTCTCTATATAGTGCACTAGTTTTGAACAGGGCCCATAAGGAAATAGGTTGCCATTGGGGATGTAACGTGACCTTCCTGTAGAGAAGGTCTATGGAGGCTTCGAACGGTAGCACTGTGCTCTATGGTCCTTAGGGAGTTAGTATTTCTATGAATAATAGTGTGGCGATGGTCCTTAGGGTTGTAGTATCTATGAATACTATCTGTGAGAGTCAAACGTCGCATAACCTTGTGACATTGATTGATGTGGGTAGGGATAGGGGGATGGATGGATGGAGGCAACCGTCTCCCCCATCACTGCGGCTCCTCGTCCAATCAGAGAGAGAGAACTGTGTCACACCACAGCCACGCCCTTCATGTTTGGCTGGCTGGGGATGATGTCACGTTCCGATTGGATCATCATCCTTCAAAGTCAAGAACATGTACAGGAATTAAAGTTACACGGAGCCTGTAGGCAAAAGCCAAGTGAAGTCTATCAGAAGTCTTTAAATGCTTTTACCACAGGCCCCAACTGAAATTAATGTCTCTACTGATGTAGCAGGAAATGCTCATGTATTTCACTAATGGGCCTCCCCATGTGTAACATGCATGTTTATCGAGTCTCCTTAATAATTTAACTGCAGATTAGTCGATAAGTGGGGATAGGTTGCGCATGGTGGGTTGTGTGTGTGTGTGTGCTCACGCACGCACGCGTGTGTGTTTGTACTGATAAGACACGGCAGATTCAAATGGAACACTGTGGTTTAATATTGATGAAGATTAGATGAAGCCTACAGCTCAGCCGAATCCAAAAACATTATTTTATGTTCTGTTTCTATCAGTGGTGCAGCGGGTATAGTTTAGGATGTGATAATCCTCATTTGTGGCCTTAGCTAAATTAATTAATTAAGCAGTGTGGGTGGGTGGGTGGGTGTGTGTGCGGGTGTGTATCTGCGCGTGTGTGTGTGTGTGTGTAATGGTGAATTGGACATATGGGTATAATAAGCAGGATGATCGTGATGCTCTGCTCCCACATTCTGCCAGAGGGGGCTAATTTACAGCATTCAGCTTGATAATAAGTGGGGATTAGAATATAAGTCTCTCTTTGATTCTCTCTTCTTTAGCTACTGGTATGGTCTGGTAAGCCTACTCTGGAAAAGCACGTAATGTACTGTAATGATTTTCAGTCAATAAATGCGCGAGGAAAAAAAACTGCACTCGCACATCTGAGTTGGCTTGTGGGAATAACCCGATGAAATCTCTTGCCAGTATCACTAAGGTTGTCTATAAATGCATAATAAAGTAGTTGCCTATTCTTCTGTTTTATGCTCCTCCGCTAATGGTTTTGTAGGCCCTTAACCAGACTTAACCCAATGGGCACAGATGTCATTTCAATGTCTAACACTAGAACCGCTGGGCCTCGAGGGACGCCCCTTTAAGCTAACAAGCAGTCATTCTGACTTCAACATTCTAACAGTGTCATTAATACATTTCGTATATGCTATCGCTAAAATAATCGTTTGGTTGTGTTCATGAAGGTGTTAGGTAACATTAGAATATCATTTTTCTTTTATTTCAAATAACAAAATAGCGTTTTCATTAGTTTGTTACTGTAGGCTATATGTAAAAACACAAAAAACACCAATTCAACTGGTCAATACATTATATTGCCTTTGTTACAACTATGAAACAGAAAGCATATGTGTTGGTACACGGTAACAGCTTCTTTTTATAACGTTTTTTATTTCTTACAAAATACCCCAACCACAAAGACGCATGGTTGTCAAAACGCACGGTCAAATGATGAAAACAGTAGCCCAAACATCATAAGCGCCAAGTGTGCTTGATAAATAGTGGAAATCAGCACAAAAGCAGTAAGGGCATTATAATGAATTTAAGTGTCAATATGACAGCAGTCAAAAATAGTCAATTATTGTCAGCTCGTGCTTAAATTGTCTGTTTTCACACAATGGCATCAGTCGGATTTCATTTAGCTGTCAAACACGTCGCTTGCAGGTGACACCGGTGTCTTGGGTTCTGTTCTTTGTGCAGATGGCCACCAGTCACTTTCTTTTCCCTGGGAGCTATGCGCAATTTGGCTCGCATGGAATCTTTGCTGCTGCCTTGGCCCTCATATGTCTCTCATGTAGCCAGTATGCCAGACTCATGATGACGTCTCTCCTGGGCATGGTGTTGTTGATGCACTGCGTTGATAGCAGCCCAAGTCAGGCATGTTGTAGAACACAGCAACAGGCCAGCAGCGGGTGTCTCCTTTCACAGAGTACAGCCATGCCATCTGATCCAAAACATCCTCCCCAACCTATGGAACAGAATATAGTAGAAAACATTAGGATTCTTTTCCCATAGGAAAAACAACACGTGTTCTACAGAAGAGCATAATGCATTGCATAAGTGTATCTATTATGTAATATTGACATACCTTTTGTTTGTTTGTAGTGCGTAATAGGATCCGTTAACTCTTCATTGTGTCCCAGTCGATGGCAACTGTCGGATGCATGGTGCTCATGACAGAAACGTACTTTCTTGCCTTGCATTGGTATAGTGTTTGTGTCGTCTTGTCGTTCTTTAGCACCGTTGTGGAGTACGACGGCTGTGCAGGTGCCTTATTTTGCGCAGAGGGAGGGTTCTCCCGTCTCACTTTGTTCATGGTGCCGACTAGGCTTGTTTTCTTTGCAGTACTTGTTCGCCAATGACAGTGAAGTGAAGAAATTGTCCATGGTGACATTTCTCACCTGCTGCCCGATGTGGATCTTTTCCGAATCGGCGCCGACCCTTCCTCTTCTCCTATCTCTCGTTTCATTCGGTGGTTGCGCTGGCACCTGCTCAGTGCGTACCGTTCTAGCTTTTTTTGCGCTTAGGCCTCAGAGGTGTAGGTTCAGGCTGAGGCTCAGAATGAGAAGAACAATCAGATGTCATGATTCTTCCCCACCATCTGAGTCGTTTTCATTCAGATCTTGTAGCAGCGCTAACGCAGCATGTGCATCCATTCCTCTTGGTCTTCTTGCCATTGTACATTACAGACTCTCCCACTGTGTACTCCAAGTAGGCCAGAGTAGACTGATAAGACTGCTTGGATTTGGTGGACTGATATAGGGTACATATCATTTTGAGGTTATGATTAGAATCGATCAATACAATAGAATGGCCCTCTGTTCTTCATTCACAATTGGTGATTACATAATTATGCATTGTTCGCTTCCCCTCGCTCATCAACTCACCCATTCTCTCCCTTTCCCATCATACTTTACTTAATTTATTTAATCTGTTGTTGCATGTGTGAAATTAGTTTCGGTATAGTTTAGGTTCAGTTTCGAGGCAATTATTAGGGTGATTATCAACTGGCCACTGCACCTTCCAATGTTGGGAGAAGGAGCGGAGCAGGCCCTACTGTCGGGAGAAGGAGGGGCAATGGGGAAAAACCATTCAAATAATGACATGCCCTCCTAAAACTGGTTATAACTCCAGTTCTGTTTGTGATATTAAGATACTAACAATGGCAATGTGTTATATAGACTTATTTAGAAAAAGTCAAGGACGGAGTGGGGCATGACTTTAAAAAATGGCTGAGTAATAAAATAAATTAATTAATGAGCAGTCAAAATGACTGCTTTAGCAGTTCTAGTGTTAATGGTTGAGATACAGTTGTGAATCAACATTCATTCAATGTGGGGTTAACTAAACGTTGAAGCCATGCCTCTAAAAGCTTGGTTAAAGGCTAGATTTAAAAAATGCTGTAGGTCGGTGACTTGGAGATCCAATTTGTTATCGACATTGATACAATGTACCAGTTGTGTACCATTGCAATAACGTGGAAACAACGGTGATTTACAGATGTACCAGTGGGCGGGCACACGCACATACACACACACACACACACACTGTTTCAACTCTGTGGGTGGAAATGAGTCAGTAAGATCCTAAATTTAACGAATGACATTCTATTTGCATGCTGTTTTGTTTTTTACCCTGTCATTTGTCACACATAACAGAATGCTTAAGATAGCAACCCAGAGTCGTGTTCATTAGGCACGAATCGGGAAAAAATTATCCAAACTGAAGTGAAACAGGGAGGTATTTTCTGACCTTGTTCAATAAGAATGGCTCGTTTTCATTTTCTGTTGCACAGAGTTTTGCTACGATGGGCCCTAATGAACATAGCCCAGACCTAAACCCCCCAAAGAGTAAGCCCAGGGCGACAGCAGCTGCAGTGAGAAACTCCCTGTAGTCTATATGAATATCAAAGCTCCGCTCTCAGTGAGTTTTCAGAGATAAAAATGTGTGTCCCAAATGGCACCGTTTTCCCTATGTACTGCACTACTTTTGACAAGGGCCCATAGGGCTCCGGTTAAAAGTAGTGCACTACATAAGGAATAGGATGTCATTTGGGACACAGCCAGAGATGGTAGGAGCGATGGGATGTCTGTAATTGTCTGACACTTGACTGTGAGAGAGATGGAGAGATGGAGATCTACCATGGAGCGGAGGTGTGTGTGTGTGTGTGTGTGTGTGTGTGTGTTTGGTATTTATGTTTTGGTGTGTGTCTTATATCTCCATCAGCAGTTGATTATCTCACTCTAGCTGACCTCTCTCTCCCTATCCCCCTCCCCTCTTCTCACCTAGATGCCAAGTCCTGCCCGAAAAGCAAATTCCAGTGCGCCAACCGCAAGTGCCTGGCACCCATCTACGTGTGCGATGGCGATGACGACTGCGACGACGGCTCTGACGAACTAAAATGCTCCTCCCGCAACTCGCCAACGACCACCTGCGGTCCGCACGAGTTCCGCTGCAACACCTCAGAGTGCGTACCCGTCATGTGGAGCTGTGACGGCGACCCCGACTGCCCCGACGGCTCTGACGAGTGGCCGGAGCGTTGTGGGGGTGAAGGGTCGCAACCGCGACGCAGGGTGAACTGTACGGTGGAGGAGTTTCGGTGCGCCAACGGGGAGTGTGTGAGGCTGGCGTGGAAATGTGACGGGGATCCGGACTGCAAGGATAAGTCAGACGAGGCGGATTGTCGTAAGTGAATGGAAGTGTTTTTTCTCTCTCTTAGATACATATTAGGCCTTTTTACACAGAATGATTCTTAGCCCCGGGCTATCCCATTGCTCCAGTCTAAGACTTATCCCATATTCACACAAGCATTTCTAAACCCTGGGCTAACAGACAAACACAACACACAACCAATGTTACATTCTATGTATAGTCCTTCATGGGCATTACATTTAAGCCTTACCCGCACCCGCGACCGACGTTCAAGCCCTGTCCGAACCCGAAATCAGAAACACGCTAACTTCCTCCGTTTCCCGTTTCCTCCTCACCGGCCCCCCCTGCTCTGCCTGTTTGGGTAACCATAGCAACGGCTCCTCTTTGTGCCGCTCCTCAAGCTAAGCGGCGTGTGAACGCACCTGTACATACACCTACACATCACTGAGATCCAGAGCAAAGCCCATATACACTTACTTTCACAGACACGTGTAACAGAGTTGAATGGAACTGTAACCTCACTCCCCAGCTTGAACTGTTTCCACTTGCGCTGTCGAATTGATACCTTTTCGGTGGCGCAACTGGCTAAGACGTTGTCAAGCAGGCGGTCACGTGTTTACATTTGTGTTTATTTATTGTTATTATTATTGGCCCAGCCACGCTTTTCGGGGGACAAAAGTTACATTATTTTACATTTGTGTTTTTTTACAGCTATTTTATATACATTATTCATACATTTGACATACATTATACTTTTATACACAGTATTACATGACAGAAATATAGTTTGATATACACATTAAAAGGTACTCATATATGGTATACATGATATATGGTGTTTTCGATTTTAGATCATGACCTTTTAATCCCAGCCCTCAGCTAATCTCAGCCAATCCCATCGATCTCCGCAGACCACCCTCTTGATTTCCATGTGCTTTATATTTGGGATGTCTTGCATGAATTCTGAACATTTCTAATAGTATCCACAGATTATAAATGAAAGATGAATATTTTTGCTAAGAGTATTATTATATTAATTTATTGACTATGGCTTTGCAAATCGCCCAACAGTGCTATTTGTAGGGTTCGTTTTAAGGGAATGTTGTGATTTTTCAGCCACTCCTGAACTTGTGAGCAGAAACAAGCTAGAAGGAGGCATTTCCAAATTATGGATAGTCCTGAATGAATCGTTAATAATGATGAGTGAGAAAGTTACAGAGGAAAGTTATAGACACACAAAGATCATACCCCCAAGATATGCTAAATTCTCACGATTACAAAATTGGGGGAGGTTCGCAATTCTTTTGGGGGGGTATATGATATTTGTGCATCTGTAACTTTCTCACTCATCATTATTAACGATTCATTCAGGACTATCCGTAATCATGGTAGCATCCACATTAATGTAGAAGTGTTCAGAAACATATTCTATTCTTATTTACAATAAAAGTGACACTAAAATAACACAATACATTATTTACCATTCATTTCTATAGGACACAAAGGAATCTGAAATGCAACCAAAACAAACAGCAAATGCATCCAACAAGTTTGTGGAGTCACAAGCTTGATGTAATCAATGCGTGCTAGGAATATGAAACTTTTGACTACTTTAATACACATTTAAGTGAATTTGTCCCAATACTTTTGTTCCCCTAAAACGAAGGGACTATGTACAAAAAGTGCTGTAGTATGGATTAAAATACCCTCAAATTAAAGCTGAAAGTCGGCACTTTAACCTCATAGTCATGGTATCATTTCAAATCTAGTGCCCACGCTACAGACAGCTATATCGGTCCGCTAATACAGGGGGCACTGCAGGACCCTCAGCTCCCCTACTTCACGCAGCTATGCCCAACACTAGTTGCTAGGCAACCCATTAATGTCCTTGAGCGTTTAAAAGCCCTTGAATAATATCGAGGTCTTGGGTTTGACAAGAAAGCCAGGGCTGGGTAGAACGTCATATCACTGTGTCTCTGTGGCACTTTTGGCCCACCACACTATCACTGGTGTGGTGGTCATATAGCGTTATTCAAAGTGACTGGTAACTTACACGTATATATTATTCATTGTTATGTGGCCCGTGCTTTTGAATAATAATGAGATCTTCAGTTTTGACAAGAAAGCCAGAGCCATCGCTGTGTCTCCGTGTGTCCCTTTTGGCCACAGCGAGGTTATTGGTCGCGGACACCGTTTTGCAGGTGTTATCGCAGGTGCAGCGAAACGCTTATGTTTCAAGCTCCAACAGTGCAGCAATATCTAGCAATACAATAACAATACACACATAATCCAAAAAGAAGTCATATCAGAACGAGTTCAAGCTACACTGTTATTGTATTATGATGGAGCACACATATTGCTTGTAGTACATTCAGTAGTAGTACAGTGTACTGTATGTGTAAACTGTATGCACTGTATTCTCTGTATGTTGCCAGACAGACAGACAAGAATCAAACCCACAACTCAGTGTTTCCCCTAGCTAGATTATTTTCCAGGCGGGGCGCTATATCTAGGTCCTCTTCAACCAACGTTTTTAATTAAAGACAAATGAGCGCCTAGACTAAACAATGGTAGGAGAAACACTGCCACCCACAACTCTGTTGTTGCGTTGCATAACCCTGCTGAGCTACCTGATTCCACTATTGGTACAGTATCTACAGTATGATTCAATAATGTGGAGAGGCATTCCCAGCCGTCCTGTCTCTGTATGAGAGTGTGTTTTAGTGGTGGCGCAGCACTAGATTAGTGGGCCTTAATCAGATCCCGCCGCTGCTAAATTTACATTTACGTCATTTAGCAGACACTCTTATCCAGCACGACTTACAGTAGTAGTGAGGGCATACATTTTCATTATGGATATAAATGAATATAGGGGAAACACTGTATATTGTTTATAGATCTCCTCTTCTAAGCCTGTAGTCTAGTTACAATGTTTATCCAACTCTCTCTCCATCCTGTGTGTGTGTGTGTGTGTGTGTGTGTGTGTGTGTGTGTGTGTTTGTGTGTCCATGTGCTACAGCTCTGCTGACGTGCCGCCCAGATGAATTCCAGTGTGGCGACGGCGCCTGTATCCACGGCACCAAGCAGTGTAACAAGGTCCACGACTGTCCTGACCAGAGTGACGAGGCAGGCTGTGTCAACGGTAGGAAGGCAGTTTCATGTCTGGGCTAGGGAATTAATGGCGACTGTGGGGGGTGGACTCTGCTCTGCTCTGGCCTCCATCTTGAGGCAGGATATCGGTCACCTGTCTGTCTGTGGCTGGCTGGATGGATGGATGACAATGTCTGGCTGGATGGATGGATGACAATGTCTGGCTGGTTGTGTGTGTGTGGCTGGTTGGCTGGCTGGATTTCGGGCTGGATGTCTGGATGGCCGTCTGCTTGGCTGGTTGTCTGTCTGGTTGTTTGACTGGCTGGCTGGCTGTCTGTTTGGCTGTCTCTGTCTGTCTGTTTATGTATCTGTCTGGCTGGCTGCTTGTGTCTGTTTGTCTGGCTGGCTGTTTGGCCAACTTCCTGACTGGCAGGCTTTATGTCTGGCTGACCTTTTGTCTGTCTGTCTGTACCTGTCTGACTGCTTCTCTGTGTATGTCTTCCTGGCTACCTGTCTGTCTGCCTGTCTGTAGTAAAACTATTTCCCCATCTCTTCCTGCAACAGCCACTAAGTGTGAGGGGCCCCTGAAGTTCCTGTGTAAGAACGGAGAGTGTATCGACAGCACTAAGGTGTGTGACAACGTCAAGGACTGCAAGGACCGCTCCGATGAGCCCAAGAAGGAGTGTGGTAAGGACGCGTGCACACACACACATTTTAAATATGTTTTTTTGAATCCACAAATCACATTACAGTCGAAGGATTCAAACATCTCAAAGATGGCGGATATAGGACACTTATGTACCTTCTTCTCCATACAGCAAGGCTGACACATAGCAGTACCTTGCTAGCTGCTTTGCCTTTGTCTTATGCAGGCCTGCAATCTGAAGGCCACACACTGTCAGCCTATGTACATGACCGGGACTGCCAAATATCATTACCACAAGTTTGCACTCATACCCAAAGCTGTTCAGGCATGACATAAAGGGGCTGGTATTTCAGTCTGTTCCATGTAGGATAAAAACACAAACACACATACTGAGAGGGTCCTCTTCAAAGGGATTATGGCCACTTTCCATCCAATCCCTGCTCAATAGCCACTCACCCATTGCTCCTAATGGGCTCAACCTTTCGTGTAGTAGAGGACTGGAGTGATCTGTGAACAGTGGGTGTGTTTGTGTGCGTGTGTGTGTGTGAGAGAGGTAAAGAAACTGTGTGTCTGTCTTCTGTCTCTCCCTTTGTAACTCTCCCTGTATCTCACCTCTCTCAGGGTAAGGATAAAATACAGGTGCCTCGTGGTGTAGCGCCTGGCCTAATTGTTACTTTCCCTGGTTGTAGTAGGACTTACAGACAGTGAGACAGACAGTTCCTGCGTCCCAAATGGCACCCGATTCTCTATACAGCGCACTGCTTTTGACCAAGGTTTATTTTGTCTTATTATGCCTCTATTTCTTCCAAAATAAAGTTTCCTTGACAGAATAATAATTATCCTCTTTGACTGTGCTTTTTTGGCTTCAGTTGTAGTTCTTACTTTCACTTATTTGGCATGCTTGCCCTCCCAAAGTGGTTGACTTGTTGTGCTTAGGGTTTGGGCAGTATCCATATTTTCATACCGTTATACCGTTTCTGAACTATACCAGGGTATATGGTATTACCGGAAGTGCACACAAGGGGCAATTTGTGTTTATTTTTCTTTTTTTTGGGGGGGGGGGGGGGGCACAAAACAATTTAGGCAACAGGGATCTTGATACATGAGGGGATGAAGCTTGAAGCTTGATCTTGACATCTAGCCACTTAGCTAGCAAGTTAGCAAATCAAATGCATAGCTGAGCTGGATATAATTTATTTGACACATCTTAGATTTCTTATAGTTATACTTAACTTATAGTTAGTTATAAGCAGTGGTGTAGCACGCACCCCCATTTTTTAAAACGATATTGAAAATCATACTGTCTGTATTTGGAAATACACCGGTATACTGTATAAACGGTATATCGCCCAAACCTAGTTGTGGTAGCTAGGTTCATCCTCCTGGTTCATCTTTTCTACCCACAACTGGTGTGCATGGCCAGTACGGCATCGGTAAATGAAAGTAGGTTTCTTATTTTTGCTACGTTTCTTAGATGAAAAAAGGCTGCTCTGGAAATGTTCTTTATGTGGGTGTTGAAGGAGAGGTCAGAGTCAAGTGTAAGACCGAGGTCTTTGACAGATTGTTTTGCTATAATGACAGCACCATCTATTTTAACAATGGAGTTGTTTTTTGGGGGGCAAAAATAATAATTTCTGTTTTGTATGAATTTAGGTTCTATAAGTGCAATATTTGTGTGACGTCACCGGGTTTCATTGACAGATATAGTTGAGTATCATCAGCATAACAATGAAAGTTAATTTTGTTTTTGCAAATTACATCTCCTAGGGATAACGTACAATGAAACAATAACGGTCCCAAAACCGCCCCTTGAGGTACGCCGAATCTGACACTGGTTAAGGGCGAGGATTCATGATGTAATTGCACAAATTGGAGTCTGTCTGACAGATAGGAGCGAAACCAAGAGTGCGCCTGACCTTGAAGACCGACATTTGTCTCTAGGCACCTGAGGAGAATATGATGGTAGATAGTATCAAAAGCTGAGCTTAAATTGAGAAGTATTAGTATAGAGAGAGTGTCGTTGTAATAATAATAAGTAATAACAAGTAATAAGTCATTAGTGACTTTTATACAGGCGGTTTCAGTGCTGTGGTGAGGTCAAAACCAGACTGATAGGATTCATAGCTCGAATTTGGAAAATCTGTAAATTGCTGGGCCACGGCTTTCTCAAGACTACACACCTCCAAATCCCTAGAGACAGGGTAGCAGGGGAGTGGGACAAAATAAAATGTGCGATGCTGCAAAAAGGCAGGAAGAGTGAGATAGGAAGGGGAGGTGGAGAGGAAGGGGAGGTGGAGAGGAAGGGGAGGTGGAGAGGAAGGGGAGGTGTAGAGGAAGGGGAGGTGGAGTGGAAGGGGAGGTGGAGTGGAAGGGGAGGTGGAGAGGAAGGGGAGGTGGAGAGGAAGGGGAGGTGGAAGGGTGAGATTAAAGGAGTGAGAAGAGGGTGGAGAGAATATAAGAGAGGCAAGGGCAAGGAAGGAGAAAGTATGAAACCGAAACAGAAATCCCAAAGGGAGCTCCTCTCCTCTTTCTTTTTTTCTGTCTCTCCGTCTGTCTCGTCTCTTTTTAACTCTCTCTTCCTATTTTTCTCTTCCCTTCCTCCCCCTCTCCCTCTCTCCCCCTCTCCTGCCCCATCTCTCTCTTTCTCTCTCTCTGCCCCTCCCCCTCTCTCTTCTCCTTTCTCTCTCTCCTTCCCTCCCTCCCTCTCTGTCTCTCTGACTTCTCATCAGCCTTTATTCAGCTCATTAAAAGCGTGTCCACAGACACCTAACGCTTCCCTCTACTCGCTCAACCCTTCACTCGCAAGATGTTCCCCTTTAGCGGAGCAGCCCAGCAAAACACACACGTTTATACAGCAGACACACCAAGAGACAGATGCTGTAAACCACACATACACTTATACACTTATACACTCACACAAACATTTATACACAGACACGACACACACACACACACACACACACACACACACACACACACACACACACACACACACACACACACACACACGACACACACACACATTTAGAAGCACACACACACACACACACCAGCCAGGATAATGGGCCCAATTTACTCCCCTCAACCTTAACACTGCAAAAATAAACCGGAGTTTATTTCTCGGTGCACTCAGGCATGTGTTTTTATGTATTTGATATTTTACCGTTCCATTAGAAATGAAAGCCTATTACCACAAGTATTGATTGAATGCTGTATCATGATGCAGCCTTTCTAAAACAGGCAGATGCTGCTTTTATCCCCGGGATGAGCTTATGAGGAGCGACGATGCATTAGAGGTTTTAAAGAGAGCGGGAAAAGGAGAGAGCGAGGGAGGGTGGGAGGTAAAAGGGATAGAGAGAGAGGGGGAGAAAGTGTGTGCACGTGTGTGTGTGTGTGTGTGTGTGAGTACATACAGGTAACTACCAAAATAACGGAAACACTTGAGTAAATGAGGGATACAAAGTATATTGAAAGAAAGAAAGAAAGAAAGAAAGAAAGAAAGAAAGAAAGAAAGAAAGAAAGAAAGAAAGAAAGAAAGAAAGAAAGAAAGAAAGAAAGAAAGAAAGAAAGAAAGGTCCTTTGAGGCTACTTGAGTGTGAAAACTGTAACAGCTTTCCAAACCAGCTCTCATGGATAGAGAGGCATGATTTAGAGGTCACCTCCCTAATTACATTTACATTTACATTTTAGTCATTTAGCATACACACATTAGGTGGAAATTATGTCATTAACAACCAATGTTTACTTTTTTATTTGGCCTAATGGCAGTCAATTGAAAAACATTCTAACAGTATTTCTGATTGTCTTCTCAACTCACCATCACATACTTTTAATGAGGGTCTATGATAGTCAATTGAAAATTAGTCTGACATAATGTCTCTTATCTCACCACCACTAATGAGATGGGTGTGGCTTGATGCATGTCGCGTCGGAGATTCTCAGGGGGCCACCTATATCGATATTTGGTTTTAATGGAGACGAGAGCACTGAATCCAGCTTCACACAGATATGAGCCGGCGAAGGGTAGCCTACCATGAGTTTTATGGTGCTTTCAAAACAACTGGGACCGAGGTCAAATCATGACGTCAGTGATCTTTAGGTCGGAAAGTCGGAGCTCTAGAAAGAGGCCTGAGTTGGAATTCCAAGTTGGATTACCATTTAAAGTGATTTTTCCCAGTCGGAGCTTGTTTCTTTCCGAGTTCCCAATTGTCTTAAATGCATTGAAGTCGGAAGTTAGAGATTTCCCATTTGCCAGTTCTGAGTTCCCAGTTGTTTTGAACGTGGCGTTAATGAGGGAGACGGCAGGGTATGCCCTTTGAGTCAGGAACCAAAACTCCTCCGTAGTGACCCGTGAATGCGTTGTCTGCAGCACATGACTGCTCGATTAGCTGTTGAAAATTATTATTATATATTTTGTACCCCTTTTTCTCGATATCCAATTGGTAGTTAGTCTTGTCCCATCGCTGCAACTCCCGTACGGACTCGGGAGAGGCGAAGGTCGAGAGCCATGCGTCCTCCGAAACGCGACCCCGCCAAGCTGCACTGCTTCAATTGTGCGCCGCCTCATGGCTCTCCCGGTCGTGGCCGGCTGCGACACAGCCTGGTGACGCCTCGAGCACTGCCACTCGGGAGGCCCAGCTGTTCGATTTCACCTAGTGGCATGTCAACTGAGCCAGGATCACAGTCAAATGGATTGGGAAGTAGGTCCCAAAGTACTCTTCCAAGCGTTGGAGGTGAGCAGTCATCACCCGTGTACTGGATCTTTATATTTACCACTTGGGTCCTGTTTCAGTACTGATGGTGTTTTCTATTCTTTTCTTTTCATTACACAGAAAGTCAACCAGGTCTGTTATTTTATACAGCAGTTCCACTCTCAATGCGAAAAATCTATCCAACACTCCCCCTCGATAACCACCAAGCCTCTGTGTGAAATAGAACATTGTCATGCTCTGATCCCATATCTCCACATAGTTTTGGGAACAGGCGTGGGCGCAGTGGATGTGGTTTGATGTAGTTTACAATCGAAGTTACCTGCTGCAGTATCTCTGAGTTCTCTGGAGCCCCATCTGTGCCAAAGCCCACTATTCAATCCCATATGGAATCTGTTTTTATGTCAGTATAACCTCACAACACACTGAACATCCCCTATGCCGTTTCATGCTCAGGGATCATGAGACAGAACAATATGTCCTCGTGAATAGCATCCCCCGAACATGTATAGCGAACAAAAGTGAATGCATGGACATTTAGGCCCTCACCATTTGGAGAGCCTAAACTGGGGAGTTTTTGAGTCGTTCAGTCAGAGTTCCCTCTTGGTTGCTAGCAGTAGCATAAATTATTTGTTTAACAGTGTTATCTGACAAAGGTATTGATGTGAGTTTCTGTGCCTTTGCCTCCCCACACATTGTTTTCACCATATCAATTGTGTCCAGTAATATTAAAGTCTCTGCAATAGTGTGTGGTTTCATAGCGTAGCAGGCCTAGCCATTCACCTGGGAATGATTCAAGTGCAACGGTCAAGTGCAGCCTTTTCCCATGATCTAACGTGGCTCTGTGGTAAAATGTTGTCTTTTAGATATGAATAATTTTCATTTCGATTTTTAAGGTTAACCAAATTACAATGATTTTGAGATACAAATACGATATTATAATACACTATATATATACAAAAGTATGTGGACACCCCTTCAAATTAGTGGATTTGGTTATTTCAGCCACACCCGTTGCTGACAGGTGTATAAAATCAAGCACACAGCCATGCAATCTCAATAGACATTGGCAGTAGAAAGGCCTTACTGAAGAGCTCAGTGACTTTCAACATGGCACCGTCATAGGATGCCACCTTTCCAACAAGTCAGTTCATCAAATGTCTGCCCTGCTAGAGCTGCCCCAGTCAACTGTAAGTGCTGTTATTGTGAAGTGGAAACGTCTAGGAGCAACAACGGCTCAGCCGCGAAGTGGTAGGCCACACAAGTTCACAGCACGGGACCACCAAGTGCTGAAGCGCGTGGAGAGTAAAAATCGCCTGTCCTCGGTTGCAGCACTCACTACCGAGTTCCAAACTGCCTCTGGAAGCAACGTCAGCACAATAACTGTTCGTCGGGAGCTTCATGAAATGGGTTTCCATGGCTGAGCAGCCGCACACAAGCCTAAGATCACCATGCTCAATGCTAAGCGTCGGCTGGAATGGTGTAAAGCTTGCCGCCATTGGACTCTGGAGCAGTAGAAATGCATTCTCTGGAGTGATGAATCTTGCTTCACCATCTGGCAGTCCAACGGATGAATCTGGGTTTGGCGGATGCCGCTACCTGCCCGAATACATAGTGCCAGCTGTAAAGTTTGGTGGAGGAGGAATAATGTTCTAGGGCTGTTTTTCATGGTTCGGGCTAGGCCCCTTAGTTCCAGTGAAGGGAAATCTTAACGCTACAGCATACAATGACATTCTAGACGATTCTGTGCATCCAACTTTGTGGCAACAGTTTGGGGAAGGCCCTTTCCTGTTTCAGCATGACAATGCCCCCATGCACAAAGCGAGGTCCATACAGAAATGGTTTGTCGAGATCAGTGTGGAAGAACTTAACTGGCCTGCACAGAGCCCTGACCTCAACACCATCGAACACCTTTGGGATTAATTGGAATGCCAACTGCGAGCCAGGCCTAATCTCCCAACATCAGTGCCTGACCTCACTAATGCTCTAGTGGCTGAATGGACGCAAGTCCCCGCAGCAATGTTCCAACATCTAGTGGAAAACCTTCCCAGAAGAGTGGAGGCTGTTATAGCAGCAAAGGGGGGACCAACTCCATATTAATGCCCATGATTTTGGAATGAGATGTTCATACTTTTGGTCATGTAGTGTATCTACTGTATATATTTTTGTATATACAGTATATTTATTTTCATAAGGATTTTGGGAATTCTCCCGCGACCCCATTTTCATTTCACGCGACCCCTAGTTTGGGAACTGCTGGGGTACGCTGTTATTCACTGATCTACCGTGATTGGTGGAAAGCATTTTTCAGCCATCCTTGATTGTTTAATTGGGGATAAATTAGTCTTCATTGTGTTCAATCTTAATTCACTTTCTCTGCTTTCATTCACTCGCTTCCTTCTCTCACTCAGTCCCACTTCAAAACAGTGAGTGAACATGTGAGCGTAACTTGACTGGCCGCTATTTGATAGGGTGTTACCGAAGAGGAGAGGAGAAAGCTGGGCATTGTGGAGGATCAGAGATGCTGAGAAGCTTGAAAACAAATTATTGAAGGGCACTCAATAGGACGGTGTTGACGCCTTCGGAACTCGATGGAGATTCCATGGAGTGGAACTGAGCAAGTGGGGTGAGCGACTGAACGGAGAATGAGAAATGGAATTGGGCCACTCTTTCAGTTACTATCATGGTTGTGTTCATTTCGACACGCACCGGAAAACGTTT